>NC_092642.1:59368571-59681701 GCF_039555335.1 Amphiura filiformis
CAGAAAATATTTTGGCGTAAATAAAATTGAAATAAAATTCTCCGTCTCCTAAACTACATACACTGTTGCACGGTTGGGTATCACGATGCTTCAGTTTTTAAACAAAAATATTTCATTGAAAACCCTCCCACTCGGCTATTTTAAAAAGGTAATCAGGCTTCCTCAGCATGTGCAATAAATTAGCATTACATTTTTTTATTATTCTAGCAGCCTTTTAGAAACACTTGCTGAATCGCGGCCGCTGCTGTAGGTACGTGCCAAACTCGTGAATTAGTTACCTTACACAATTAATGTTTTCATCAACTTGCTTTTACACGTTATTTGTTAAATGTTTGATATCGTATATGTGTTCATGGTACGTAAATGGAGGCATTTTGATAAAAAGCGTTTGCCGGCTAAAATTTCAACATTGTGTTACGTAACACCGTGTTCACTAACCCGTATAAATTTTCTGTCGAACAAAAGAGGTCACTAAGTTGCCGTCGTACTGTACCAATCCATGTTATTTACAATACCAATCGTCTACCAATCCATGTTAAGATACACCCGTGAATGGTCAACCAACTCTTGGAGTATTATAGTCTTCTAAAAAGCACGTTTTCAAGAGATAATTGAGGTAGGATCCCCAGCAAACACAGAAAGTTTTCGACATCATTCGCAAAAGGTTATAAAAGGTTGTCAGAAAACATTTAAATGTCGGGTTATATAAAGGGTTCATTAATGGTATAAAACGTTTTCATAACATTAAATAACATTTGTTGGTAATTTACTGCACAGCAAACACAAATGTTTTACAGAAAACATTTAAATGTCGGGTTATATAAAGGGTATAAAAACGTTTTAATAACATTCCAAAAACATTTGTGAAAACTTGGTACAAATCATTCTAAGCAGAATGTTATTTTGGTGTTGAAAAAATATTTTACAAAAAATGTTTGCCCAAAATATTTACAACAACGTTTTTAAAATGTTTTCACGACCTTTATATAACCCGACATTTAAATGTTATTAAAACGTTTTGTATAAAACATTTTAAGAACATTTCTGTGATTGCTGGGTGCAAATATTTTAACATAATGTTATTGAAGTGGTGACAAAATATTTCGCCAAAAATGTTTGCAAAAATAGTTTACAATGACATTTTGAAAACATTTTAAAAATATTGTTGTAGTGTGTTTTCATACAAAACGTTTTAAACGATTTCATGACCTTTATATAACCCGACATTTTAATGTTATTAAAACGTTTTTACCTAAACCAAAACCCAAAATATAACTTATTTAAAACGTTTTAAAAACGTTTTTGTGTTTGCTGGTCGTTTGTAATTTTGTATAGCAGTTCCTAATACATCATGGGAAGGTTCACAAGTGTACTACACTGTATTGTGTTAGCGTCACTGAGAACACTAGCCTTTTAGTTGACATCTGCCCAAGACATACAGGCTGAGTCAAAAAGAAGTAAACTCGTGTTTGAGGGGCTGTAACTCGAGATCTATAAGGGATCTGCTAAAAATGAAAATACCACTGGAAAGAGAAAATTCTACACGTCTAAATGAAAACAAGAATTGTTCCAATTACTCACAGCAAACTTAAGTTATACTCATTTGAACACAACCAACCATTTTTGTAGCTGCACACGGTTTCACTTCCTAAGTAGGGCCTACCTATTATATTGATTGGTAAGGCGCGATATTCAAATGCAAATAAAGTTCTGTGGCAGGTGTGGTTTCGATCAATAATTCCTACATGCTAAAGGGCTCTTTTCAATATGAATTTGACCTTATTGAACTACATAAAACGGACATAATGAAAACATGGCACGTTTCTATCGACGAAGTATCATGAAAATAAAAGTCCCACTGAAGTTCAGCGTCTTCTTCGTCTCCAATTTCCTACAGCTAACCAGGTTTCATGTAAGGGAGCAGTATATAAGAATGTGAACAAGCTCAATGTGCATTGGACACAAAGCAGTGGCGTACCGTGGCCGCACCAAGCCCGGGGGGCTGAAGAAGAAACAATTTTGCCGCCCCTTCTTTAACAGCCCGAAAAGGTTGACCCAATTTTTTCACGGTCGTTTGAAAAGTGAAGAGCTAAAAGAAAAGGATTTTAGGCGCTAGCGCACTAAAAGCAATCTTTTTTCAAAAATTTGTTTATGCTTTTTCAATTTTTGCGCCCTTTTTATTTCCTAATTCGTTTTGCCGCCCCTTCGTTTTTGCCGCCCCTTCTTCTTCCGCCGCCCCTTCGTTTTGGACACCCCCTGCTTTTACCCCGGGGGACTGGCACCCCCAAAGCCCCCCCAAAAAAAAAAAAAAATACGCGCATGCAATTGGAACAGACAGCCGGAAGCTTCAGGCAGACCACGAACTGCTGGTGAACATTGCTAGAGTTAGACATGCGTTACAGCAAGACCAAAGATCAGCTCAATCCTTTACCCAACATTCCCCAATCAAGCTTCTGCCGGATCGTTCGTAAAGACTTGAATTGGTATCCCTACAAACTATAGTACCGTCATGGACTTTTTTTTAAATATTAATTAAAAGCAAAAGTTGTCTTTTCAACAATAAATCCTGTTAGCACTTTGCTGATTCGTCGAAATTGAAAGGATGGAAATCAATCAGCCGTGTGCAGCTACAAAAATGGGTGGTTGTATTCAAATGAGTATAACTTGAGTTTGCTGTGAGCAATTGCAACAAGTCGTTTTTTTATTTAGACGTGTAGAATTTTTTCTTTCCAGTGGTATTTTTATTTTTAGCAGATTCCTTATAGATCTCGAGTTACAGCCCCTCAAACATGAGTTTACTTCTTTTTGACTCAGCCTGTACCAAGACATACTACGTACCACAACTTAACTTTATCTAAACATACAATCATGACATCACCAACAATGAACGGAAATCACATTGACCTGAACATGTATGGATGTCAACAACAAATGAACGAACCTGTTCTCTTTTGTACATGTACAACAAATTACTTTATTGGTTATAATTGAGGACCAAGAAAGCCGCATATACTCGAACTTATTGGCTATCGTGTTTTTATGTCGTTAAATCTATACATACGTTCCAAAGCAAGAAATATCACCACTTATTGCATTCATACCTAGGCAATCCCCCATTACCTTTAAGGCATCTTTATACGCCATCTTTCTCATAAGTTTCTACACATTGGATTCATTTAACTCTTGCAGTTCCAAATATGAAGAGCGTTGTTACACCCACTTGAGAAATTTCGAGAAAACATCAAAAAATCATCAAAAAAAGTATTGATATATGGAGGTTTGCAACAAAAGCAGTTTTTGGCGGGATGCTTGGGTAGGCTGAGCATCCCGTCAAAAACTGCTTTTGTTGAAAACCCCCTTTTATCAGCGATTTTTTTGATGATTTATTTTTTTTGCATTCTCAAAATTGGTCAAGTGGATGTAAGGGGTTTTGAAACAAAGCTCTTCATATATTGATATATCTCATCATTAACCGTTTTGAAAAACTCCATGGTAGCATTTGAGCAATAAATCTTATTATGCAAAACCAATGAACAACTACAACCCGTCCCTACACCGCTAAATTTCTTTTTTAGAGTGTTGTTGACACCGGCATTTCTAATATATGATATGATTAAATCATCTGGTGATGTTTACAATCAGGAAATACACTTTAAACCATTTTCTTCACACTGGATTTTGACTTAAAATACCAAAGGTCTTTAGGGAAATTTAGTGGATCATTTCGTGTTTTTCTGTTGACTTTAGCATATATTGTAGGTTCAGGAGGTTGCTGCTTCCTATGCGCTGTATATTGTTGCTTCTTAATTTGCCTTTATGGCTAAAGTAAATTTAGTCTTTACTGCTTATGAGCGCTTACAATAATTTGGATCTGAGGCGATTTGAAAAGATTAAGTGAAGTAGACAAAGAAAGATGCATTTTGTTTGTTGTTTTTCATGTTTCATTCATGTGCAGGAAATTGTGGATTTTGCTTGTCAAGTAAGGTTACTTATGCATCTGTAAGGATTCTAGAAATAAGGACGATGAACATAATGAAGGTGATTCGCATTGGCAACTGAAAAAGACCTCGAAGGAACAAACAAGTTGTATTTATATACCAACAACCTTACAACATCGGCAATCCTGTACTCCTGACATATAAATAAATAAATAAATAAATGAATAAATAAATTTCGGAATTTATATAGCGCTTTTTCCAGAAAATTCAAAGCGCTGTAATTTCGCTGCGTGGTGAATCATCACAATCAGATCGCATCAACTACGCTAGTTGCAGCTGAACCTGGCGCAAACCTATCCGCACTTAGATTGTAACATCCACCCAATTCCATTTGGGTGAAGGAAGTTTTTGATAACGAAACAACTAATCACCGATTTTGAAAGCAGGAGGAAACCGGAGATCCCGGAGAAAACCTGCGAGAGCGAGCATGGATCGGGATAAACCAAGTGCACATACAGGCGTTGGGCACGGCCGGTGCTTGAACCCGGGACCTCAGTGGTGCAAGGCGAGGGAACTACCGCTGCGCCAACTCGCTCCTGACCTACTTGAAATGCGACGAGTAAGGAGAAGCAATTTTTATCATGTCATGAAAAGTCATGATAAATCTGACATGGCTGAGGTTTCATCAAAGAAACATAAAACATAAAACTATTCCTGTACACAGAGAAATAATTATAATAACATACAAAAATACACAGTATGTAACTCTGTATTCTTCATGTCGAAAGTTTTAATTCTGAAAGATTTTTCATGATATAATCTATTTTTACTTGTGTAAAAGAACTACCACGACCAGGAGAGTAGTCTTTTCCGCTGTCTGTGAACAACCAGTCAGTCACAACGGAGCATAGGATTGTAGGTACGTGGAAGAAGTAGAGCTTGTATTGTGAATTTTGTTGTTTGCTGCGTCGTTGCCAGCCCTAAAATGGCTGCTTGTTAATAATACTTTGAATCGAAAACATTATGCTATAAATAGAATTTCTGTGCACAGCCTTCATATTTTCAAAATATTCATGTGCATAATAAAACAAGTATGTGACAACAACAAATTAAAAGAATTTATGCAGTGTTGCCTGAATAGTTAATTTTGGGAGATTAACTATTCTCTATAACCTTCAAAGATCTTGATAAGGAAACACATGGTTATTCAAGGATGCCTTATTTAGTATCAAATTTAAGTGAAAATGTGAATTGTTAGTAAAAATGACACGAGGAGATTATAGACAAGAATTCACAACACAAAGGTTTATTTACCATTCTATTACCTCCACAGACCATTTATATTCAACATTGCGGCGGTATGTCGCAGATAGGTCAAACTATACTTTTTCCTTATGACCAGATGAATACTTTGAATTTTTAAACATATATTATCGTTTTCCACGCATTTTGTCTGATCTACATACGTCCATTGTGTGCACTGAAAGCCAAACTGGAGTCAGGGTGACTCTAAAAGCAGAGTCCAGCCACTCTGCGACTCTATGTCTAAATGACTCCATATTGAGAGTCATCTGACTCCCTTGATGAATCATAAATTTATTGACTCCGCTGAAGAGTCATTGTTGATGACTCTACATAGGAGTCATTTGACTCCCAATATAGAGTCATTTAAGACATTGAGTCGCGTAGTGGCTGCTCTTAGAGTAACCCAGATTGGGCTATTCCAGTTGAAACCAACACTACCCCTGTGGAAGATTTTGGAAATATCTTCCACAGAGGGAGTATGTTTTTCAAATGTAATTGGTCAGGGTTAATCATTTTGAAACCCATACTCCCCTGTAGCATAGCTTTACCTACATCTTCCACAACTGGAGTAAGTATTTCAAATGGAAGTTACCCAACTGTCTATTCTATTTGAAACTCATATTCCCTCTGTGGACGACTTTAGCTAAATCTTCCACAGGGGTAGTGTGGATTCTAAATGGAATAGCCCATTCTATTAATAGAGTAACCCTGGCTCCATTACAGGGTCACTCCGAGATAAAAATTCAAAGTATAGATCTACAGGAATAGGAGACTTTACTCTGAGTTTCACGCCATAGGCGATCGTCAGACAACACGATGGAGACAATTCGGCTTGACCACCATCCCCTTGAAATGGGAGAATATAAATTCCATGGTGTCAACAGCCAAGCAATTACAGAGTATGACTCCCTTGAAGACTTTAACATTGAATTGCCTTTAAAATACTCATTTTAACTTGGAAAGCTTTGAATGGTACTACACCAGAGTATTCAATGAATCTTCTTCCATATACTCCGAGTCGTACACTTCGGTCTTCTGATAAACAAATAATTGTCGTTCGACGGGCTTCATCATGATCTACATTTGGAGATCGTGCCTTTCTGTTGTTGCACCCACACTTTGGAACTTGTTACCTCTGAATATAAGAAATTGTGATTGTTTTCAGACTTTTAAGAACTTGTTAAAGACTTATTTATTGAGCAAAGCATATACCAAACATAACTGATGTAACTGATGTATGTATATATTTTAATGTTGACTTGTACTTGTACTTTATGTATGTTAATGTTTAATTGTACTTAATTGTACTTGTTAATTGTTTTTCGTGTCTGCGCCTCGGATAGTTCTACTAGATTGATGGCGCATTACAAATGCTTATTAGTATTATTATTATTATTGAAGAGTCATGACTCTCCTGTGATAAACAGGTGACTCCTTTGGAGAGTCAGTGCTAGTTTACTCCACTTATAGAGTCATTTGACTCCATTCGGGCTATATAAAATAAATAAATAAACAACTTTTGCATTTATCAGTGTGGTTCCTTCGTACAACTACTATATATAAAAGATATTGCAAACTCAACTATAGTAGGTATTTATATGAACATCGGGTCATTTCTCAGATTGTACCGAGTTACTTATTGAACTACCCGCTGCAGATGGAGACAGTGTACTTTCGTGTACGTACTTGATTTGTCTGCCCCGAACACTTTGGTGATATCTGATGTCAGCGCTTTTAAAATGGGAACTGTTTTTTATTGATCGATAGGTATATATTATGTTATCTTAAACAACAGCAGACAGTGACAGGATCATAATATTTCGCATGACCCTAACACAACCTTTTTTATCTATTTTACTCGATGAATTCATTTTCACATGTGCATTTCATTTTAAATTGTCTAAAGAATTTTAAGATTTTAACAGTTTGATGAGCATAGGTTTATATCGGTTATATCCATAAATGCGCTTTTATAAATACACACGTGACTCGTGGACACGACATACCAAGACCAGCAAGCATGACCAAATCCGCATGCTATACAGGGAAGGATAGGAACTCTGTAGATAAATATCATCCAATTTAAGTATTAATTGAATAGCAAAATTATTACACATGGGGGGATTCCGAATTTGTAATATGTTATCAAAAGCAACATTTTGAAACTATCTGACATATAAAAAATATTCAACGCCGGAAACGTTTACAATATAATCCAATAGTTGAACAAAATAACCAATTTTGATGCACAGTAGTCTTATGTTGTTCCGCCTTTGCATTCAAATGTATATAGGAAGACCACCCGCTATGTAGGTCATGTATATAGTTGTTGCTAAATATTACATTATTATATATACCAGGTTAAGTACAACCAGTAATTTCTACACAAAATCCCCAAATCAAGGATGTGTGCTATGGTTTACACGTAGTTGAATGCGTATTCGACCCCGAATACGACTCTCTGGTAGAAATATTTTGGATACAACATACGGCCGAATAACTGTTAAAACGCGTTTTGGGAGATACATCAATTGTTTCAGAACATGTTAGTATCTTACTATAAACTAGATTTCGCGGTTCTCGGGTCGGGCGCTTCTCGTGATATGCCTATTTCTAATTACCCAAACCCGTTACCTATATACCTACCCTGACTTTTTAAACTAGTATGAAATGCGTCTCTCAATGATCAAGACCCAACTTGACACAACTTAATCAACTCTGTTTGTTATAGGTGTGATGCTTACTTCGGTAGTTCGGTAGGCCTACCCATATTAATCTGGAAACCCATCATTCGCCTCTTCCAAGCCCTTCCCTGTTACCACATTTAGAGAAAACGAAATTAGTATCTGGACGTGGATAGGCCGTTACTAAAGTAATGAAATCAATCGCGAGAAACGTGAACGCAAAAACGGTTATAGGCCTTACCACAACGGATAATTTTTATGTTAACCATTCTGCAGGATTCCGGAAATAGTCATGTTCTGCTGAAATAGGCCTATATGCACGTGTTTGGTGTGTGCACGTGTTCGGTATTGAAATATATGTTGAAAATAAGGCCTATAATTATTAGTCCGATGAGATGCATCTGTTAGTCACACTGTAATGCTTTTCCGATGCGCGCACTGTACTCCGCGCACACTCCCGTTGATACTCCGCGATAGCGCACCGCGAGCACGCGATAGTGCACCGCGTGAACGCGAACCGCGCGAACGCGATAGCGCGCGGACGGACGGACGGACACGTCGTTATTAGTATTAAGATAGGCTAATGTTGTATCTATTTATCTATCTATCTACAGTTAGATACAGCTACAGTTGAAAATCAGCTACAGTTGTATGAAAAATATGAAATCAATCATCAAATCCCACAACTCACAAATCACCAAAAAAGCCAACCAAGTGCCATCAACAAAAAGTTGCAACTGTAGAGTCAAAGAAACCTGTCCCCTCCGTGGAAAGTGCATGACAAGTGCCTTAGTATATAAAGCCAGTGTAACTTCGAATACAGAATCTAAATCTTATATAGGACTTTCAGGTGGAACCTTTAAACAGAGGTTCAACAACCACACCAAATCATTCAAACATGACAAATATGAGAAGGAAACAGAACTCTCAAAATATGTATGGCAACTTAAAAGAAAAGGAAGTAACTACTCTATCCACTGGGAAATCTTGAAAGAATCAAACACACACAGACGTGACTCAGGACAATGCAACCTATGCATTGAAGAGAAATTAGAAATACTGCGTGCGAAAGGGCCTAACACCTCAATAATAAACCGAACTCATCTCAAAATGCCGACACGGTCGGAAACCACCAAGCCGCGCAAAAAAAAAAAAAATTGCGCACCTCATTACTTGCGTAGTTGCTACGCCTACTGCGCCTTCCGCATTTTAAAGAAACTTTTAAACATGCGCGCTGTCATACTTTTCTAGTGAAGACGCGTACGCTTTCAACGCTGTGAATTTATTTGTTTTGTTTTGGAGTTACAGTTCAGTGTTCAGCTATTTATCTGATGATCGCCGTTTTAGGCGTGAAACTCCGAGTAATAAATCATGCTGTTATAACATAATTACGCTGTTTTATGTATTTTATCTATCTATCTATGTATCTATCTATGTATGTGTATAAAGGCTCCGTCAGTTTCGATCCAAATGTCGCCAAATTCATACGGGACATCGAGGAATATACTGAGACGGTAATGCGAAAATTTTGTTGGAAACGGTCAAGAATTGGCTGCAAAAACAGTGAAAATATGGGTAAAGACGGGGTTTTTGTTATGAAAATCGATTGCCAGCCAACGTGTCACTGCACTGCAGCTGGCCGACAGCGCGTCGGCGCCGCGTGCTTAAAGCGCACTACGCTAATGGGCGCGTAAACGGCGCAGAGCCACGCACATTGTAAACTCAACTGGCACATCACCATCAGACATGCAACACTGTACACTGACCTTCTTGGTTTATTTGCAATTATTTTGAAGTTGCTATGCCAAATATAGAATTCTATTACCTCCACGCCCCATTATTAAAACTAATGATTGTGACTGTGATTTGTTGAAACACGTCACGTGAGAGACCTTCACTTGCAATGAAGTGACCAGGGCTGCTTTGTATAGAGCAGTGCAATAAAACGTTTAAATAATGGGTTCGCCTGCGCCTTATCCATTATTAACCAAATTAACCTTTGTATTTAATAGTAGTCATGATGTTTCAAGTGAATCTAAAATGATTTATAAGGAAAAGAAAAGCTTTCAAAACAGGACAGTTGAATCTAAACTTAAAGGATTAGCATCTCGCGCTGATCTTCTGCCAATGAAAATTCGCGTTAATATTTCTGAGAGATGGTACAACCCATTTAATTGGTCAGAATGTATTCGCTTAAGTTAATACTTTTATATCAAAAATATAGGAATATGATCTTACCTTTCAAGTACCGCTATAATGGAGTCTGAAGTATTATGGTGCCTGTGCTATTAATAAATAATATCATTTAAACAACGAGCTTTCCCGACATGTGTCTACTTGGGCCATTTGAGAAATCTTGTTATCTAAAATAAATCATCTCACAGGATGGTATCTGGAAAGATTTTACCGAAGCAGCATTTTGTTTTGTACGATAGACCTGCGTTAAAGCCACAGCTAGAAACATATATGGAAATGAGAGTATGAACTAACCAGTTGATACCAGTTGTAGTGCTACTAATTTGTGGCACAGTGGAAGACCTGGGGAAAGTTTGCTTATATTTGCATTATGTGAAATGAACCTTCTCATGATACCGTCTGGCCATGGTTTGGCCTGCTGTCTGATCGTTTCCTGGGATATGCGGTTTTCCAATTTGGGCCTTTTAAGACAGAAGGCTGATAAGTAACAGGAAACGACTTGTTATCATTTTGCAATGATTGATATCGTCAGCTTCTTACAATCCCTAGCTGTCACACTTTTTAAACACGTTAGGAATTTGTTATTATTATCTACATGTACCTTTTCAGAAATGGGTTTCATATTCTGAAATTTATTCTCCTAGCTACGTATCACAAATTCAAAATAAAATCGACACTGTCCCTTTTGCTTTCAAGTTATGACACTTTGAATTTGTATCTAAACACTCAATACCCCATCCTAGACACCACGTTTATCTTGTGTTTACATTATATTTGTTTAGATATCAAACATCAACCTATATATAATCTATACACACGCTAAACAAGGATGTGTTTAGATACAGATTGATGTTTCATTTCTAAACATGTCGCTTAGCTAAACGGTAGCATTTAGAGTATTTAGGACGCGTTTAAATACGTATTTTGGTTAAGTTGTTTTGGCGCTTTTCTCAAAAACTGCAAATTTTTGCAGAAATCTGCTATGCTAGTTGGATTCCGTGTGTCATATCCTTTCTGAAAATGTATACTTTTATGTACTTATCATCATTACTTTTAAAGATACAATACAAAATAATGTTTAAAATTTCCGAGTTTGAGTGATCCTGCGTGCCCCCTTAATAAAGGTAAATTAGTTCACAAAATCGTTATTATTTCTATCTTTCCAAATGATCCCGATACACTTTTATGTTAACATATATAATGTTACTCGCTAGAGTTCCGAAAGCTCAGCCCTCTGAAAAGGACTTCTCTAGGGAAAGATTAAATCTTACTCTTATATATTATATTACGTTATCAAACATCAATATGATGAAAATCAAAAAATCAGTTGCTTATCCTTCGTTCATTTACTTTTATGCGACACTAAACATTAGAACAACAAAAAACAGGTGTAAGGCATTCGATAGAATCCAATCCTGTAATTTCACGTAGAATCAAAGAGAATGATTCCCAACATCTTATCTTATCACAATTGATTTACTTGTAGCTTTAATGCTCTACATGCTAGCCATGCGCTTCAACGGAAAAAGTTCAAGTTTTGAAATATTTTCTCAAAACATCAAGAGCTATCTTAAGAACTACTGAACCAATACTAGGCTTGTTTGTACTCATTTTAATGCATTTTTCATGCTGATTCCAAATATGGTCATGAAAATTTACATTTCTGAAATTTTTGAATTTTTGAATTATTTTTTAAACATGTCGTCTGCATTCGACACACGCGTGAAGAGAGTTAAAGCCAGTCGTGATGTGTTACAATGTCAAAAGAAATATCAGGTTTCTTTTATAATTTAGTATATAAAATCACATTAAGGGGTACTACACCCCTGTGGTAAATTTAGACTATTTTGCATTTTTCTCAAAAAATAATAACACACTGGTAACAAAAAGATGTATATTATTGGGGCAAGGGATCCAATTACTACACTGAAATTTCAGTAACTCAAGACAAGCGGTTCAGCATATATGATAGGAAATGAGGTACATCCTAGCGGTACCTTATTTCTTATCATAAATAACGAACCGCTTGTCTTGGGTCACTGAAATTCCAGTGTAGTAAATGGATTCCTTGCCCCTATAATACACATAACTTTTGTTACCAGTGTGTTATTAGTTTTGAGAAAAATGCAAAATAGACACAAATTTATCGAGGGTGTAGTACCCCTTTAAGAAAGATGAAACAAGGTAACGAAACAACCACACCAAGACTGACGTAAAATAATTCGAATGTATCTATCAAAGCACTTTCATCGTTAATTATCTATCTTCATGTTTAATAAATATCGATGTGATATGAAGTATTCATAACAACGACGATGAATTGCGTCATTTTATGGAGTATTTGCGTATAGTATTCCTTGGCTCTCTCGCAATTTGATGGTAAAGGTAAAACTCTTCAACTCAATGAGGCTTAATGGTACAACATTTACCTTGCGGTTTCTTTCTTTGACGTTAAGTAAAGGTGACACACGATGATCTGTTTAAGTAATGTTGTTGTGCAAAAACACTTAAAAGATCTGACCTTTGAAATGCAGACATCCGTTAACGTGGACTTACAGACGCACAAGCTTTGTAGTGGCTATTCATATAAACTATTCGTGTGTTTGTCTTCCAAATCTTTACCTTTATACACTTTTTTCTTCCTTACGTCCTCCTCTTCGTTGTTATCATCGTCATCGTCATCATTGGCCATCTTATAATATGCCCTAACTTCATAACAATGCTCTTTATTGTGCGCTGCAAGCAGGGAGGTAAATAAAGATCATTTACTATACCGTAAAACCTCGTCTATAAGCATATATAGGGTTTTTGATGAAAGCTAAATTAATACAACACATGCGTAAATATGCCAATACAATAGATTGGTCTTACAATACTACTTGATTTTATATGCTTGGATCTGTCATTTATTTGCTCAAACTCCATAATGGCGCCTGGATTACTTTAACTTCAACTTTCATTAGAAGCACTCTATATGCCTGTAGACGAGTTTTTACGGTAGTCTCCTACCTTCCTCGAGTCAGTAAAGTAAAATAAAATTTTGAGTTTTTGCTCGAAAACTGTTAATTTTTGCAGGAATCTGATATGCTAGTTGGATTCCTTGCATCATTTTCTTTCTGAAAATGTATGCCCTTATATACGTCTCTTCATTACATTTAGAAATACAATAAAAAAAAACAATATCTGATTTACTGACTCGAGGAAGGTATACACACTATAATAGGTGGGCAATTCAATTTATTTTGGACTCAAATGAAAATAATTTTCTGGTAGGCAACTGTAATTAATGGCATCCAGCGTTAGGATTTTTCGAAATGTAAACCTGTTTTGCGAACAAATCGGCTTCGATGTAAAAGGTGGACTTGCCCCCCCCCCCCCACGCTCAATAATATCAAGGAATAGATGCAGAACTGTTGAGATTTTCCCCAAATTTGGACATTTTGAAGGTAGTTTTGCCTTTTTCTTCGGAATTTTGAAAAGTCTAAAATTATTAATTAGTCTGAAAGATTTAGTTTAACCCTATATAAAATTAACTTGAAGCGCGCTGGCTTGAAGCACTCACACTCAGAGCATGTTATGATTACCATTCAGCTGACAATTTTTGAGACAAATCGTATATGTTTCATGCACTTTCGTCAATTAATAATCTTATACTAATTATTAACAAGGATAGGAGAAAGTTTTCTAATTTTGACGCTGACATGTTATGATTAAAGCTATTGATTTCTCATTTTTTCAATTTTTTGTAACATCAAGACAGCTTAGAATTTGGGGATGTATTTTCGGAAAACATAATTATCATTACTGTGTCAGTGTTGGGCGGTAAATACCTGGTCGGTAAACATGGTAAATACAGTTCCTTTATCATTTTATATTGTTACATCTCTTGTACAAATTGTCTTATGAACAATATGAATGAATTTTCGCAAAATGGAAACTTGTATAATTGTTTTGATACCTAACTTTACCACTTTTTTTGTCAATGTTAGATGTAAGATAATACATTTCATCGCATAATTAAGAAATGCATAATGAAACATGCCACGTATATATTTTACTGGTTCCTCACAACACTTGCGGCATTGATATCTTTTATTAATCAGTATCAACAAAAAACATCAAGGCCGAGGGCCGCAGGGCCGGCAGGCCCGAGGCCGGATGCTCGCATAGTTGAGTTCTTTACTAATTGAGTTCCAAAATAGAAGGGTCCCGCAGGGAAAGAAAGCAAGAGTAACCTTAACCGTAAAAAAGACCAACAGTAACCTAAATGTAACATTACCCAACAGTAACCTTAATGTAACATTGCGGGAACAGAACAGAGAGGGAACAGAAGGTGCCTTTGGCACCGCTTGCGAGTGACTTTACCAGCACCTTTTATAGTGCTCATAAGTGTAACTAATGTAATCAGCGCAATACATAATCGACCTACATAAATCATCACAGCCAGGACACGGTTGTTTGATGACATAGTCATTTTCAAGTAAAGGTTAACAATGATGGCGCTATTTATTTCGTTTGCATCTTTAAAAGGGTTAGACACTTGTATAATGGAATTAGAACATCAGAAAAAAGGCTAACAATGGCAAGGATATTTTCATACTTTTTGTCATGAAATGTAAGGAATAAGTGATATTATTTGACTAATTGTAGATTCAAAATATATGTAAATAGCGCTTTCAATCTGTACACGAATGTACAGTTTATAGAATAAATATAACCACACAAAAATTAATAAAATTACCATAGTGCTTAAAAGTGTAACTAATGTAAGATAACGTAATGGCCAGAATCAGCGCAATACATAAATCACAACCTATATAAATCATCACAGCCAGGATCGGATCAGCTAGTTTTGTACTGGTAGACCGGTACAATTGGGAGTAAGATCATTATCCAGGGGAATTTCAAGCTAGCTAGATTTTTTTTCACGAGAACAGAAATTGACACTGCGAGGGCTCGAACCCGGGGGGGGCACTCACATGTTAAAGTGGTACGGGTATGTGCGGCGGTCAAGGGTCCCTTTTTCAGGCTCTCCAGCAGTTCCTTAAGCCCCACATTTGGATCTGCTCTAGTTCTTTGAGCCTCAAACTCTGACAATTGTAGCTCTCTAAGCTCAAATTTGGAAATAATTTAGAAATGTTTAGCTCAACAGCCTCTAATTTGGCCCTAATTTCAGTTCTTCAAGCCCCTATTTTGCCCGGAAATCAGTTCTTAGTTCCCAAAGTTTGGCGCTCCGCGCCGCACACCCCTACCAAAATTTAAGTTGAGTGCCCCCCCCCCCGGGGCTCGAACTTGTTCCATTAGCTAACAGGACATCGTTAACATCGTCCTCGGTGTCTTGATCACATTCTTCTTCTTTATAATCAGCAATTCCATTCTTCCTTTACTCACAATAATAAGAGTCGTATTAAATAATGTATTTCTAGTATGACAATGTATGACACCACTAACATTTAGTTGGTGTTCTTCGATTTTTCTTCTCCGTGTATCTTCGTCATCTTCTTAATTTGAATATTGTTGTTTATCTTGTTTCTTCTATTTTGTCTTACTCTCTATTAATAAATTGCTTCATCACTTCCATTCAAGTAAGGGAGCTTAAGGTTGGTCTGAACCCTGGAATTATGGAAACTTTCGGACCTCATAACTGCTAAATTATTAGTCTAAAGAATATAATAGTATACATTTTTTGAATGGAAATGACTTGATAAATTCATCTGTGAGGTCCAATTTGGGCCAAAATGCTCATTTTTGGAGAAAATGCCAAAAACAGGTTTTTGGCCCAAATTTTTCGCGCAACGTAACAAAAAAATTGTTTGGCCAAAAAAAAAAAAAATTTTATTATTTTTAAAAACTAGATAAAAATGTCTAGGACCCGTATTTTTATTTTTTTGAATTTTGACCAACTTTGAGAAATTTGCACCAAAAATGGTCAAAAAATGCAAAATTTTCAAAAAATTCATAAAAAAGCCCGATTTTTGCCTAAATTTCAAATATTTTTGGTGAAGTTGGTCAAAATTCAAAAAAATAAAAATACGGGTCCTAGATATTTTTATCTAGTTTTTAAAAATAATTTTAAAAAAAATTTTGGCCAAAAAATTTTTTTTGTTACGTTGCACGAAAAATTTTTGGCCAAAAATCCTAATTTTGGGATTTTTTTCCAAAATGAGCATTTTGGCCCAAATTGGACCTCACAGATGAATTTATCAAGTCATCTCCATTCTAAAAATGTATACTTTCATATTCTTTAGACTAATAATTTAGCAGTTATGAGGTCCGAAAGTTTCCATAATTCCAGGGTTCAGACCAACCTTAAGAGACAACATGTTCTTCATCAAAGATAGCACTGTTGTATCACGGACATTTGAAGTGTTTACCAATGTCACGATGCTCGGACTTTTAATAGATGATAGTGATTGTAGTACTCTGTATTACTTCGCGTCACTTTACTGACCTTTTGCCACATAGTTTTCACTTTAACTTTTAACTTGGGTACTCAAAAAGTACCCAGTGTGGGTATTGATGAATGCAAACAATATTGTTCTAGAACGATAAATGTGGTCTGTATGCCAATTCCAAGCAAACACGATCCGTTTCCAAGGAAAACTGTTAAATGTGTGGAATGTTAGCGTTTAAATAACATTTTAAAAAGTTTTTCAAATGTTCCCACAAAATGTTTGCAAATAATTGTATTCAAAAGACAGCAAAATATTTCTTTAAAAATGGGGTCAGCCAACGTTATGGGTAGTAAACATATAATGCATCTATGACCATGTAGTTATGGGTAGTAAACACATAATGCATCTATGACCATGTAGTTTATAAACATTTATTGATAGGATTCGAAAGACATTTTGGGATTATCCATATGCGGCTGAAGGCTTCGTGCAATGGATGAAACAGTAAAGGAGTAGATGCGGGAGGGGTCCGATTTTGAAATACACGAAATTTACCTTAAAATATTGAAACCTTAATTTTAACAGATATTATTGGGAGGTGGGAGCCTGGATAAATCAAGAGAAAAGGTGGCCCTAATTGTTTCCGGATTAAATTTTAAAGGGCCTTTCTTGGCTGAAAATTTCATCTGTTTGATCTATGTTAGTTTTGGGCGTCCGGCTGGTCTTTTTATTACTCGATTTGTTTCTTTTAATGCTTGTTTTGCTGGTGTTTCTTCGGGTAGTCTAGTTAGGTTTTCAAACCACCTTAGTCTTCTTGTTTGAACTATTTCACTCCATTTGTCTTGTTTAGTTTTATCACAATGTGCAGAGTTTGTAATTTTATAATGTCTATTAGCATTATTCTGAACATTGATTGCTTTGTTGGTTAGTGTCCAGAGCTCACTATTGTAAAGACAAATGCTTGATATGAAAGCAGACTAGCGAATATATCTTCTACTGTGGCCTATTGAGTGCCTAAATATTTGCATTTCCCCCATGTATTCTCGCCATTATTTTCCTTTTTCTTATTTCGTACTGCCCTGTTCTGCTTTTAATTATTTTGTCATCAGATTTGTTTCTTTAAGTTTGTTTGGTACAACATTTGGAAACAAACTACTGTTTTGTAAGCGTAGTTTCGTTGCTATTCCCTGATGTGTAAGAAATTATATCACAAATCCTATCGACGATGACTACTTCCCGCCTTCGTCCAAAAGTAATTACTAGTATATATCCCAGAGATTAACTTTATCCTCTGTAACGTTTAGGTTTTATGATTTATATGTTGTTTTTCTCACATACCGTTCAACAGAAGAGCAAAACAGACAATATGTTACATGAATTATTGAGGAATCGGTGTTCTTAATGCAGGTATGACACCGCTTGTCTGGAGATTCGCCGCATCAACGACAACTGTGAACCTGAGAGATGTTTGGCGGCTAATGCCATAATTCCCTTAAGGAGTTACGCTAGAAATGTTGGAATTTGAACTACTGGCCACCTGAACTTCTGGCTGTCAATAATCTAATTCAGTTCTTGTTTCGATTTATCCTACGTCCGGATGTTTGATTATTCCTTGATTGTTATTCTGGGTGTGTAACATAGTGTGCATAGGAAGAAAACAAAGCTATTCAGTGGTTATTACATTACTCGGCACTGGAACTTTCGCTTATACTTCGTGTGTGTATGCGTGGTAGAGGGTGAGTGAGGTGGTGTGATTGTGAGAGCGGTTGAGAAATGCAAGTGCTATTTATTGTATGGTTGTGAATGTCTTTACCGGCTTAAATTTTGCATGAGAACAACGACAGAAGAGATTCCTAGTATTGCCCTAGTATTGTTGAACTAAATAACTGATTCTTTACCTAGAGTGTTTCCTAAAACATACAATAGCCGATTAAATGAGCTCATAAAACACAAACATATACGTCAGTTGTAATCAAGACACATAACCCGTACGAAACTCGGGGAGCTGATCCTGGTTGCGATGGTTATTTGTGGAATGTATAGGGTGTGCGCCCTCTTCAGTCCCTGAATTGTTGTTTAATGGTTTGTGGAATGATGTGGGGCCGCAGTGGTCAGCGACAACTTGTAAAGTGTGCTGAGGCTTGTGGATCAACGTCTAGGCGTTGTGCCTGTGCGTAGCGCACTATAAATCACTGCGCTTTTTACATAGGAGTCATTAAGAGAATCGGAAAAGGTAATTAATGCTAAAATACTTGCTCTTTAGGTTCAATATGTTCATTAAATTTCGAGTCAGTCTTTGATTGTGCTGGTTACAGAATGGAAGTTAAAGGGTTATAGCTTCATTTTTATCAAAACCTAATCAGAGCTGGGTCGGCATCAGTAAAAACAGCACAGTTAAAAGCAAATTCCGGGAAGCATATACCAGAACTTGTTGTGTACTCACATTGATCAAAAATCGTTGCCAGACGGAAGGGGTAGTGCTTAATTTTAAGTATAATTTGGCCCGTATGCGACGTATTATAATTAGTTCTCAAGTTGAGCAAGAAGGTCAAAGGCCGTACCCGCTCGCCCAGTTACCTATATAACGAGACATACTAGTTGGTGCAAACTATTCTTTATTTGAATTGTTATCAAAAACGTACAATCAGTGGTGTTGTTTTTAAATTAAAAATCGGAGCTCTTATTATGTTTTGACCGATGTGGAGCCCAAAATGCGACATCTGGCCTTTTTTTGTTTATAGCTCGAGAACCATACATAGATCAATACGTTGGCTTTGTTTAGATATGAAAAAAAAGAAACAGGCATTCGAGTAATCGTACAATCCACGACCAAGCTAATCAAAAGATTTCTACACACGACGCTTTGAACATGTGTTTTAAGTTTTGCCAATTCGTCTCTTTTGAATGCATTTTCAGCTCCTTGACACATTTTTCTGTAGATGAGCATATGGCTTTTAATGAAAGTCCTTCAATTAGTGAGGAAATTACATAAGCCCTGGGAAGGGTTGAACCAGTAAACATCACTTAAACGTGTCTCTGACCTTGTAATAATACTCAAGAGATGGGTTAAAAGATCCAGATCTACGAGGACAACAGAAAATAGTGACACCCACGTAGTCACTTCTTGTCCTTGATATTGTTACAAACCAAGTGCCTACGCCGAGTGAGCCACTCATATTCCCATTTTGTTACCCAGTGAAGGGGCGGTAGCACCTGAACGCTTATACTAATACCCCGGGACTAATACATGGGAGTAACTGTGCCACAGGGAGAAAAAAGTGTCCTGTGAACACATGGCATTTTGATATTAAAAACATTGAAATATTGGAAACACGAAAAGAAGGAAATAACATGTAGGTAGTGGAGACAGGATTGATGGTGTAGATTGAAACCCATCGAGGTAAATATTTACCGTTTCCGCCTTCTATATCAGTCTTCAAGGATTATGAGAAAAACAAACTGATAAAAACCCAGTAATTATTGTCAATAATTGGAGGTGCTTGTTTTTTTGTTCATTCCCTTTTTCTTTCTATTTTCACCTTTCGAACTCTCTTTTTTTCTTTGTTCTTTTCTTTCTTTATTACTTTCCTTTTTCTTTCTTTATTTCTTTCATTCTTTTTTCTTTCTTTTTTCTACCGCTTGTGTAGTTCAGTGTGTATAAACCAATAGCCGTGACGAGAGTTCGAGTCATTCCTTTTTCATTTTCCTTTCCTCTTCTTTATTTGAACTATCTTCTTTCTTTTCTTCTTTCTTTCTTTCTTTCTTTCTTTCTTTCTTTCTTTCTTTCTTTCTTTCTTTCTTTCTTTCTTTCTTTCTTTCTTTCTTAATTCTCTCTCACTTTCATAATTCCTTTGTTTGTTTGTTGTCTGTCTGTCTGTCTGTCTGTCTGTCTGGGTGTCTGTCTGTCTGTCTTTCTTTCTTTCCTCTTTCCTTTTTCAGTAATCAGAAACCATAAGGTATTGTTGTTGGCTGTTCACAAGTTACGTTCTTCTGATGTTAGTCAAAACCCTTTTAGAGTGAACAGTGAAGTCTGTATAGATGAAACCGACATCTCTATTGTGATTAAACATCGGGTGATGCTGACAATCGGGAAATACGATTTATAGCATTTTTCTTCACATTAGATTTTGACTTAAAATACCAAAGGTCTTTAGGGAAATTTAGCCTAGAACATGGACCATTTCGTATTTGTTTGTGAATGTCCAGACAATATATAAACATACATTGTAGTTTCAGGAAGTCGCTATATGCGCTATTCATTTGTTGCTTCATCATTTGCCTTTATGTCTAAAAGCAAATCAGTTGTGATAACTTGGTTCGGATCTAAATATGATTAAGGGGGTACTACACCCTTGCCAAATTTTGTGCCTATTTTTGCATTTTTCTCAAAAATTATAGCATATTGGTGACAAGTAAGATATGTATATTATAGGGCAAGGACTACAACTACTGCACTGGAAATTTTATTTCAGCACAGACAACAGTTGTGGAGTTACAGTCAAAAATGAGGAAAACCAATATTTGATCAATAAATCAATAACTACTTGACTTGAGTTGCTGAATTTTCAGTGCAGTAGTTGTAGTCCTTGCCCCTATAATATTCATATCTTACTTGTCACCAATGCGCTATAATTTTTGAGAAAAATGCAAAAATAGGCACAAAATTGGCCAGGGGTGTAGTACCCCCTTAAGTAGACAACGAAAGATGCATATTGTTTGTTGTTTTTTATCTTTTTTTCATGTGTAGGAAATTGTAGATTGTGCTTGCCAAGTGAAGATTCTAAAATATCTAAAATAAGCACCATTATTCGAATTGGCACCTGTAAAAACAACGGAGGAACAAGCAAGGATTAATTTATATACCAAATTCCATACAACGTTGACAATCTACAAAACAGAGTAATAAGAACAGATCATTTCCACAAAGCAAGTAAACAATTACGCTCTGAAATAGTTACACAGCTTGTGTAAACATTTAACAAATTTTTGGACAAAGCTGTGCATGTTGGTACTTGATTGTTGGGATTCCTATGTTAAAAATCCCTTTAAGCTGGATGGCAGATAGACGTCAAAGACATTGTCTGTTCTCTTGTACTTGGCAGACAGTGCTTGTATGTTATATGGGATGACAGTTACTCTGGCATATTCGTCAAATGTTGTTGGTGTACGTGAGGGCAGACAGTTTATCAATGCTGATCCATCAACAACGATAGCCTCTACTTCTGGCTCTTTGTCTGGTAACACCACTTGAGATTGAAGAATGTCAGTAAGGCCAGATTTCAGGCACGTGTATAGCTTCTCGTTGTCACTCAGAGATGTAGGAACTGGCTGGTTGTCATATTTGAAGAACTCGTTTATATCACACTGCCTACTTTGGCATGATCAGAAACCAGATGACTGACTTCATTGTCAGCGACCATCCACCTTCTGAGGGCTGATGGATCCTCAGTCACACCAATTGCTCCCCGTCACCTTTAATAACAGCATTGACTTGTTCATGAGCTTCGTCTATAGTCATTGCTGAGAAGGTCCGATATGATTTCCATTCCGAAACTCATTGGCTACCTCAGGATGGCGTTGCTCAAGGGTCATCATGTCCCTATCATAAATTATATCCAACTTACATAATTGAATTTAATGTTAGCAAAGAAGTATGGTATCAATACTGTCCAGACAAGGCCTCGCAATACAAAGCAAAGTTTGCTTCTCTGAATGAACGTAGCAGTGCCAGAATAGTGAGTTCCGTGACGAGAATGCTTGAAGCTGACAAGAAAGACCCTGAAGTACCAGGCGATGCCACCCCAGCTTTAGTACGTGCACTTGTTCAACCACTATCTTTAAGAAGAGATCCAATCGATCGGAATACAGCCATCTCAATGTGTAATCCTTCGAACATGATCACAAACTTGTATTCACCCTAATTAAATCTGCTTGGCTAATGTAGCGAGTTGTTGGTATGCAGCAATGACAGTCCTGGATTCAATAATGCCACTGTGTCTCTAACTTTGTCCATGCCATGCTTGATAGTGGCAACAGAATGGGCTTGATTACGAAGCAACGGCAAGAGTGATGTGATACTAACTTCAAAGTGCTATCTTCTAAACTGTGATGCATGGTGTCGGACATCTTGAAAAGGGCGGCCATCTTGATAATGACAGCCATCTTGAGAATGGGACCCACCTTGTAGATACAAGAATCTTGTCTCGATAGGTTCAAGAGAGATATAAACTGCAACATTTGGTTCTATATGACCCTTAGATACTTTGTAATATGATTATGCATACATTGTATGTGTCACAGTGTGACGGCCATTTTTCAAAATGGCGGCCATCTTGAATTATCAAGTGGCTAATGATTATGTGTAATGTTCATGATGATGGGCTCAAAGGGATGTTCATTTCTCATTGTGGTTATTGTGTGTTCTTTTGATATTCGGTTATATCAATATTTGGCCTTCAATGGCAGCCATCATTAAAAATGGCGGCCATCTTTGAAAACAAATTTTGTTTGTTTTATGCAAATTAGCATTTTTGCCTACATGTATTTCCTTTTTTGATATATAATTAGGGATGTCTCTTAGAGATACCCACAAGAAAAACATTTAGGTTCGAATTTAGTCTAGCTCAAACGTGGGAGCAACTGTGCCACAGGGAGAAAAAATTGTCGCGAGAACACGTGGCATTTGAATATTGGAACAACAAAAGAATGAAAAGAAATTTACGTAGCAGAAACATTCAAACAGGATTGAAGGAGTAAATGCAAACTCATCGTGGTATTTGTTTTTACCTTCTCTAATATCAATTATTTACAAGGATTATGATCAAAAACAAATAAAAAAACGGCATTGGTTGTGAAAAGTTGAAGGCGCTTGTTTTGTGTACATTTCTTCTTTTTTTTTTTTTCTTTTTTTTTTTTAATATTTATTTATTTACATAACTGGCTAAAATACATAAAAATACACATACAAAGCATATCATAAAATAAAGATTATAAAAAATTGGAGCGCGTACACTATCACCAACCGAGACAAGTGAACTCAAAACATAAATATTGCACATTTATAATAACTAACATACTACACATATTTCATCTACAATAACATAAAATTTAGGAGTCCAGCTCCAGCTCTTGCATAGTCAATTCAATAAAATGTTTTTTAGATAGCTTTTGAATGGCCTCATATTTTTATGCAAAATAAACTGATCCCTGATGGACACTGGAAGTGAATTCCAAAGACGAGGAAAATTGACACTGATGGTATATTTAAAACTATCGGTTTTGGGGGTGATATGATTGTTAAAAAGCAAATTGTCAAGATGGCGATTGGCGAGTGTTTACAATCCAATTGCTGAAATGAAAGACATAAGAATTTTCATCTCATGATCTCTCTATGTTTCTTTCTTACATTGGTTGTTCCTTACGTCCTTCTCTCTTTTTCTATCCCTCTTTCATAATTCATTCATTCCTTTTTTTCTTTCCTTGTTCATCTCTGGATCGATCTCTCATTGTTTCTTTCTTTCATTCTTTCTTTCATTCATTCTTTCATTCTTTCTTTCCTTCTTTCTTTCTTTCTTTCTTAATTCTATTCATTTTTTCTTTCTTTCTTTTTTCCATTTGCAGTAATCAAAACCGTAAAGCATTGTGGTTGGCTCTTCACAAGTTACGTTCTTCTGCTGTTATTCAGAACCATTATAGTGACGCTGTGGAGTGACGCCGACATCTCTATTGTGATTAAACATCGGGTCATGTTGACAATCGGAAAATACACTTTAAACCATTTTCTTCACATTGGATTTTGACTTAATATACCAAAGGTCTTTAGGGAAATTTAGTCTAGAACATGGATCATTTCGTATTTGCCTGTTGACTTTAATATGACTGTCCAGCATATATTGTAGGTTCAGGAGGTTGCTGCTTCCTATGCGCTGTTGATTTGTTGCTTCCTTATTTGCCTTATATGTCTAAAAGTAATTCAGTTTTTAATGCTTATGATAACTTGGATCTGAAGATGATTTGAAAAGATTAAGTGAAGTAGACAAAGAAAGATGCATATTGTTTGTTGTTTTTCATGTTTCCTTCATGTGCAGGAAATTGTGGATTTTGCTTGTCAAGTAAGGTTACTTATGCATCTGTAAGGATTTTAATGCTCTGCTTGCTAGCCATGCGCTTCAACGGAAAAAGTTGAAGTTCTGAAATATTTTCTCAAAATATCAAGAGCTATCTTAAGAACTACTGAACCAATACTATGCTTGTTTGTACTCATTTTAATGCATTTTTCAAGCTGAATCCAAATATGGTCAATTTTTGAAATTTTTGAATTAAAATTTTTTTTTTTGAAACATGTCGTCTACAGTCGACACCCGCGTGAAGAGAGTTAAAATAAGCACCACTAAGTTTATTCGCATTAATTGACAACTGTAAAAACAACCAAGGAACAAAAAAGATGTATTTATAATACCAAATTCCATTGACAATCTTGAAACAACGTGACTATCTTGAAACAACGTGAAAATTATCCGCTCAGCTAAGCGCTATACAGGGTGTCTCATAAAAAATTACCAAGTGAATGAAATTGAACATAAGTCGAGATAGACAGGTCAAAATTTGTGCTTACTGGAGGCATTTCGTGTTAAAAGTGGTTAAACAAGCTTTTTAAGATAATTCGAGGGTGCTGAATTTGAAAATGCTGTTTAACCGGTTCAGTTTTGGAGTCTTAGCCCTCAAAATTCAAAAAACAAAATGGCCGCCATTTTCAACATATTTTTGATAAGAACTTGAATTTTAAACAGCGTAGGAGGTTTAAAATGGTGGCAATATTTATTTTTATGATGCAGAGGAACCCAAATTGATTGTTACTGAAGTTTCAACTGGTGTAGTTTTGCCGCCATGTTGAATTCCAAGATGGCCGCCATTTTCATCAAGTTTCTGCATTTCGTGTTATAACTTGGATAGTAGGCAATATATAAGTTAAAAAATGATGGCAGTACCCATGTTTTTGATACCATGGATTCCAAATTATCTGTTACCTACTACCTGCTGTAACTAGTTAGGGTTGCCACCATTTAGAATTCCAAGATGACCGCCATTCATTTGGCAATTTCTGGGTGTATTTCAAAACAAAATTGTCATCGTTTTCATAAGGGTACATTACTTTCTCTGGCTAAATGCACTTTTAATTTAAACGTAATATTAAATTAGTTTTCCAAGTTTATTTAAAAAGGTTAAAGATTTCCAAATTAGCTATTATACTTTACACCATACAACTCATGAAACTGTTAACATTGACACTTAATGTTACTTACGGCTAATTGTTCTCGTTAGGATTTTGGAACTATTTGATTATTTCTATTTGACCTTTCACTTTGTAGTTCAGTGATTCCTAACTTTAATTAATGACTCTTCTGTTTCTGCACTCTTGTTGGCTGTTAAATGCACATGCACAACCATCTGTGCATGTTAGCTTAACTTTCATGCAGTTGCAATTGCCACTTATACATCCATTGGTACATTTGCATGTTGGTGGTAGATTCTCCTGTGGACAACCCTTTGAGAATAGTATCACCCGTGCCTTATCGCATCTGTCCACATCATCTGGCATGCACCTTATATAGACGGCAAATGAATTGTGCCAAGAGCTGTCAACAATTGCTTTACAGGCTGAGTCAAAAAGAAGTAAACTCATGTTTGAGGGGTTGTAACTCAAGATATGTAAGGAATCTGCTAAAAATGAAAATACCACTGGAAAGAGCAAATTCTACACATCTAAATAAAAACAACGAATTGTTGCAATTGCTCACAGTAAACTGAAGTTATACTCATTTGAATACAAACACCCATTTTTGTAGCTGCACACGGTTTCTTCCCAAGTTATAATCCCAATTATATTGATTGGCAAGGCGCGATATTCAAATGCAAATAAAGTTCTGTGGCAGGTGTGCTTTCGATCAATAATTCCTACATGTTAAAGGGCTCTTTTCAATGTGAATTTAACCTTATTGCACTACATTGTAATAAAACGGGCCAAATGACAACATGGCACCACAATTTACCCCATGGGAGCGCAAGTTTCTGTCGACGAAGTATCATGAAACTAAGAGTCTCACTGAAGTTCAGCGTCTTTTTCGTCTCCAATTTCCTACAGCTAACCGGGTTTCATGTAAGGGAGCAGTATATAAGAATGTGAACAAGCTCAATGTGGATGAGACACTAAGAAACAGATAGCCGGAAGCTTCAGGCAGACCACGAACTGCTAGATCACAAGTGAACATTGCTAGAGTTAGACATGCGTTACAGCAAGACCAAAGATCAGCTCAATCCTTTACCCAACATTCCCCAATGAAGCCTCTGCCGGATCGTTCGTAAAGACTTGAATTGGTATCCCTACAGACTATAGTACCGTCGTGGACTTTGTTGAATATTAATTAAAAGCAAAAGTGGTCGTTTCAACAATAGATCCTGTTAGCACTTTGCCGATTCGTCGAAATTGAAATGGATGAAAATCAATCAGCCGTGTGCAGCTACAAAAATGGGTGGTTGTATTCAAATGAGTATAACTTTAGTTTGCTGTGAGCAATTGCAACAATTCCTTTTTTATTTAAACGTGTATGATTTGTTCTTTCCAGTGGTATTTTTATTTTTAGCAGATTCCTTGCAGATCTCGAGTTACAGCCCCTCAAACATGAGTTTACTTCTTTTTGACTCAGCCTGTATACCTTCAATGCCGTCTTTTTGCCCTAGCCAGCAAGCTGTGACACACTATCACAACCAGTTATAGAATAGCAGCAAAGCTTCCACTTGGCAAGGCAGCAGTTCCTGATGGATTTTGTGGATTGGGATGTATTTGGGCTTCTAGCATCTTGTCAAAATGAGCAGCCAGCAAGACAAGTACGTCGGTGTCACGTCTTGAAACCACTACAGCTTCAGCATTTGTGTTAATGCAATGAAGTACAAAGCGAGTATCCGCCTCCTCATGGTTGGCCTCTAGGGGTGTCGTGTCCATCCCTGAATCTGACGATCTAACTTCTGTGATATGTGCAAATCCTGCAGCCACTACAAGTGTTGTGGGTGCAATTGATACAGCATTTGTCATAAGCTGTTGAGATAGAAGCTTGGCAAGATTTGCTTTATTCTCTCCAAGTAAGATAAAGTTAGTCCAGTTATTCGGAAGAGGAACGTTGTGGTTTTCTATTACCCGGCATACTGGTCGATAGCCCGGGTTCGTTTTGTTCTGGTTCCAGTCTTGATGGAATCATGCTGGTATCTGTCAAAGGTTACGTCAACTTCCTCTCAAACTCAGCCCCAACGAATATATGCAGACTCCAATTCATGGCAGCAAGTGAAATTTGAACAGGCATTCTGCCTTAGAGGCTGTCACAAATCGCTGTAGAATGTTTCTAGCTGCCTTAAGGGCCGTATTAGTGGTGTTGTTTACGGCGTCAAGTGCGCTGAAGATCAGGAGTGCCAAGCACTTTACATTGGTGAAACCGGCCAATCCCTGCAGAGTCGCATATCCCAACTTAGACGCGCTATTTCACGTGGCAACGATTCAGCGGTCTACAAACTTCTTGAGGGCAGCGGTCACATCAGCTTTGACATTGACAAAGTTGTCATTTTGGACCGTGAACTATGCATGTTGGTTCGAGCGGGGAGTCAAAGAAGAAGTGTGGGTACGAGCCGAACAACCGTCCCTCAACAGGCGCAGGGGCTTTAGAGTGAATCTGTCACATGGATGGGATCGGGTTTCAAGCAACTTCTTCATCGATTGACTCATCGAGTTATCATTTTGGACCGTGAACCCTGTTGGTTCGAGCTGGGAGTCAAAGAAGCAGTGTGGGTACAAGCCGAACAACCGTCCCTCAACAGGAGCAGGGGATTTAGAGTGAATCTGTCACATGGTTGGGATCGGGTCATCAATCAACATCCTCATCGATTGACCTCGGATGACCCTAAATCATCCATGGGGGATGGGGGGGGGGTAAATTATGACAGGGGGATGGTCCATACAATCATCCCCCACCCAATGTTGACGCCTGTATAATGTGTTTCCAACCAAATTAGCATGATATTTTAAAAATAGTTCTGGGCAAATTGTATGATGGTTATGATAATGCTCTTAATCTGTGCCAGCTAGACTCCCTAGCTGATAGGAGGGAAGACCATTGTCGTAAGTTGGCCGAAGGGCTTTCTTCTTCTATTCGAACAAAAGATCTCATCCCTCCTACCAGACTGGAGAGTCATGGCAGGGTCCTTCGCAATGCAAATCAAATCTCTCAACTTTATGCAAGGACCGATCGTTTCAAAAACAGCGCTATTCCATACTTTATCAATTTATTGAATAACTAAATGCCCTGAACTGTTTTGCATATTCTGACTTTTTAAATATGGATATATTGAGGCAATTTTAGCCTTTTAATGGTGTATTTATAATGTTTTTGAATGATATCTTGAATAAGTGCAATATTTTATTTTCTATCAATAGCAGTTGCATTTTTCCTTGTTAATATTGATACTGTATTTTTTAATGTTTAATTGTTTTTAATATTGTAAACCACTTGTAATTTGGCCTGAGGGCCACGATTTGTGTGTGAATAAAATATACTATACTATACTAATATTTGCCCATTTTAGCCTACAAAGTGCAAATTTTTGCGCATATGTATTCCACTTTTACACCATATTTCATCACTTTAGCTTAAATGGGAAAAATTTTCACGCGATTCGCGCGCATTTGTACCATAATCTTATTCTGTTGCCAAAAGGTGCTGGATTCAATATACTATAAGACATTTTTCGACCCCCCCCATGTCAAAAGAGATCTATGCCACTAGCACTGGCAAAATCTTTAGTTGCAATATTCTACAGTACAGGAGATGGTACTCCCTTCCTGAATACATTGAATCGTCCGAAAGCTGAGACGACTTTCTCCTCATCTCGTTGTACACATAATCACTTTCCAACTGGGAGTGTTCCATCATCAGCACTTGCCTAATTTACTTGATATACAAGTTCTCAAGTTATAAGAGAGTACCCATCTGCCTAATGTAGTGATACTTCTTGCGATACCCACAATCCCACCGCTCCTCTTCCCAGTGCCATTCAACCATTCTTGGCTATGATCAGGGGATACTTGGTTGAATTTCCGACCGGATTCCTTTACAACGAAATTTCCTGCCTGGAATTCAAGGAGGACTTCTGATGGAAGGCAGTTCATTTCTGCCAAATAAGTGGTACCCCATCTGGCATAGTGGTATGATCATACCTAAAAAAGAAAGATTGCATACTTCTGAAGGCATACAAGTGGAGATCCCAGACACCATCAGGCTGTGCTCTGATGAAAGCAAGAGATGCTCACCATGTCCATTATATTGCCAGATGAAGTGGACAGATGCGATATGGCACGGGTAATACTATTTTCAAGGGTTGTCCACAGGAGAATCTAGCACCAATATCTAATGCAGTGAGGCTTCACACAAATTATGCACATTACCAGGCTTGGATTTGGAAACAAGCAATCACCATTTCTCCAATTCTACCATAAATAACAGACATGGGATGCACCTACCTAGATAGAACCTTGGTTCCACAACTTATGACACTACCTCAAATTCACAACGCAAGTCGCGAGATAGTTTCATGCATTTATGGCAATTGCAGTTGCAGAAAAACAAATCACATTTAACAGCCAACAAGAGTTCAGAAACAGAAGAGACTAAAGACATTAATCAGAGTTATGAATCACTGTACTACAAAGTGAACGGTCAAATAGAAAGAATCACATTTTTGCAAGATCCTAACGGGAACAATTAGCCGTAAGTAACATAAAGTGCCATGCCAAGTTTACCAGTTTCATGAGTTGTACGGTGTTAAGTATAGGCTTAGTAGCTAAAAGGCGGCCATTTTGAAATCTTTAACCTTTTAAAATGCACTTGGAAAACTAATTCAATATCACTGTTTTTGTTCTAAAAAAATTAAAAGTGCATTTAGCCATAGAAAGTAATCTATCCTTATGAAAACAATGAAAATTTTGTTTTTTGAAATACAGCCAGAAATTACCTGAAATGGCAGCCATCTTGGAATTCTAAATGGTGGCAGCCCTAACTAGTTACAACAGATAGTAGGTAACAGATAATTTGGAATCCTTGGTATTAAAAACATGGGTATTGCCATCATTTTTAAACTTCTATGTTGCCCACTAACCAAGTTATAGCAGAAAATGAAGAAACTTGATTAAAATGGCGGCCATTTTGGAATTCAACATGGCGGCAAACCCATACCAGTTAAAACTTCAGTTACAATCAATTTGGGTTCCTCTGTATCATAAACATGGATATTATATTATTATCAAAAATATGTTGAAAATGGCGGCCATTTTGTTTTTTGAATTTTGAGGGCTAAGACTCCAAAACTGAACCGGTTAAACAGCATTTTCGAATTCAGCACCCTCGAATTATCTTAAAAAGCTTGTTTAACCACTTTTAACAAGAAATGCCTCCAGCCTTTTAATTAAGCACAAATTCTCAAATTTTGACCTGTCTAAGAAGGAGACATCAGAATCGAAAATTCACAATGTAGCGCATAGCCTATTTTATTGCGCATCACGTACGAAAATTTAATTTGATTATTCGGTTGACTGGTTGCAAAGAAATTAACGATTACACAATGCGCGCATCAATGCAGTTCATTCCAAGTTCCAAACATAGGCGCATTGTCAAACTTGGAATGAAGTGAATTGACGCATGCGTTATGTAATCGCTCATTTCTTAGCAATCAGTCAACCGATTCCAGTAAAATTGACGTATAGGATGCAGAATAAGATGGGCTACATGCTGATGTTTAGATTTTTGGATTATGATGTCTATTCCTCCACTTACGTCCAAATTCATTCAACCGATCATTTTTTCTGGGACACCCTGTATAATCTATGTACTACACGTAAACCTCGTTGTAAAATCATGTTTTAATTTGATTTTGAATTTTTTAACATAATTATATTCTTTAAAAAAGAGAATTAAATCATCCTGTTTCTTATAGGGTCATCAAAATCACGTGGTTTGCTCTAAAATGATACATCTAATAATCATGATAATCGCGTTTAGAAAAAAAAAAATCAGATCAGGAGAACAAAGATCGTGCCCATAAATTAAATAAACTATTGCATTCTGATTTCTGAATATATGTTTACTTATAATAACAGAACAACCACACCCGGGTTTCACACGTTGGGCACTGGATGTGGTCTGTAATTCTGACGGTCTGCTTCTTCTTTCTGTCAATACTTGCATTTACTCCAGTAGTCACATGCTTTATTCTACCAAACTTAGTCACACGCAACACTGCCTATGACCGCAACAATAGTGGAATTAAATGTCACACAGGCGTTATGCTGGTTAAACAAGTGATGTGTAGCTCAAAATGCCTCTTCTCCCTCAAATTGCCACAAAAGTAATTGACGGCATTGACAACCACCCACCCACCCACCACATCCCCACCCTCCCCACCCCACACACACACCCACCCAAGTATTTGAAACATCCTCAAAATAGAATTTTTCTGTTAAAAAATAAATAGTTAAAGCAATAATGTGTGATTTGCATACAGATTAGATTCATATTTCTAAAACTAACATTTATAAATGTTAGTTTTTACTGCTCACATAAATTAGGTGAATAGCGATATGCACACAATTTATATGTCAGTGATTCAATGATACATGTACACATGAGCTGACATTCACGAAACGTGTTAGCAAGCACTTGATCGGTGAACTCAGAATAATACCGGAGATCTCCTATACTACTCCGTAGACCACTTGCCCATTGTGCATACTCTGGATATTGTATTTAAGCTTTTAAGCTTTAAAAAAATCTGATTTAATTAATGTGTGCACAATTGATAGATTTTCACAACTGATCTTTTCAGTCACCGTACTCCCTCTCTTTGTCAGCTTCCCAAGTTTTTAACTCGACTTTCGCGATTAATAAACTGGTACCGTAGATTCTAAAATCAGAATTGTTCAGTATTGAGGTGCCAATATAATTATGACATTATGATATGTTGCATTCAACAATATAAGCCTATGTACCCTTTACTTTTACTGTCAATAATATAATTATATAAACTTTTTCATAACAATTTTATACTAGCATTTTGATGTAATAAATATCAGTATATAAATTTCGAGTTCAACTGAATGCTTTCATCATGATTAATAACATGCTTTTATTTATCAAAACAAAAATCGACTATGGCATAGTCTAGAGATCTCCGGATTTAATATAAAAACTTAAATTTTACTGTAATTAAAGCACTTCTGGCTTAGTCTTTCACGTGGTATTTTAGTACACCACTGGGTATTACAATCATGCACAGAATAGACATTCGACACAAATTGAGGATGTCGCTGTGGAGCAAATCCCACATTATGGCTTTTACACTCAATCGTCTCATATCGAGTCCACAGTACGTAAAAGATTCTTCCAATGAAACAGTTAATACTAGCCTAGACACAGGGCGTTAACATAATACTTAGGTTATGAGAGCTTAAATGGTGGAAGTGCAAGTAATCGTTTAAGGTTAGCAACTATTTTCAACTGTTGCGATTTGCTAGTTTACGGCATCTTGTGATTGGTAGTGAGCTTTGGCATAAATTGCATTGACCATTTCATAGTGAGTGTGTAGAAGAATTCAAATATCACGGATATACTTTTGTATTTCCTGTGGTTCTTGAGTTATGTTGTAAAGAGGGCTGAAACAACAACACTTTTGTAAAACGTACATAACTCATTCACAACAACAAATTAAGCAAGTTTTCAAAGTATATGATTTGTAGAATGAACTTTTGCAAAACATCAAAGTGTTATTTTTCAATAATATATAGATTTAGATAATGAAAACCGGCTGCTTCGACCAACAATACCTCGTCTACCCTTAACGCAGCGAAGGTGAGTGTTTTAGGTTCAGGTAATATCCAAAAGGCTTCAGTGTGGCCAAAGGGCAAGATATCATGTAACCCAGAGAGGGTGAAGTTTTTGTTGTTTAATGAGTACAACATAACTCAAGAACCACAGGACCTACAAAAGTATATCTGTGATATTTGAATTCTTCTACACACTCGGTATGAAATGATCAATGCAATTTTTTGCCAAAGCTCACTACAATTCGCAAGATGATGTGAACTACCAAATGGCAACAGTTTAAAATAGTTGCTAACCTTAAATATAATAGAACTGGCTTTCATGGATTCAGAACACGTATTTTACACATTTGTGTGCATTCTCTAACAAGCATATGGCAAGAAAGAATTAGTAATGATTGAAAGAAATTGAAAAGGATTGCCAGAAACTAGCATGACTGGTAAGAATCGCTTCCAAACATGTGCAATCTTTTAATACTTGGCCTAGAACAGGTTTGATCACAAATTAATAAAATTCAAAAATGCTAAGTCACGTAGAATTTAAAGTGCTGGAATCACGTATACAATACGGACACAATAGGAAGGGAATTCTCTTTATCTAACTCTTATAAGTAACACTGGGTCATACTTAGCTAACTGGCGCATTATGCACACATCATGCCTGTTACATTTCTAGTATAATGCCTGTGCCAAATCACACCTCGGAATCGCCTGCCCAAGTTTGTCTTTCCTTGTACTACCGAGAGTTTTTAACCTAAACCGTTAGTGCATGGAGATATGGGGTGATTTTTGACTTAGCATCTACTTTTCCTACATTAGTGGAACCAATATTTTTGGCATCCTGACACCTCAATTTTTTTCCTCTCATAGTTAGGAATATAATAGTTAAGCAGATAATAACAACAATTGTTCGCTTCTTTATAAAAACATAAAATTTGGCAGAGTGATAAAGGTTTAAATTCTGAACAAAATTAGATATGGAACCACTTGACCAGGTCAAGGTCACCAAGAGATCACAAAGGTCAAATGAGGTCAAAATACCATAAAATCACTAAAATAAATATGTCTTAATTGATCAACTTAACCAAGTTTTAACATCAATATGTGTGAAAGAGAAATATTCTAACCAGCAAGTGTGTTTTAAGTATTAATATGTGATGCGATCAAGCAAATTCAGTCGGAACTTGGAAATAATAAATTTTCAATTTCTTATAGGATAGTAACAAACATTTGCAAAGTTGCAATTTGCAGAAAACTCCATTGCAAGTGAACAATCAGTTCCAAAGATTAAAAAGAGTTCCAAAACAATAGAAAACAAAAGAAATATTTCCTTTGTTTGGCTATATCTCAAAATCAATATTTCCGAGTTCCGACTGATTTTGCTTGATCGCATCACATATTATGGTTCAGCTGTGGAACAAGGATGCTTCAGGAGCAGGTCAATAATTTCTTGCTAGCTTGTTTGCAGTTATATTTAGTTTGTATGTGATTTCGTTTTGGATTTCATGCTGATGTAAGATATATTTTGTGTTTTGTTGTTGCCAATTTCTTTGTAGCATGTACGTAATTCAGCCTTTTGGCTGCCATATGCATTGTTGTAATAAACCTTGAATAATAATAATAATTGAATAATAATACTTAAAGCAGTATACAGACTTTTTATTGTACGTAAAATATTGTATGTACAATATGTACGTTATTTAATCTATTGCCATTCTATTTCAAGTAATGTTCAAGTTCTAACGAATATTTGATGACGTAAAATCGATAATATATTTCTGCTACATATTGTATGTAACATATTATCGATTTTTCGTCATCAAACATTCGTTAGAACTTAAACATTACTGGAAATAGAATGGCAATAGATTAAATAACGTAGATATGTTGCATACAATATTGTACGTACAATACTCGGAGTCTGTGGAGCGCTTTAAACACACGGACCCAGCCACATCAAAACCTGGGAAAAGATCGATCACGAAACAAGAATCCCAATGACTGGAAATAATCATCTATATTTTCCCTCAGAGACAAAATTTAAACTCACTAACTAAAGTTTGAAAGATAAACTCACAGGAAACTTTGGTTGAACTTCTGATTTGATTACCAAAGGACCTCCTCCTTGCAGGGGTGCAGGAACCATACAATAGGTCAATCAAATTAAGGAAAAGGCTTAACCCACCACTAATTGCAACAGACACCATATAACTGTTCAGTATTGACGTGCCATTATGTTGCATTCAATTCGCTACTTGCACGGTTCCGCCATTATGCACTATGTGCGGGAGAGCCTCGAACTGGCAGCATACATGAATGGGAATTGAACTAGTCATAACGTTCTGTGTAAGGTTACATAATTCTTCCTTTCATGTATGCTGCCAGTTCGAGGCTCTCCCGCACATAGTGCATAATGGCGGAACCGTGCAAGTAGCGAATAAGCCCATTCAATGTTGCATTCAATAAGCTTACGCATACTTTACTGTTACTGTCACTAATATAATTATATAATCTTTTTCATAACCAGTATTACTAGTATTTTGATGTAATAAAATAATGTCAGAATAATTTCGAGTTCAACTGAATGCGTTCATAATGACCAAATAACATATTTTTATTTATCAAAAATCGACTATGGCATAGTCTATATAAATCTGAGACGAATATACCTAGGTATATTCGTCTCAGATATAAATAGGGAAAGGTTGTATGGGTGTTTGTTTGTATGTCAGTGTGTAGATCTCGAAAGGGTCGCCGTGTCATTAAAAAATCATACGAATATACGGGAAATGCAATGCACTTTATTTGGTTGAAAACGGTCAAGAACTGGTTGCAAAAAACAGTGAAAATGTAGTCGGTTGCTAACCTAGGTAAACAGGGAAAATGTAGGTTGCTAACCTAACCACCCGCGTAATAATACCGTTATTTAACTTTCCAAATAATACCGTTATTTGACGTTTTAAATGAAAACTACCCTTTGAAATAAATCCACGTTACAAAGATGGTAATTATATAATCATAACGTCACATTTATGAACCAGGTGTGTACATTCATCAAGCTGTAGCTATAGGTTAAAATAATGACAAGTCAATTAAAAGGATTTATATTTTTTTAAATGAAACCTACCCTTCTAAATAACTCTTCTTTTTTGATTAACATTTTCTAAAACATAATACCGTTAAAGATGGTACTACACCCCCGATAACATTTGTGCCTAATTTTGCATTTTACACACTAGTGTAACAAAAGTATATATATTATAGGAGCAACGAATCCAATTACTTCACTGAAATTTCAGTGATTCAAAACAGGTGGTACATTATATATGTTAAGAAATGAGGTACATTCTAGCGGTATCTCTTTTTATCATAAATAACGTACCGCTTGTCTTGAGTCACTGAAATTTCAGTGTAGTAACTGGATTCCTTGCCCCTATAATACACATTTTGGTACCAGTGTGTTAATATTTTTTGAGAAAAATGCAAAAATAATCACAAATTTATCAAGGGGTGTAGTACCACGTTAACGTCACATTAAGCCATATTATAACATTTCTGTAAAAATAGATCGGTATTTATTTTCCATAAAATGTTAGCTTTTACTGTCAGATATGTTCCCTTTTAATTTTGAGCCGAACAAGTGAGGTAAAGCATAGAAAACTGGAATTTACTACTAGCGCCCATGCATGTTACTCCGCATCCTGCGGTTGTAATACGGTACGATCCTCGGGGTGTGTGTGTATGTGTATCCGTTTGATTCAAAATCTCGGATTTTGACCAAACTACAGCACCTAAAGTCTTGATTTTTGCAGAGTATCTTTATTAACTAAAGTACATTACAATCGTGTAAAAACCAGAATTTAAAATTTTTGAAAGCGTTCTCCTCAGCAAATGTTATAATATGCCTATAATGAACCAGGTGTGTACTTTCACCAACCTCTAGTTAAGTAATAATAATGACAATTAAATTAAATGGATTTGTATTTTAAATGAAACATACCCTTCTAAATAACTCCAAATAATTTCTTTTCTGATTAACATTTTATAAAACATAATACCGTTAATTTGATATATTCGTGAACCAAGTGTGTCCTTTCATTGAGCCTTAGCTAGGCTTAAAAATGACAATAAAAATCGTAGTCAAGGAGGCAAGGTTTAGTTTTTTTATTTGGGCTTTCGCGATCAATAATCTGGTAGATTCTAAAATCAGAATTGTTCAATATTGAGTCATCATAATTATACCCATTAAGATATGTTGCATTCAATAATATAAGCCTACGTATACTTTACTTTTACTGTCACTAATTATATGAACTTTTTATAACCATTTACTAGTATTGTGGTGAAATAAACATGAGTATAATTTCAAGTTCAGCTGAATACGTTCATCATGATTAATAACATATTTTTACTTATCAAAAATCGACTATTGCATAGTCTAGGGTGCAAGGGGGCTTCATGTGAGATGCTGGCCGTCCTGATATTTCAGTTTGTTAGGTCTTTTTTGTAATTATTAGACCTTGAAAGTTACCGCGGTACCCTCTGAGGTTTACAGTCAATTTAAAAGAAATTGATTATTTACAAGTGACATATTTTACAAGTAAAATAGCCATAAGAATTCCATGTATCAAAGTTTAAAAGTAGCAAGGCATGTTTTTAACAATGTTATATTGGCGACAAATTTTTGTGTCATGAAAATTATATTAATTCTCTCTCTCTCTCTCTCTCTTACTCTCTCTCTCTCTTTCTTTAGGTGCCATATCCTAGGACGTTGGCGATCATGTCATGCCACAATTTTCTGTTATAGGTCATCTCCAGAAGCTCTGTCGCTCTATGTTCAGCTCCCCTTTCTTTTAGCCAGTCATTCAGACTTGATAACCACATCACTCTCTTCCTGCCTCGGCTCCTTGTGCCTTCTACCCTTCCTGTCAATACTAGGTTTTCGAAACCATCCTTTCGGAGGATATGACCAAGGAATTTGAGCTGTTTAACTCTGATTTCACGTAACAGCTTCCTGTTCACATTTGCCCTACTTAGGACATCGTCATTAGACACTTTATCAGTTCATTTATAGTAATTAATTAATTTTTAAATCATAAAACTGGTTAATTTAATACTAAAGTGCGATTTCCATAACAATATTTATTAAACTACATTAATATAAGCTAATATATTGACTCAAAATGGTAATTTAGGGTATTAAAACACATAAAAATGGTGCATTTACCACCAGAAAATTAAAGGACCGCAGATGACACCAAATAACCTCATCTGACCTTGAAGATAATTGACCGTGAAGTGATTTCATATCTAATTTTGTTCAGAATTCAATATTCTACCACCCTGCCAAATCTGATACCTTTTAGGCTAAAATGGCCAAATATGAGGATAATTTGGTCAGAAACCCACATACAGGCATCAACATTGATACATAACACCCAAGTTTAAGCGCCAAGACACTATTGGTGCAGTAACCAATCAGACGTACGCATTGAAGTAAAACTGAGCAAGAAATCCAATCGATATTATGTGCAGTTGCCGTTGAAGTTGAAATCAATGTTCAAACTTCATTTCGCAACCTCTTTCATATATGTATATTCAGTCCGTTGGCATAAACTTCATTTCGCAACCTCTCTGATATATGTGATGCGATCAAGCAAAATCAGTCGGAACTCGGCAATAATAAATTTTCAGTTTCTTACAGGGTAGTAACAAACATTTACAAAGCTGGATTTTGCAGAAAACCCCAATGAAATTGAACAACCAGTTCCAAAGATATGAGCAATTAAAGAGTTTCCAAAACAAGAAGAAACAAAAGGAAATAATTCCTTTATTTGGCTATATCTCAAAATCAATATTTCCGAGTTCCGACTGATTTTGCTTGATCGCATCACATATTTAGTCCATTGGCATAAACGCTTTTGGCGGACGTCTTTGAGGAAGAGATACCTGTTAATTCATGAATTAGAATAGGTATATTGGCAATTGTGGTTGTAAAACGCTCAGCTACAATGGAAGTAGTAGAAATAATCTGTCCTAAAATGGAAATGGATAGAAGAATTGTGCGACTAATATTTCGATCGTAATAATAATACGCCGGTTCCAGCGTTTTATTCAAAATCTCGGATTTTGACAAAACTACAGCACCTAAAGTCTTGATTTTGGTAGAGTATCATTATTGACTAAAGTACATTACAATCGTGTAAAAACCAGAATTAAAATTTTTTTGAGGGCGTTCTCCTCAGCATATGTTATAATATGGCTTTAAGCTGAATTTATACTACATTGCTGAGCGACGAGCAATTGGTATTTGACCAATAAAGTTTTCTCGTCGCTCTCAGCTAAAACCAATCGCTATCGCTCGGCGATGTAGTATTAATTCAGCATTACAGTTAATTCAGATTGAATCTGACCAACGCACTCACATAATAAGTGCAAGAATCTTGTAGACTTTGTAAACAACTTCACATTATATCTGTATCAAAAAGCAATACTGGTTGTTTGTGTCCAGTATTTGAAAGCAATCTAGGTGGCTATTAACCTAATCAAACCCTCAACGAAATGGTCGTGTGCTACATCTTATAAGGGCTCTCTTTATGGCACGTTTTGGAACAGATTAATCCAGGCTACCGAGGTCCTGATTGAGTATGGATTGCACATTCTATTGCTATTATGGATGTAATCATGGTAATAGGAGCAGCATTTGTAATATTTGAAATATAGCATAAAGAATATGAGTATCCTAAAATAAACGGAACAAATGCGCTCGAAAATGTGAAATTTTAATGCTGAAATGAATCAAAATTAGTAAAACTGTGGCCTGAAATTGGGCCAAACATGCCAATGAAAGATGCACATTTCAACTTATTCCAACTTTCTCTTCCTTCATGTCCATAAGTTTTATTATTATTATTATTATTATTATTATTATTATTATTATTATTATTATTATTATTATTATTATTATTATTATTATTATTATTATTATTATTATTATTATTATTATTATTATTATTATGATAATTATTCCCCTCATAACTTTGCCACCCTCCCTAGATCGTGGTACCTGGGCCATGTCCTACTGTGCCCTGGTGGTAAATCCGGTCCTGCAAACATATTCTTTAATGTATTCGTCTGTCTTAAAACCAATTATTTTGTTTATGTTCTAATGACTATTATCTTGTAAATCTGTTAATGTCCATGTTCCTTTTTGAAGGTTTTAGTACAAGAAAACTTGATAATTCGAATCTTAAACATCAGCTCTGCTGTCCGCGCGTAATTCATATCAATCTGGACTGAGCATGTACGCAAGATTGACCGGTAATTTTCATCAAAATACAGTCGCCATTTACTTAATACTAGAACAGGCTATAGTTACTGTCCAAAATACCGTATCTTCTGAAAAACATGTTTACACTGACCCTAGATGAGCTGATAGTATTGTTAACTAACATCTTGCACGGAAAATTGACCTGCTTCTTCATGTATATGGTCTAGCTATTGGCGATAACATGGCAAACTAACGCAATGGTGTTCTTAATAAACACATACAGGGTGTCCCAAAAAAAAGAGGCCCCATTGAGAGGGCGCAATGAGTGGCTTCTTTTTTTTGGGACACACTGGACAAATACAAGTCCCCACTAGTTTGAATGGTAATAACTTTGGGCACAGTTGGGAACGGACAGCAACGTTTGCACATTACTTTTGTGAGATTTTATTAGCTTTATAAATCTAATAATATGTACTAAATCTTCAATATGAAAGGTCAAAATTTTCATATGATGGACGGCTTTTCATCCCAGCTACATATCATTAAATTTATAAAGGCTGTTAAATATCAAAAATATCAATTTTAAATAATTTGCCAAAGAATTTGTATATAGCGAATTTCAAAAAATCACAATTATTTTGATATCAGAAGGACATTCCTCGTATTCAGAATACAAGTTGGTGTGTCTCATGTGCTCTCAGGCCCAACAAATACTATGCAAAGGTAGGACGGTGACTGACCCCTTAAGTAAAAGCAATAAATATGTGTGCCTGCCACAACAAAATGAGTATAAAGTCGTAAGTTAGTAGTTTCGAAAATTTTGCGTGTGGAGTTTGTGTACATCCGGGTACCTTACATCTTTGAACACGGTATGGCGACTTGTAGATGTCACGTGCGCATTTATAAAAGCGCATTTATATATATACCCGAAGTCCACTGGTTAATGAGTTGTGCTCAATGTTATGATCACTGAAAGTGTTTATATATACTGCGCCAATAAAGTATCCTTACACTTGGAAAAATAATCACAATTTCCAAACTGAACAATAGTGGGGTAAATTTGTTTTTTTAATAGATGCACTATCTAATCCTGCACATTATGACACCACATTGAATCCAATGTGACTTCAAGAAGCAAAGTTACAAGCATTTGCTTAGACGAAGGTCCAGTTTTAAAAGTAACAAACTGGCCTATTCAAAACTCCACAGACTAGACATCTGATTTGAGAGTGGTGAATGGCTAATTTATGCGTTTGGCTTTAATTTAAAACAAAAGGAACAAAAGAAAACTGAAACAAAAGAACTGGCAAATAAAATGAAAGTTATGAAAAGTACAGAGAAGCAAAAACTAAAACTGCTTTAAATAACGCTTCATTGAAGAAACTGTTTTGTCTCTTTGTTTCGCTTGTTGGAATCTTTTTGGGCCTTGTATAGGCCAGTTTGTCACTTTTAAAACTGGACTTTCGTCTATTCAATTGCTTGTAACTTTACTTCTTGAGATCACATTGGATTCAATGTGGTGTCATAATATGCAGGATTAAATAGTGCATCTATTAAAAAAACAAATTTACCCCAATATTGTTCAGTTTTGAAATTGTGATTATTTTTCCAACTGTAAGGATACTTTATTGGCGCAGTATAGTTTTATTCGATTGGGTGTCATTATGACGTATCCTTTTTTTCCAACTTCCTGACAACTTTGTAACAACAAGTTGTTGACTTTTAGCAATGTCGTTTCACAAAAGCAACTTCGAAGTAAGTAGGTCGTTTGACCAACCAATCACAAAATAAAAAAACAGTTGACATTTCCATTTGATGTATAATCGTATCAGACATAGACAATATCAACAAACGAAGTAGAAAGATGATGAGTAGTTGCGTAATACCGTGGATATAGGCTAAAGTTTGGGACTAAATCCAATTAGATTCTTGTTAAGCATGTGAAGTGACCATTATATGGTGAGTATGTTTCACTTTGTTAGACTTACATTCATATGGGCGTGGAACCTTTTTTCGCAATATTTTAGTCCACCCCAAGGACAAACGGGACATATCGCAAACCTCGGACTGTGTGTATGAAGTCCCTTGCAAGAATTAAAACAAGACCTACATTGGCGAAACTTCACGCTTGTTTGGCACTCGTCTAAAAGAACACCAAAGAAGCACTTGGGGTACATAGTCGGTCACAGAGAAAACAATCGCTCACAGAAGTAAATAAATCTGCTATTACACACCACGTTGCGCAAAACAACCACGTCATAGGTTGTGAGGACGCTAATATCAGATCAAGGGAGGCAAACAGGAACAAAAGACAGATTAGAGAGGCAATTTGGATCAGGAAACAAGGGCGAAACACCATGAACAGAGACGAGGGGAATTATTTCTTACCGAATATTTTCGACCAGCTTCTAGCGCCGCCACCAGGGGCTATTTTAACGTGCCTCCTGGCACGTTTGTGCAGTGATAATATAAATCCGTGCAGTGAGAATTAAAAATCCGTGCTTAAAATATTTCTATACTAATTTCAGCCCGAAAACTGACTAAGAAATTAAAGAAGTTCCCCCACAAAGTAAGACTGATCTAGTCGGGAAATCCTATGTCCTATATCGTATAGTTTGTGGTGATCAGTCAAACATTCAATTGGCAGGGAAAATCAAGCAAATATTGACTCACAACGCCTTTGGAAACGGCCTTTCCTCCCAATTTTTTGTCACTCGTGGGGGAAGGCCTCTGAACGAGTAAATTCGCATCAGGCGTGGGCAGCTCTATCTACCGGACAGAAGTTGTCCAAAATTTCGCTGCGCATCTTCTTTTTAGATCGTTAAACATCTTAATTTGGGGGCAAAATAGTGTAATTCACAACATATCACCTTTGTTTGTGCTAAAATAGTGTAAAATGGAAAGGTTTTGCGCGCTTCGTGCGCAATTGTCCCAGTAAAACAGGCCAAAAAGTATGACCTTCAGGAACATTTTCATCGCCGCTCACGCTGATATGCCAACGAGGACCTGTATGGCATGCAGACCTGATAACGGGGGCAGCTTGATAATTCCTCTGGCTCAATATCGGGACTTTTTTTATAATCAAAATTTACAATACTTATGGCCAAATTAGTGTGAAAAAGGCTAAAAGCGCTTTCCGCAACATGTTCAAGGAAACCTTTAAGATATCACACCACCAAATAAATCCCCATAGAGATATGTACTAAATTCGCCTCAAGAAAACGTCATTTTTTTCTTCGCAAGGGCGACTCAGTTCTTAGCGACAGCTATGATGGTTGAAATTAGCCCTAGCCTGATCCCTCTGACTGGATTAAAATATAGGTTCACCGTCATTATTTTTTACGACTGACCCTCGAAGTCTATAATGTCCGGGAATTACCTAATTTACCCCCAAAATCATGCCAGTGTTTCTGTACAGAAACGACTGCCTAAAATCATTAAAAAATACTCGATCTCTCCCATTTGTGGTACACTTTGATATTACTAATCATGACCAATCCAAATTTAGCCTAAGTTATGCAAATTTCTGCTCATTTTAATGTTTACTCTAGTGCTTACTTACTTTAATGCATGGCTTTTTCTGAGAAATGCATTCAGGGCGCACGACCGTATAATACTATTTGGTGGTGTGAAATCTTAAAGACCATATAATTTATTTATTTGCGATATATTAGTAGAAAGGAGTCCAGATCAGTGAAAAAAGGCACTGCGTAACCATAATTATGATAATTATTAAAAAAAATGATTGTTTTTTCATTTGCTAAATGCATGTGAGATCAGCCGGTTTAAACTCTTCTAGGTGCTTACGTGGTAAAAGTATAGAGATAAATACTAAATTGAATACTTTCAACGCTAAACTAAACACATAGACACTTAATGATGAGCACATCAAATCATTTGAGTATTAAACAGAGAATGAACATTTTGAATGTAAGGGTAAATATGAAAAGTAACAACAACAATTGAAGAGCTCTGTTGCAAAAACCCTTACATCCACTGCTGGCTGAAATGGAGTTATGGCATGGCATTATAGTGTGGGTAAAAATACAAAATTTGGTGGTTGTTTGACCTTCATACCACCTTCCCTTCTGGAGATATCGTATATTTCCCTTTTGGGAAATCTTAGTGAATTCCGAGAAATCTTAACTTAAAATGAATATACAATTTTAGGAAAATAATTGTTTTGATGTATAATAGTAGCCTAGAATGTTCTTTAACTATTAAAACCAAAAGGAACTGTCTTGGGGTCACTATGTTTGAAAAAAAAAAATCATTGTAATTAACGAAAGCTATAGCTTCGGAAATGATCAAAAATGTCATTTTGCCGGATTTAATTAAAAATTCATAATTAAAAAGGCTAATGAGATATTTCAATTTTTCTTCATGATTTTTAGAGCATAAGTCAAGTCACATAAAGTAGTGCAAACAAATAGGTTCTGTTTACTTTTATGGAGTTATCAAAAATGATAATTCAATTAAATGGAATGTCATTTTAAATGAAACCTAGCCTTCAGTAAATCAAAAGGATTTTTTTATTATTATGACATTTTACAGATATTATTTTCGTGCAATTGTAGGCACCTGTGTGCATTTTATGCATTTTTGCAGAGTTTGTATTCATTTTTTTGCATATCAACACCATCAATACCATAAAGTTAATGACATTAATGATCATAGTGTGTACTTTCATGGAGCTGTATGTAATTAAAAATAATGACAAGTCAATTAAATGAATTTGTGAAATACATTAGTGAACCAGATATGTATCAATTTTCAACTTTAAGTGCATATCATGCAGTGACCTTTTTCTTCTAAAATAGCCCCTGGCCGCCACCGGCAGCAACTTCAGGAAAGAAGAAGCCGGGTTGCCAGTCTGCTGAAGTGCTGCGTAGCAGCATGAAACTGTAACAAGTTATGTCATCAAAATTGGATTTGATAGTATGAATTCCCATCAAATAGTACAAATTGATTCACTTCAAGTTGTGACGTAATCACAGGTAGCAACGCCATTGCTTTTTTGCTATTGTGCCGCAAGAGTACCGACGAACCGCCTTTGTACGCATGCGCATACGCTCTATGCGATTGACTTAACTCTATTCGATACTGCGGTCAGCGAAAAACGCACGTACGTCACTAACTTGAGGTGAACCAAAATTATAACAGTCTAAAGACTAATGATATATACTACCGCGTTGAAATGTCTTTCCGCACCCCCTATAACCGCAGAAAATGTTAAATTTAAATGATACTACAAATAAAAAAAATAACTGTCAGTAAGTTAGTCACCTTTGACCAATAATAACCTTTAATCAATAATAGTCATAATTGCAGGAACCTGGAACCATCATTTACTACAAAAATAAATAAAGAAAAAACATCCTTACTTTTCAGCAAATTACGCAGTAAAATTCCATTGAAAAAAGTGACGGCGCTGTTTAATGATTATGACGTCTGTTGCTATCAAAAAGTTATCATTATTCCGGCTGCACTGCTGGTCATCATCAACATTGTTTGATACAAACGTTATTTGGGTTCGGTTGTTCCTTAGCAATTTGCAAAATTGCTAAGGTCTGTTTCTGTCAAGTTCTTTGTTTCTTTCTTTACACAGCCGTGACGTTATTACACAGCCGTGACGTTAGTCACGGCTGTGTCTTTTTTCTTACAGGTTCTTTCTGCCGACCACTACATTTGCTCTAGCACTTTTATGCTTACACCGATTTTGACCTAACTTGGTCACAAGCATCATTGACCATGCCCCTACATGTCATATGAAACTCATGGGGTCAAAGGTCACACAAGGGTCATAGGGGTCAAAAACGTGATTTCAACTCTAAATGCTTCTTCTCTCACAGATTACGTAGGACAGTGACACCACTTGCACACATGCATTGTTATTATCCAGTGTCTATGGGGTCCTCACAGATTTGGGGTCAAAGGTCATTAAGGGGTCACTTCCGGTATAAAACGAAAAACCTTCAAAAATTTTTATTTGCTAAGAAGAACAGAAGACAGTAACGGTATGTTCACACATAAATTGTAGTTACCCTGTGTATATGTGGTATTTTTTATTTAGGGTCAAAGGTCATTAAAGGGCCACTTCCGGTATAAAACGAAATACCTTTAAAATGCTTCTTCTCCCACAAATTACGTAGGACAGTGATACTACTTGCACATATGCATTGTTATTACCCAGTGTCTATGGGGTCCTCACAAATTTGGTGTCAAAGGTCATTAAGGGGTCACTTCCGGTGTAAAACGAAAAACCTTCAAAATTTTCTATTTGCTAAGAAAACATAGGACAGTAACGGTATGTTCACACATGAATTGTGGTTACCCAATTCATATGTGGTATTTTTTTATTTGGGGTCAAAGGTCATTAAGGGGTCACTTCCGGTCTGAGACGAAAAACCTTCAAAATGCCCCTTCTGCCACAAATAACATAGCAAAGTGGTGCCACGTGCACCCATGCATTGACATTAGCCAATGTCTATGGGCGTTTTCATATATTTTGGGGTCAAAGGTCATTAGGGGTCACAACACGGCTGTGTTCGTGGTCTTAGACCACAGCTAAGTCTAGTTCTTTCTTTCTTTCTTTCTGTCAATCTTATAATGAGCCACCATAGCCATATGCTTTGAGCCATGTTGACCATAGTTGGTCATTAGGACCATTGGGTGGGGGGACAAATGAAACATGATCAACTTCAGGTCAAAGGTCATCCACTTCCGGCCAATGGCCAAAAACGTGATTTCACTCAAAATGCTACTCCTTCCACAAATTACACAGCACGATGATGGCACTTTGGTACATGCATCAGCTATACCCAGTGTCTAAAAGTTATTGTCCAGAATCGGGGTCAAAGGTCATTAAGGGGATACTTCCGGTATATGACCAAATACCCTAAAATGCTGCTCCTGTCGCAAATAGATATAGTACAACAATGTTACTTGGTCATCAGGACTAATAGCTGGTGGCACAAATGTCACATGACCAACTCAAGGTCAAAGGTCATGGAAAGGTTTTTATGGCCGAAAATGTTATTTCCTATTATTTTTACTAAAACTGCTACTCCTTACACAGCAAGATGACGTCACTTGACACATGCATTAGCCTTGAGGTCAAAGGTCATACGAAGGTCATTATGGCTGATGTGATTTTCTGTTCTGTTACTAAAAATTCTAAGTCAATCACAAATAAATTATAGCATGACATTCCTTGCATACAACCATTGGGGTCAAAGGTCATTGGGTCAAAGGTCATTGGGGTCAAAGGTCATGTAGGTATTACTTCCAGTATGTAGCAAAATACCTTAGGAAGTCGCACTATGATAGCGCATGACCAAAGTTGCACAGAAATATTTACATGAATATTGAATAATTTTTGGTTAGGCTGGTTATTATCTCCCGCTTCCTTTTTTGAGGTTTCTTCAATTTATATTTTCATTTTTTGAAATTCAGTTATAACTATATATGTCTAGGTAGTAAAGATGCTTTCTATATCCTTGCTAATATACAAGAAACACTTTTGGAAGGTTTTGTGAGAATAGAGGAGCCCTATCTCGTTGAACAAGATATAAAAAGAGGCCTCCTCCTTTTTCCGGGCATTATTGTGTGCGCTATAAAAACAGTTCTTATTATGGGTATTTGCACCAATTTTACGATAAAAAATAAACAGCCCCTCTTCCTCCTTTTTTGAAACATGTTTTTTATTTTACTTGGCCTTATCAAAATGATTATGATCATCTGTTTATACGTGTATATTCCAATGAATTATACATATGCTGGACCTTTTGAACTTGCATATGCTATAGGTGAGCTAACAAATTAACCTTGGTCTCTAGCCAAATTCCAAAGTTACAGTGCATTTCAAAAAAGACCTCTCAGTAAAATCAGCATAATATACTGCTTACATGCATTCATGCTATATAGCTGGGCTAATTAGCTATAGGCCTAGTTAATTAGCTATTGCTAAGGTCGCGTATATGGTCGAATCCAACGAAAAGTGTACACGGCATGTTCAGGGCCATAACTTAAAAGTATTAATCAATTGGCATTCGTTTTTGTATTGTGTTTATTCGCCTTGATCATACGCTTCGCGCCATATATAATAAGACCCCGTTCTGTGAAAAATTTAGAAACAAAGACCCAAAAACAAGCTATTTTTAACCATTTTTTCAAAATATTTCTTAAGGTATTTTTAAAAACATCTAAATCAGTTATGAAAAGAAGTCATTGGATTGAATCTAAATTGATTTCCTGAAAGGTGTGTATTCAAAGATTGCCTGTTCAATTTTTCACATATTTGTGCATAATTATGAATTTTTTGTGATAATTATTTGAGTGGTATTTTTTACATTACCTACGAATACAATTTTTCATAGCACTAGATATATCTTTAAAAATGGAAATTACTAATAAATGCGCAATTGATACAAGCTTTGATATGTCCAATACTGAAATGCATTGCATTCGGACATCTTTATTATTGTGTTTAGCTGCCAGAAATTCTAAATGGCACAAAGGTAGGTTTGGTAAAAAATATGCATTACCTCCGAATACATGTTAAAAGCTGTGCCATTTCCACAAAGTGAGAGAATAGTAAACAATAGTTAAGCAATAGGTGCAGGGTAATACACTCTTTATTTCTACCAAGTTTCAATAACCTGCGTTTAAATATTTCTGAGATGTCAACAATAAAAGCAAGTATTCGTAGGTAAATTTCGGTAATCGAATGTTACCTACGAATACACTTCTTAACATCATGACAGTATTGTGAAACACTGCCATTCATGCCAATGCCCATATTGGTACATAACGAAGGCCTGTATGTTTGCTATCAAATCATATGTCAATGAAAGTTGCGAATTCACATACATGCCCACCATCCAAAACTGAATACGGCTTAATTGGTGAAAAATATGTACTGAAATAGACGGCGGTCTGCTCATTTGAAAGAAAAATCAGATTCAAAGAAGATTAGAAGGGATAAATACTTGGATTTGTCAACTGTCATGTGTGCTTCATTTTAAATGTTTACCGACCTTCTGGTTTCCTAGTAATTTGTGTACAAATTGATTTATTCGAAGGTAACTTTTGACGTTTTCGCTAAGGTTACCTACGAATACCATGGAAAAAACGACTGTTCTCATTGTCTCATGATCTAGACAACACATTGATGGACCCTGGTATAAAGCTAATTGTAGTTGCCCTCAAACGAAAGGCCAGAAGACGTAACTGACTCCAAGATGGACTTCACAAGTCTGCAATAACGGTTTTAAGCGATTGGTGTGCAATTAAGCAAATTAAAGTCACTTTAGTGCCTTTGTTTCTTACTTCAATCCTCTTTCAACCGTTGTGAACCGACATTATTAATACATAATAGGGTCTAAAGTATCAATAAACGCACATAAAGAAAATAATACATTCAAAGTGCTTTATAAAATGAAGTTTTGATTGCGATATCCACCAAAAGTCTAATTCTTACCTACAAATACTGAAATGTTACTTACGAATACAGCATAATACATGACATGTGTAATGAAGTGTCCCTACCAATGGAAATTAATTGTCAAAAACTTTAAGCGGTACCCCAGGACACTATTATTACCCATATACGGATTCATTCAACAATTATTTATTATGTAAAATTGCTGATTAACTACTTGTATCAAAATGAAGTGGTCAAAATCTTGCTAAAAGCATCACAAAATTTTTGATCTAAGGTAATAGCATTTATTCATTTGGACGTACCTTCTGAAAGGGATCTAAAAACTACCATTTTATTAATTCATTACCATAATAGCAAAATTTAAACCTATAAACTCAATATAGATATTGTTAAATCGCTCATGTTACCTACGAATACCCGGGTTTCTTCACCTTTTCATTATATAAAGTGTTAGGTGTATGCGTATAATTCCTAATATTCTTGAAAACATATATCATACTCGTTCTTATACAATGTGTAAATTGATTCATACTCATTTGATAAATAAAATACAGAAACTGACATAAACTTCATTTTCAAAAATAAACTAGCATAAATTGACTAAGATCATATTGATCGCGTTATAAAAATAAAAACAAATATTTTCTGGTTGAGTTAGCATTTTCCTGACACCCTGTGGTCTACATTACACGAAAAAAGCGTTAATGGGAATATTCCATTTGTTTTAGGTTGATTAGTATTGCGATAGTGAAAGCATCCTAGTGGTATTCGTAGGTAACATTGGGTTTTGATATCACATTTACTATCACACGTCCTGGATTTATTTTTCAAGATTAGTAATGGCACTTTTGGTTCCTATAAGGCCAATATGTCATCAATCAATGGGCAAAAGGAAAAAATTGTGGAGACATTTTTATTTCGGACTTTTATTTTTGGCCCGTGGACACTTTTGGTTGGATTCGACCATATGTGTATGCGCAATTAGCTCTAGTTATTATTATCTTGGTGGGATTTTTTCGGCCGTCCAGATTTCGGGTGATTGTCCATTGAGCCATGAATCTCCTTTTTTCTCAAATTATATCGAACAGATCCTTCGTCAATATTCAATAATCTTCCAATTTCACGGTTAGATTTTCCTTCACTGTGATATGCTTCTATCATTCCCTTCTGGTGATCGGTAATTTTTGGCATTTTGAGCCTGATCTGATGTTAAAACTGAACAATTTTATAAGTCGAAATTAAACTATAATGCGCTGCTAGATAGGAAATCCCTGTAGCGAGGCTGCATGATAATTCGTTATGAACACGGCAGAGTGCCGAATACGCAAAATTGCTGTTCTGAGTAAACGGCGTTTGAAAATCTTGGTACCATTTCATTGGTCCTTATCAGTGGCGTACCGTGGCCGCTCGTACCCCGGGGGCTGAAGGAGATTCAATTTTGCCGCCCCTTCCTCAACAGCCCGAAAAGGTTGAAGAGCAAAAAAAAAAAAAAAAGGAAAAAAAAAAAAAAAGGATTTATAAGCGCTAGCGCCCTAAAAGCAACACATTTTCATGTATAGTACAATTTGTTCAAAAATTTGTATACTTATCAAAAATTGTCCGCCCTTTTTCTTTACTAAATCCCCCCAAATACGCGCATGCTTATAAAAATTTAGAACATTCATGAGCACTCATTTGAAATGTATATTTTAGAAGTGAATTTACACTATTTATTTACAATACTCGCATGTTTTAGCTATTCGGCTGGAAGTGATGAAAATGTCTGTTTGGTGTTGTTTGACTGCTATGTGCACAGTGATTTTCCTGACACTTTTGTGGGCTCTAGAATTGGCAATTTTTGGCCTTAAAACTTTGCCTGTTTTTTGGCTACTCTGGATGTTTGGTTTAGCGTGTCTCTTTATTGATTTTCATCACTTGTTCTAGTGCACTTTTGTATTACCATTGATCCTTGTTGTTTTTGCAGGTTCAGCACTTCTGTGGGCCTTGGAACTGGTAATTTTGGCTATCGAACTTTGCCTACTTCTTATGCCTACATTTGCTGTTTTTGTCCCCCTGCGTACCAGACGGTCTGCATTTTACTTGTTTCCCCACATAAAGTTGGTGTACCTTGCTTTTTTTCTTTCCTGTTGTTCATATTCAAGGTATCCTCTTGTATCATTTATTGATCCTTGATGTGTTTTGTGTCCTCGTCCGTTGGATTCACCATTACAACCTTTTTTATATTTTGTGTATGATTTTCTGGAATTTTCCCATTTCACGGGACGCACTCACATTGTTAAGCCATAGCGATATCATGTGGGGAATGTTTGTACTTATTTTGGTATCACTGGATAGAGGATACCTACAGCTATACGTTGGTATCAAATATATTAGTATAGGACATTTAATATAGAAAATTCGGGGTTTCCAGCTATACAATGCTATAGATCCACCTTATTTGTGTGTTAAGTATACGATTCGTCTCTTTGCCGAATTCATTAATCGCACTTCGGCGCGATTCGTCCAAATCAAGATTTCTATATCTACGTCGGGGAGTAAGATAACCTGAAATATAATCATAAGCATACAAAAACTCAATTTGCTTAAAATTCTCGATTGGTCACTCGGCCGAATTCATAATGGAAATTATCTCTTTTGGATCGTGGCAAATAACACAATCGCATACAAATTACTAATCCGTTGTAATCGGGGAATACCCTTATTCCTCTTGTATCACAATTCCTAACCTTGATAATTTGTTATGCATCACATGTTTTAAAAAAGAGTTCAAATACCCCGGGCGTCATCTGTTGTTATGGTGGTCGTCAAGGACAGACGTCATAATTAGCTAATTAAGCACAGCGCCGCCACTTTACCTTGTACAGGTTTTGTACAGGTTTTTCATGAGATCATAAGAAAGTTTGTTTCGTTATTTTCCAGCAATGTTTTGATGTTGAAAAGTTGATTAAAACTGATTAAAGGTATTATAGATGATATTGAAGTAAATAAATAGGTTTCAAGTTAGTATTATTTACTGTTACTGCGGAAAGACATTTCAACGCGGGTGTGTAAGCCCGCCGTGCTTGTGGACGTTTTTCCCGTTACGATAGACAATTTGCAGCATATCGTCTTGCGCTGCAGCAAATGTCGAAAAGGAGAACAAAGCTACAAACAAAGTTAATGATTTGAAGTGGAAATTGCAACCAAGAACCTTGCGGCCTTGATGTTCTTTGTTGATACTGAATATAATATTCTACTTTTATTATTAATGTTTTTATCTTTTACCCCTTAATTTCCCTCATCCTTCAAGCTAATTTGTAGTTTAAGCTTGTTGGATGTATCCATATTTTGCAGGTAGTGGTTCTTTGTAGCCCAGCGGGGCAAACTAGTTGGATATCCAAATTTAGCGGTTAGTGATTCTTGTTGTAACCGTTGTCTTCTGAGAATTTCTTCCACCGACATATTCACGAATCATTCTTCCACCAACACTTTGCTGATACCTTGCAGAAACCAATTAAAACATCTGATTTTCGGATTTACCAGTTTATTGATCGCGATAGCCCGAGCAAACAATATATCACTTGGGAAGCTAACAAACAGAGGGAGTACGGAGATCAGATATGAAAATCTATCATTCTTCACAAAATTTAAGCATGCTTAATGTAATGGCCAAAGTATGCCCAATGGACAAGTTGACGACAAAGAAGTCCAAGTTGGTTCTTGAGTATCTATAGGTTACAAGCGCAAATCGTGGTTTTTTTTCTTCCTTTAGAAACTTATGTCTATTTTTATTTTATGTTTGACCATTATCTGTTAAGTTAAAAGTGTAGTTTTCAAATTTCTTGGAACTACTTCGAATTAACTAATTAAATAAAACTACAATAGCTGTTTTCATGGTCATTGTAATAAAGGCGTTTTAAAAGCTAATGCGTGGTATCAATTATCTTGCTTACAAAATACACACTTCACTATAGTAATAAAACACTGTATTCGCACAAGATCGAAACGGTCTATGACGTCATTCGACGATTCCACCATCTTGGAGAGGGTTAACTATAAAACTGCGTTACAATCAAGTCGCAAGCGACAACCACTTAACTTGCAATTTGACCAGAAAAAGGGTTATTTTTTCAGTTGCAGAAATACAAAAATTCATTTACAATTCTTATTCAATGGGTGCGTCTTGTAAAGAATTCACGTAATTTGATTGGTTTTCGGGTGTATAATATCTCACAATAGTTGATAGTGATATTAGTCAGGGCGCGCGCCACCACGCAACGGCGGCACGCTTGTTGCTCCTCAATGATCGCCCGATAATGCGTTCGCGTAATACACGTGCGAGAACTACGAACGCGATTCGGCGGCTTAGATGTTCGTGATGGTTTCGTTTATTTAAAACAACGGGGATGTCCTCACAAAAGTAACTTTATTCTTTTCTGAAAAAGGCAGTTTTTCTCGCAAAAATTACATTAAAACTGAATAAGAATGAGAATAAATGATAGGATTTTGTCTTTTGCCTATCCAATATCGTGTCATAATGGATGGGCTGGCCAATATTTTTATCGTAGTGGATACCGGCTGCGCCGTTGGGCTTACCTTTGGTGAGAATTCGTTTGCCTATCCCAAAATGTTCCTATATTAAAGGTCGGGAATCCACAAATTATTTTCAATTACAGTGAGGTTAGTTTATCAGAGATAATTTCTGATTGTGAAGCAGACTCTGCTTCAAGTAGTAAAAAATATTTTGTAAAATTCCTTATTCACCCGGATACACATATGTGATGCGATCAAGCAAAATCAGTCGGAACTAGGAAATATTGATTTTGAGATATAGCCAAACAAAGGAAGTATTTCCTTTTGTTTTGGAAACTCTTTAATTGGTCATATCTTTGGAACTGCTTGTTCAATTTCAATGGAGTTTTCTGCAAAATCTAGCTTTGTAAATGCTTTTTATTATCCTATAAGAAACTGAAAATTTAATATGTCCGAGTTCCGACTGATTTTGCTTGATCGCATCACATAATTATTATGAACGGCATGTCGTGGTTCGGAAAGTAACGTGAAGCTGGTGGCCACGTGTACAGGAGGAGTCAAACCATGTGCATGTAAAGTGTCAGAGCTATTCGAAATGATTCTGATATCTGCAATCAATCCTAGGTTTCAGCTAGTGGGTGTACAAACCCTGTTACTTTCCTGTTCTTCAAGGATGACAATTTTGATATCCTTGTCTGTTTACAAACAGAGAGGTAGACAAAAGATCTGTAAAAACTGTTCCGGTTGTCCAAACACTCAAGTATCATAAGGAACAGACAAGCAGACTGCACCAGCAAGAAAGGTATGAAATCCCTTGGTTTCCTACGGCTCAACTTGAACTGCTGTCCCCGTGACGTCAAGACCCGTTGCTACAACACATTTGTCAGACCAGTTGTTGAGTATGCCAGCTGCGTATGGAATCCTACCACCAAGAGAAATATCACCAATGTTGAGTCTGTGCAACGCAGTGCTGCCCGGTATGTCATGAACGACTATTCCCGTGAGAGCAGTGTTACATCCATGCTAAATAACCTCGGATGGGAATATCTACAACAACGAAGAGCAATCTCCAAAACCACCATGATGTATTGAATTGTCAACCATCTCATTGACATTCCTGACAGCCAGCTGATCCCCTCAAACACCACCACCAGAGGCAACTCTCAGAGGTTCCAGGTTCCATTCTCCAGCACAGCTTTACTGCAAGGCTTTCTTCCCAGATACTATTCGTCTGTGGAACTCATTGCCCCAGGAAGTTGTCGAGTCACCAACCTTAGACGTCTTCAAGTCCAGAGTGTGTGGCGTCTCCTTCACCTAACCAGTCCACTTTCCAATCAACTTTTTAGCTCAGTGCACATTCACCTTGTATATAGTTTTGGATCAGCACCAGTCCTTGTCTGCACTTGCTTGAATGCACCACAACTAATGTGCGAGTACATTATACTCCAACGGAGGTTTCTGCACAGTATTGGAAGATGATGATGATGATGGTCCACAATAGAGTGATTCACGCAACGTAAATAGGGATTTAAAAGTTGTAAAGTGGGGTTATGTGCTTCTATTGTCCAACTTGCCATCAAGATTTAGAATGGAAACAGTTCAGACCCAGAATACGATCATGTCAGTAATTGAATATTTTATTCTGATGGGACTGATTATTCGAACTAGGTTTCAGCAGGAAAGTAGGAACGATCCTGGACCAGGATCGTGCATAGTTAAACTGTGCACGTAACGCTTGACAATACTCAAATTGAGCTACTGATGATGGGCTATTTACTAACATTTTCAAAATTTTCAAATGATCGTCGGCTTTTCCTCCCAGCTACATACACTTTAAGTACGTATCAGCAGATTTATAAATTTTACCTCGAGGACTGTTATAAATATGAAAAATTAAACAAATATATGAATTTTTAATTATTTGCCATATCACTAATTTCAAAAAATCAAAATTACTTGATATCAAAAGGACATTCCTCGTATTCAGAATGCAATTCGATATGTTTGATGTGCTCTCATGTCCCACATTAAATACTGTAAAAACGTTGTTATCCGATCCCTTAATAAAATCATTCGGTGTTTGTATCTAAATTTTAAAAAAAGTTGCAAAAACATGTTGACCCTCCTGAACATAACATAAAAGACCGATACAGAGTTGCTCCATATATTTTTCACATATCTACATTGGGAAGCTTCTCGCACGTCAAACAGCAGGTGCCTACATCATCTCCTGATTCTATCTAAAGTATCTGCTGAATTTAGAACTTGTCGTCTTTGGTATTAAAATAATCCTTTCCCTGGTGTATTTTGAAGAATGATGTTTTGCCAAACGGTTTACAGCCTTTAAAGCTAGAATATCCTTACGAATCCCGCAATAAGTTTCTCCAGATATCAAATGCATTGGGAAATATGTTTGTTTTGAAAAATGAATCGCGCCCTATATACCATACATCTAATACCAGTTATCCATATTTATGTCCTATTATCCATCAAAGTATATTAAATCATATGCGAAAGGTATTCATTTAACCTACTTATTTGTTAAATATCTATAATTATGTGTCATTTCTGTGATTATTTTTTAAGCTACCATTTCCATTTTACTTTTTGTTTTCTTTACTGCACGAATTATTGGAAACATTTTGTATCGAAGGCGACAAAATTGGGTGTTTTCCGCTTTTTTAGTGATAGTGTGGATTTTTTTTTCGTATGTAGTAGGGAAAGTTTGCAGCACCCACCCTGGAAGTCAAATGGTGCGTCTCTTATTAACTTCTCTCATCACATGTTGTAGGAGATGTAATAAACTTGATATAATGTTAGTTGCGACGAAAGTAAAATCTTTCATTTTGCCTAGCATTGCTGAGTCTCTTTTTAAGGTTACTAATTATTTTAAACTGTTGTGATTTGGTAGTTCACAGCATCTTACGAATGGCAGTGAGCTTTGGCAAAAACTGTATTGCTCAATTCATAGCGAGTGTGTAGAAGAATTAAAATATCACAGATATACTTTTATAGGTGCTGCGGTTCTTGAGTTACGTTGTAAAGAGGGCTGAAACAACAACACTTTTGTAAAACGCACATACCTCATTAACAACAATAAATTAAGCAAGTTTGAAAAGTATATGATTTGCAGAATGAACTTTTGCAAAACATCAAGGTGTTATTTTTCACTAATATATTGATCTAGATAATGAAAATCGATTTTTAGGTTGCTTCGACCAACAATACCTCGTCTACCCTTAACAGATATAATTCTTTCTCTTGTTTTTACAACATCCAATCCACATTGATTTGTTGGTAGCCCGGCTCGCAACGCACTTTTTTGCTCTATGTTGCTATTTTCTGCTTTATCACAGCTAAGCGACAGCCGTTGAAGTTTATAACGACATGTGACACAATAGAGAGTTTACTTAAACTCGGGACATGTTTGGTCAAGTGGGTTATTGGTCACACTTCAAGACAAAAGATTCTAGCTTAGGCGCTTCGCTTGAATAAACATGAATGAACTCGCAAGACGATGACCATATTAACAGGGATTATGTCGGACCCAGCGCTAATCTCCTTGTCGTATTATTTAAAAAAATTATGTTTCAATTAAGGGATCTGATTTATAAAGTTTACTTCGAGTACTGTTAAATATCAAAAATATCAATTTTTAATCATTTGCCATAAAATGTGTATTACTTGCGAATTTCAAAAAATCAAAATTATTTGATATCAGAAGGACATTCTTCGAATTCAGAATGCAATTCGATATGTCTGATGTGCTCTAGTGTCCCACAATAAATACTGTCCAAACGTTCATACCCCACCCCTTAAGGGATCTGGAATGAGCGTTTTGACAGTATTTTTGTGGGACATGAGAGCACATCAGACATATCGAATTGCATTCTGAATACAGAGAATGTCTTTCTGATATCAAATAATTTTACGGCAAATGATTAAAAATTGATATTTTTGATATTTAACAGTACTCGAAGTAAACTTTATAAATCAGATCCCTTAATTGAAACATAATTTCTGATATCAAATATCAAATAATTTTCATTTTTTTAAATTTAAATCTAAATTCACGATGTAATACAAATTTTATGACAGATTATTAAAATTTGATATTTTTCACATTTTTGATATATAACAGTCCTCGAAGTAAATTGTAACATATTCTTAAAGTGTATGTAGCTGGGAGGAAAAAGTGTATGTAGCTGGGAGGAAAAGCCGACGATCAATTGAAAATTTTGACCTTTCATATTGAAGATATGGATTTTTCCCCAAAAGACCTAATTTTTTTTGGTGTTTTGGGAAAAAATCCATATCTTCAATACGAAAGGTCAAAATTTTCAATTGATCGTCGGCTTTTCCTCCCAGCTACATACACTTTAAGTATAAATCATCAGATTTATAAAGTTTACTTCGAGTACTGTTAGATATCAAAAATATCAATTTTTAATCATTTGCCATAATATGTGTATTACATTGCGAATTTCAAAAAATCAAAATTATTTGATATCATTCTTCGTATTCAGAATGCAATTCGATATGTCTGATGTGCTCTAATGTCCCACAATAAATACTGTCCAAACGTTCATACCCCACCACTTAATGTTCTTACAATAGTAGGCCAATATTACTAATATAGGCTCATTTATTAAAGTTAACGTCAGTTTTGTCAATTCCTTATTTCCATTTTACAACACAAAGCGCAGTAAAAGGGTGATTTATTTACGCGCATTTTGATACCCTATTTGTTAAATATTGTTCAATATTAACAACACAGTAGTGCTTTTAAAGAAAACTACCTGAATTCAAAAGTTGTAGTTTACAGCGATCAATGGTTATTATGCAAGCATTGTGGCACGTAAAAATCTCCATTAATCTTCGTGCTGACTTATAGCTGCTACTTTTTAATTCGGGTATTTTTGTTTAAAAACACTGTTTTGTTGTTAATATTAAACGAAAGTGGACAAATGTGGTATCAAAATGCGCGTAAATAAATCATCCTTCTTTCTATCTAGAAATAATGTGAACACAATTATTAGTTCCGGTGCTATAGGCGTATTTTTAACAGCTGTGTTACTTTTTATGCAGCCTTTATTTCATTTCTATTGTCTATATTTGTTGTTTGCAAACGTGCACCCAGCAACATCAGATTTATCTTTTTTTGCGTTAAAGCAATATTATAACATTTTCAAACAAAATAGATTAGCATTTCTTTGCCATAAAATGTTAGCTTTTACTGTCAGATATATCCCCTTTTATTTTTGAGCCGAACAACTACGGCAAAGCAAAGAAAATTGGAATTTACTACCGGCGCACATGTCGCCAATACGTACCACTCCTTCGGTCATGTTGTGGTACGACCCTTTGTTGTGTATATCACCGTCGCGCACGCCGCGTACATAATGTGTGTTATGAACATCGTGTATGCGTTCGACTAACAATTCCATCGTAATAATAAAGGGCTGAATCAGCCTTTTATTCAAAATCTCTGATTTTGACAAAACTACAGCACCTAGAGTCTTGATTTTTGCAGGCTATATTGGTTTAATAAAGTACAATTTAACCGTGTAAAAATGAATTAAAAAAATTCAGTGAGGGCGTCCTCCTCAGCAAATGTTATAATATGGCTTTAAGTGACAAATTATTTGCTTTAAACCAGTTACGGGGCTCCTTTATTTCATTATTTACTGTGTTTATCCCCAGACAGAAAAAACACGTTGACAACTCTTTTTCCACATTCGACAATTCGAGAAAAATCAGAGATTTGTTTACCAAACTTAATTTAAAACTGGAATCAGCCATTATTACTAAACCAGCCCAAATTTGAACAAGCGATTGCGGGAACTTAACTTTTTTGGTGATTACCAAAAAGTAGCAAAGAAAGGGACAAAGCAAGCAGAAACAATTTTTGCTGATGTGAATACCTCATGATGAACTCCGCCGGTAAAAACCTGGAGCGAGATGACTCATAAAAAGAAAAAAGATAAAACAAGGAGACAACTTTACCCGGTATGAAAATACCTACTTGGTGAGCCCCATCCGTGATTACCTATAGAGCAGTTGCTCACTAAAATGCCGCGGTCTTGGCAAAGCTGGGACCCTCTAAATGTAAAAATAATTGATCAAAGCATGAGCTCAAGGAATCAAGCAAAAATTGAATGGCTGAAACCTTACTTTTTCAATATAACACCTTGGTCTGGGGCGGACATTTTAAAAATGAATTTAGGAGAGCAGCAACGACATCACTTGCATTACATTCCAGATGTTAAATCTACATCATATGCAAAATTTGAGGAAATTCGCACGAGTCCATTTTATTTCAGGGCCATTTATCTATAACTGGTCTTTACATGTAGCCCTATGGAGAGAGTGCCCGTTGAGGGCGCTATAACCCCAATTTTAGGAACAAAAATGTGATTTAAAAAAAACGGACTCGTGCGAATTTTCTAAAATTTTCAGAGTATGTAGTATGAACATGTAGACATATAATCAAGTAGTTGCCCTACCTGCTCTTCTCCGAAAAAATAAAAGGTCCTATACCTCAATGATAATGAAACCTAGGTGATAAATACACAGCGTGCTCCAAGTACCGAAGCCATAATCGCCTTTCAAGATTACCTGAGAAAAATAATGATTGTTAAATATAGAAAAATTGGACAGAAAACTGCCTGTCACATACTCCACGCATCATTTGTACCATAAGCATCAAGTAACCTCACCAATTATTATTAGACTGATTTTGATGTTCATCTGTGGATCAACGTCTAGGCGTTGTGCCTGTGCGTAGCGCACTATAAATCACTGCGCTTTTTTTTTTTTCATTTGCTTCAATAAAACACTTGCATTTCTGACCTAATTGATGACATTAACATAAATTTGCGGTGAATATTTTAACTTGTTTGGTTCTGAGTAAACGTCCGATTCGTTTGAATTGATTCGTCACTCTGCCGAAGCATCAAACAGTGCTAATTCTTATACTCCTTATTGATAAATGTATATAATTTTGGGAAAGTGTTTCTTATTTCAATTTGAAAGAATAAGAATAGTATCGTAAAATAAATTAAATCTCCTGCCTCCACCTTTCCCTATTTTAATGTGTGTGGTGGGTGGGAGAAAGTTTGTTCACCGATCTTTCCCAAATGATTCAATGGTGATAATTCAATGATGATACATGGTGCAGAGCGATGAATAACATCGAATGTGATTGGACACCGCAACGCACCAATGAATCACGCCATGCGTCTAATTGTAACCAATAAAACACGACCTTTGACCCGGCATGATACTTTCTCTCTGCCGGGAATAAATTGAGTGTCACCGCGATATACGGGTGAAACTGTATTACACAAACTATGTTTTTATGAGAATAGAAAACAGTAGTATAGTCGGCAAAAAGAATAGTGTTGAGCAAAGAAGATGTATTGCAAATATCATTCATGTAAAAAATAAAAGTGGCCTTAAGATGGACCCTGAGGACCACCGCACTTTAAATTGGACATATGAGATTTTGTAGATTCATATAAGGCAAACTGATTTACATTTGACAGGTTATTACTGACCCAATCACAAGATACACCTTATTTTTAAAATACTATACTCAATGGTATCGAAGGCCTTTGACAGGTCCATGAAAATACCAACAGTAGGCCCCTATACATACCCTGGTCGAATGCCTTCCTAATTAAAAAAAAATTTAGCACAGCCATGTACGTTCGTTGAATGATTATATATTGTTTTTACACAAAAAGTAATAAATCAGTGCAATTTGAAGGCTGAAACAACACTTTTGTAAAACGTACATAACTTATTAACAACAATAAATTAAGCAAGTTTTCAAAGTATATGATTTGTAGAATGAACTTTATCAAAACATCAAAGTGTGATTTTTTAATAATATATCGATTTAGACATACAAAATCGATATTTTGACGGCTTCGACCAACATTACTGCGTCTACCCTTAATTCCACGTGTTGCTTTTAGATGTCTCAGTTGTTTCATGTTTATTATTATCTTTCTAATTGTTATTCTGGAGCACCTTCCCCAGCCGAGATAGACACCCCCATTCTAGCCATGGTCATCACCTTTGAGGAAGCGGTCCTGTGCTTTAGATAATTCCACTTTTAAAAAGTCACCTAATTAGACAGAAAATTGCCGGTGCTGACAACACCTGTCTTAATGCCAGTGAGTGAGTAAGTAAGTAGGATTCATAGACTATTACAGAGAGGCGATTACAGAGCTCAGGACCAGCTAAAAATATACCGCCAAAATAATAAGACTTCTTTATTTCAAGAAGAAAAAAACATCAGTAAAACGGGTAAAGAACAAATTACTCGCAATCAGCTTTGGTCGTTTTTTGTGACATTTCCAAGAGTGGGAGGTAACCCATAATAGTAAATGTCAAATGGCACAATGGTCAATTCTATTTGAACTCTATACACCCCATACGGAAGGCATAATCTCCCACAAACAGGGGGTGTAGATTTCAAATGGAGCCACCCATTCAGGTATGACCTTAATCTTCAACACAATTTCAAATTGCCTGAATGGGTGGCTCTATTTGAAATCTCCACCCCTGTGTGTGGGAGATTAAGGTTATGCCTTCCATACGGGGTGTATGAATTTCAAGTGGAATAGCGCAATAGTGTTAATGAGTAACTCGGAAACAAACAGTCCAGTTAGCACTTTGTATGCCATATTATGGACGCAGCTAAAAAACACTTCATTTTAGTCATTCCAAAATATTCACATTTTTTTGCATTTTACGAAGGACGTACATATTCAGATGAAAAATAACTAAACAATATGTAAAAACATAAATTGTAGTTAGTTCTGTGGTTCTTGAGATAGCATACATTATGCTGACCTTTGAAACACCCGGGAAAATCGTAGGTCATTTTGATGGCTAAAACTATAATTGCCTGCCACGTGAAAAAGCTGTAATTAACGAAGGCATTATATGTAAGCTTATGTAAAGTAGCATGTAGTAAGCTACTTAATCAGAGGAGTGTCAAACAGATGTAAATAATTTATTATGCAAGCCAGTGTTTGAGCAAAATGTCAAACGTTATCTCCTATGATCATACTGTATTTGTTATTGTTGAATAATTTCTGAACTTAGTGGTTTAGAAATATTTGATGTAACCTATCTTAAAACATCTAAGATTACTTGATAACTTCAATTACATAAGCACACGGCTGTAGCCCGGGGCCACTCAGAATTATACTTGTAAGCATCCGCGTGAAAGAAAAGGGTGGTTTTCGATCCGCGATTAGGTTTTCAAAACAGTCATTTTACTGGAAGAAGGGTTGTTATTTTAAAGAACGATCTTCGCTTAGGGTAGTTTTTTAAAATTACCCGATACCGGCCATTAGTGGTGACATATTATCAAGTTATTTGGCACAAAAGAGTGGTCTCCGAGCGATTTCGCACACAAAATTTAAAAAAAAAATTCGGAGCCGACTTCAACAGCACCTTGGATAGCCGATCATCACCACTGAATGACACTCATACCGACACACGCAATGTATATCCTTGTTTAGGGGAAATTTCAAACCAATTCCTCGCTTTAGGGTGTTTTTAGTCGAGTAAAATCGTCGTTTAGGGTTAGTTTGACCAGGGTTTGACAAAATTTCGACATCCTTGCTTAGGGTCATTTTTGAACGTCAATTCAAGCGGACGCTTACAACTTTTATACATGAGTGGCCCCGGGGGGCTGTAGTTTAAAACCCTTTCTACACCGGTGTAAAAATTCTTAAACAATTTAAAAAAATGACAGAACTGTACATTACCATATTTGGAATCAGCATGAACAATGCATTAAAATGAGTACAAACAAATCCAGTGAGATAGCTCTTGAGATTTTGAGAGAATACCTCGAAACTTTAATTTTTGTTTTGATTTGGCAAAATGCCAACGAACGTGGAGTCGCATTATTGTCATTAATATCGACACGTATATATAACCATACAAGGCGTGTCGTGTTTGTTTTGCATGAAATGTGGCTCTGTGGTAAGAGGGTATCACGCGGTAGCCGTGACCAGCAAGTTTTAAAAATAAACGACTGATAAAGAAGAATAAACAGATGCTCCCGCCGTGAGACTATATTTACTTGAATTAGAGTTACGCGGTAGCCGTGACCAGAAAGTTTACAAAATAACCGACTGATCACTGCTGATAAAGTAGAATAAGCAGATGCTCCCGTGAGACTATATTTACACGAATTAGAGTTACGCCGCGGTATTTAGCCGTGACCAGCAAGTTTTAAAAATAAAAGACTGATAAAGAAGAATAAACAGATGCTCCTGCGAGACTATATTTACAAACACTTAAACGCTTGAGTTCTAATTGTTCTATGATGAATGATTTGATTTATACGTGTTGGGAATTATAGACACCAAAAGTATATTTTAAAACTGGTCAACAACACTCACTTTTTGAACCGAATATTTCAGAGAAACTATTCTTCGCCATTCAGCGGTGCAATGCTGTCACTGGTGATTCTCCAGTGTTTCTAGATGTTATTGACAATGTCCTTTTTGTCCTTTGTGATGGTATTTCTAGAAGAGAGTCATATATTCTAGAAAGTTCTCGGGCCCCACCCCCTCACTTTTCTTGGCAAAAACTTGTCTTCTCTGCAGAGGACTTGAACATTTTCAATGTCCAGTTTATGTCCGGTGTCCTTGCTGTGCTCTGCTAATGCCGGTACAAAATATATCTAAAACCATGCTAAATGTTCCGCAAATAAGTTCATCAGGATTGTCAATGAAATAAATAATCATGCTAAATGTTATTTACTGTCCAAACTCATTAATTCAAAAAGTGACACCAATCCTACAGTCAATCGTTGTTTGATAATAAACAAACATTATTGCTTCATAGCCAAATTATTGAAAAATAATACTTATATCCGTAATTTTTGAACACTGCTACAGCCTTAGGTGCGAATCACTTTCGCACTAGATTCATAGCAATAATGCATAATGGCGGAACCACGCATGTAGCGAATATGTTACCTTCCACGAAGGTTTCAAGAACCACACTAGCATGAGCAGAGATGAGGTAAATTAAAGGCCTATTCAGTGATTTGCTCATCCGGACGATCGTAAAAATCATCAAAATTCAGATTTTGTTACCTTCGTCACTGTCACAGATGTGCTAACATAGCCTGCTACTGGTTCACCCGAAAGCAGTGTATTTTAGACAAAATAAGGCATTTACATGAATCTGTAATTTATATACTAACAGTATATAAATTAGCTACATGTATTTCAACGAGGCTTCAACTTCGACAATATTCCTGTATTCTTCGTTTTTTGCCAAATTGTTCATTTCAAAAATACCAAATCAAATGACAATTTGAACGACGTATCCTTCACTTTTAAGCAATTTATAAACAATTTTAATTTTTTTACACTGAATGGGCATTAAACTCCACTCTGCAAAAAGTAGCCCTACTAGTATAGGGCCTTTTGACTGTGGTGATCCAAAACCATGCTATATCATAAAACCTGGCTATGTCCAGAGAGCTGCTGCCAGTGACTGCTAATTCCCCAGAAATGTTCTCGGGGACAGCGGTTAGTGGGTTGTGAGCTGTCACTGGGTTTTTAGCAGTTCTCAGTATATAGCATGGTGTATATTATGTATAATGAAAAAAAAGGCCCTGTGGTAGGGCTAGCAAAAGGTGCTTGTGTAATATTTCACTGCTTCAGGTTTTATAAGTTCTTATTCCTAAAACTGAAAGACCCATTAACAGTGCCGCCGACAAGGGGGTTAAGGGGATGCGTTACCCCCGGGCCTGGGATAAAGAAAACATACCTCTGTGGGTCCCATTAAAGCAAAGAAAAGAGGGGCCCGTAAAAAGGGGGCCCGGCGTTCATTTTACCCCCGGGCCCGTAATAGCTCTCGGCGGCACTGCCCATTAACATTAACCCATATGAAAAATGTATGTTCAAAAGGTTAGTATTCATGGACACATTTTGTAAGCAGTTTGTTTTTTCTTCATCCAAATGTCAAACGTTATCTTCCGATACAACTGTAATACATTATATTGTATAATAATGCAGTCATTTACGAAAAAAACAAAATTTCTAAGCCTTTTAACACCCACTCTTAACTGCCATTTATATATATGGTCGTAGTTACACAGGTCAACAACATAATACGACGCATTCCACACTGATACCTGCATGTATTATCTCCTACGGGAATACGCCTTTGTTTAATACCGACATTTTATAATTCAAAGCACAAATTTTATGATCCACAACAACATCCCCCACTTTTCTCAAAAAAGTTGAGATTTGTATACCACTGGAAACCTCTGGCTATATATAGTTTTTATACAAAAATATTCTTGCAGATTAATTCGTTTAGTAAAAATATCGTGAAATTTGTCTATGGAGCAGTATGATACACATAATCATGCAAAACTTGCAAACACAAAATCGGAATCAACTGAAATTTTTGGAATAAGCTTTGTTCGTGGATATCTACTGAAAAATGTCATAAAAGGAGGAAAATATATTCCTTTAAATGACATTAAAAAGAATTTCTGAAATTTGGAAAAATATATGAATTACAGGAGATTTTGTAATAATATCATGATATAGGAAATTTAAAAAATATAGCAAAAATAGGAAATTATAGGGTCACTTGAAATTCAAAACACAAATTTTATGATTTAAAGGATGAAGGTCTTATTAGAGAACTATTCCATGATATTTGAAAAACACAATTTGCCATTTTGATGATAATGAAAACAAAACACTCGTTTTTAACTTGTGGGATGTAAAAAAAAGGTTAACATTATAATTTGCATTAAAGTCCATAGAGAGATTGGTCATTGAGAGCAGGGGGTGTAGACTTCTCAACGGGATTGGAGGGGGTGGGGGTGGGGGGGGAGGATTGAGGATGCAGCTTCCAACCCTTGCCTATGCTGTGTGTAACCATGGTAATGGATTGTTGTAGAAGTGGCATTTTCATAGAAATAAACACAGGAATTCCAAGTTTACTTTATCTGGAATTCCAAGAAATATTATTCACAGAAGTATTTTGGAAATTCAATCCAATAATATTTAGAGCTTGTTTTCTGGAAACATGTGGACACATACAAAATAAATATTGCAGGTGATTCTTTTGGAAGGAAATAGCACACAATTCTAAAGTAAAATTATGTTACAATAGCATTTCAAGAATCCCTCCCATAATTGCAAAGAGAAGTGTGTGCGCTGGAAAAATTCATTAAAATGAATGGACTTGTTAAGATTACTTCAACATCTCTATGGTTTAGAATCCATCCAACGGAATAAGTCATTTTAGTTGATTAAATTGCATGGTAGCAAAATAAATGGCATCTTTCAAATACAAACAAGGCCACTGCTGCAACAACAACAAAAAAACAACAACAATATTTATAAACAAAGATACCATCAAGTAAGGCCAAAGGAAAAAAAGAGGCTTGACTAACACCACACTCGTAGCTTTTATAATTTGCATTTTTTTTCATCCCCCCCCCATGTTTTGATGTTTGCTACATTCAGATAAAAAAGAGCCGTAAAAAAGGTTACCCAAATATACAGGGTGAGTAAAAAAAAACTGCAATAGAGCAAAGAATCGATATTTATGTAAGAACCAAATCGAACTTTCCCAATATTGAAAGATTCTATAAATGCTACACTCAATGGCTACCTTCTGTGACAATATGAAGTGAATCGCAACTACCGTTTAATTTTTATGAGTCCTTTTGCTACGATACCCAATTTCGTTATTTGTCCACGAGGTACCATGTATTTTGAATGAGAGCACACGGTGCGCGGTCAAGGCACCATATCTGAAACTGACTTTAACTTAAATAAGGTTGATTTTAGCGTTATTTTAATTTCTTTTTTTCTGTTCAAACAAACTTTCTAACATTACTTTAAGTCCTTCATACCTCACTCGACTCCAACTCCAGTTTTTTAATCCCAATATGTCCAACTTACTGGATATTTTGTAATTCACTCCATTTCAATTTGCGCGCATTTCATTTTGACATTTGAAAAACCCGCCTGCAAATTTGTATGTTTTTAATAGAGAATAAACATCTTTAAAGTAAAGGTAAAATGAAAATAACAACAAATAATGTTTCTTCTCCTTAAACAAGACCAAGGGCAATAACTTTGGGTGCTCCATTTTATTTTAAAGACAATGAGGTTAAGAAAATGGGAGTTGTTCCAAATCTACCTTACACAGAGTGGGCTGACATTCAAATTTTAGATATCTCTTGGACAAACATTAAAATTGGGTAGCGCTATAAAATGTGTTATAAAAACAAAACGGTAAATGCTAATTCCTTAATTTTTACACACAAGGTCAATGATGGATATACTATTTATAAAATGTTTTAAAATCTAAAAGTTCAACTCGGTTCTTAAGTAAAATGGATTCTTTTCCCTATTGCACTTTTTTTGACTCACCCTGTACAATGGTGTTAGCGCATCAATAAAAAAACAAAAAAAACCCTCCAAACTTGCTATTGAGACAAAAAACTTTCTTTACTTTGACCTAACCACACCTAATACATTTAATATAATATCTATATCCTCCATGCATGGACTAATAATGATCAGAAAGACTACATTTATACAAACGTTATATATGCGATAATTGAAGTAATAATACTGGTAAAAGTAATTAAAATGACGGTAATGATGACTTGATACATGAACTGAATTACCCGCAGATAATATTTAGACAAAATTTAATGACAAATTTCAATTAATTGAAAGTTAAATCTGCTGGTTCCACATTATACATATTCACATAGCTAACACGTTCTTTATATGTAATATTATGGAAATTATTTTAATAACCTGTTATGTTAGATATGCCTACTGGTAGTAAAATTTACTTTTAATTATGGGTTTGGTATTGTCTGAATTACACAAGATATTGGATCTGCTGAAAACGTTTTAATATCCTTTTCCACTAGGTTAAGAGAAACAGCTAGGCAAAAGTACAGGGTGTCCAAGAATGATTTATACCGTGTTTGAACAAAATATCAAAAATATATAGTCAACAGTGTATCTAATCTTAATAAGTGCAATACAATGCCACACATGTCTCCTACTTGTTCTTTGACTTTCATGGAAATAGCTTGATTTGTTTTGGCGTGACATTGCTCTTACTTAAAATGGACGAAAACTGCATGTGTGTAATTTACAGTGCAAAGGCATCATAATACATGGATCCTTTATCACCATCGTCCAGCCGTACTGTTCAATATATTGGAGAAATCCTACATTCTTTTGTAGGAAATACACCAAATTTGGCACAGATGTAGAGCTTACAATGCTAAATAATTCTTGATATGAAATTAAGTGAAACATTTCAATATGACATCAGATATTTAGGTTGAAATACATACTTTTTATGTGATTTTTTACCCAAAAATGTCATTATTACAGAGGATATAACTTCCTCAAGGATCCTCCGCAGTTTATTTAATCTTCTTCATTACGTAGCTGTGGGTTTGCCCATATACCGTCGACATAAATGCATGCTGTGACACTACGGACGAACCTTCTCTATACTTTTATGAAAAATCCATCTCTGCCGGCATTTCAAATGATGAAACTCACATACCGCAATAATTGTCTTTAAAACTGCCACCAAAGAAAGAATAGTTTAAGGTCACTCAAGCGTAACAAAAAATCCTTTATTCCATACAAGGATTGCTTCGTAACATCATAAGTAAATGATAGATATCGACTATTTAGCCGGGCTATTTAGTAGAAGTAAGAACAGGACACAGCAAATATACTGAATAACATTTTCCAAATAACTTAATATGCAAAACAATATGACCAACAGAAATGCTGTTCATACCTAAAACATTCCATCTTTTCCGGTATAAATCATTCTGGGACACCCTGTAGTTCAATGTTTGCACTCTTGATAAATTATGTACATACCGAGAATTTAAAGCTCTCCTTAATCCTGAAATATACTTGTTTTCAGTTGAAATTTCAAAAATAGCCCTTAGCCGGTTGAGGGTGTTTGAGTCACTCACTATTTATTGAGACTGGTAGAATTCTGAATATTGATAGAGAATGTCGCACTTGTGTCCTTTGCCAAACAGGGGATATCGAGGACGAATTTCATTTTGTTCTCGTCTGTAATTTTTTCACCAGCTTGTGTTCAAGATACCTGTCAGAATGGGCTTTGACTCATCCAACTCGTTAAAAGTTTTATTCTTTAATAAATACTGAAACAGTTATGCAGGTTTAGCTGCATTTGTTTTTCATGCATTCATTCTAAGAAATAGTGTAGATAAAACATAATGGTAATACTTTGCATAATTTTTTATACAAAAATGTATTCTACAAATGTTTTTCTCATTATATACTTGTGCTGTTTGTGTATTTGTAATGTTTTATATTATACTACTATGGGCCAAAGGCCTGAATGTATTTAATAAAACTTGAATAATAAAATGTGTAATATTTTCTATGCAGCTGTCTTGTTGATTATTTCAATCGCCATCACCTGCTCCCCATATTTTGTCACATTATATAATTTAATTATTTTTTTTCACTATTTTGTAGTATGTATTTTTTTGTAATAATTAATGTTTGAAATAATTGAATGAAATAAAAACTTAAATTGAAACTTTATGGGCCATTGCATGCAATATGTATACACACGCTCCATAGGTAACATTGGGGGGGGGGGGGGGGTTGGTATGCCAAAACATTTCAGAAATTTTGTTTAAATTTTGTCAGTCTCAGAACAATGCCACATATGGAAAGACTGACCCTGACCTTGTCTATACTACAGCAGGTGGTGAATGAACTGTACACATCAACAATCACATCAAAAAATGGGTCTGCTATTGGCTATCTTGACTCATTTCCTATAAGATCGGGCCCATTTTAGGTCTTTTTGGGAAAAAATGAATATCTTTAATTCAAAAGGTCAAAATTTTCAAATGATGGTCAGCTTTTCCTCCTATCTACATACACTTTTTACATATCATTAGATTTATAAAGTTTACTTTGAGGACTGTAAAAATATCAAAAATTTAAAAAAACCCTTGCCATCAAGTTTGTATTATAGCGCACATTTCAAACAATCAAAATTAAAAAGGACATTATTAATTATTTTATTTTTGATCCAGAGAATAAAACTCACGTTTCTTAGCTTTCGATAGCAGGGTATGCCATCTTGATCACAGGTGCTTTCCAGGCTCACTGCATCTCTCGCGGGAACTGGTAGTCTCGTTCCTACGATGTGTTTCAGTGTTATAAAAAGGACATTCTTTGTATTCAGAATGCAATTCGATATGTCTGATGTGCCATCATGTCCCACAAAAAATACTGTGCAAACGTTGCTATCTGTTCCCTCATAAGTGGAGAAATTAGCTACATCATGCCTACATGTATTTGATTGGAGCTTCAACTTGTCAATTCTACTGTTTTCCTCATTTTTGTCCAATTTTATGTTTCAAAAATACCTAATGGCAATTTTAATGACTTATCCTTCACTTTTAAGCCATTTATAATCAATTTCTATTTTTATTTTTTCACTTTCGCTGGGATCATTGAATGAGCCTTTAATTTTAAGAAGTACAATGCAGTTTTTTACTGAAATGGCTAAAACTGGAACAATTAGCTCCTGTTCTTGTACATTTCGACCACTACCCAAATTTCAGACATGTTATATTTGTTTGATATCACTCATACATAAATTCAATAGTATTTTTAAAATACATTTCACTTTTTAAAACACAACACAAAACTGTAGCCAATTATTTTATTCATATAAACGAGCTTCCTAACATTTCCATGCATGTAGATGACAAACATTGGTCTAGTCAAACTCCTTATATAACCAGTTATAATATAAATTCCTATTATGTAAACACCCTCAAATAACTCAACTTGCGGAAACCAAGCACTACAAATTCCCTTTTGCTAGTTATAAAAACACTTAAGTCTGGAATAACACCTAAATTCATGCAGTAACTCCTTTTGAGGATAGCAGTTAGGGGTAGGTTCTGTGACTAAAAATACCGGTACAAACTGCAGTTAGGTAGGTTCTGTGACAAAAAATACCGGTACAAACTGCAGTTAGGTAGGTTCTGTGACAAAAAATACCGGTACAAACTGCAGTTAGGTAGGTTCTGTGACAAAAAATACCGGTACAAACTGCAGTTAGGTAGGTTCTGTGACTAAAAATACCGGTACAAACTGCAGTTAGGTAGGTTCTGTGACTAAAAATACCGGTACAAACTGCAGTTAGGTAGGTTCTGTGACTAAAAATACCGGTACAAACTGCAGTTAGGTAGGTTCTGTGACTAAAAATACCAGTACAAACTGCAGTTAGGTAGGTTCTGTGACTAAAAATACCGGTACAAACTGCAGTTAGGTAGGTTCTGTGACTAAAAATACCGGTACAAACTGCAGTTAGGTAGGTTCTGTGACCAAAAATACCGGTACAAACTGCAGTTAGGTAGGTTCTGTGACTAAAATACCAGTACAAACTGCAGTTAGGTAGGTTCTGTGACTAAAAATACCGGTACAAACTGCAGTTAGGTAGGTTCTGTGACTAAAAATACCGGTACAAACTGCAGTTAGGTAGGTTCTGTGACTAAAAATACCGGTACAAACTGCAGTTAGGTAGGTTCTGTGACTAAAAATACCAGTACAAACTGCAGTTAGGTAGCTTATGTGACTAAAAATACCAGTACAAACTGCAGTTAGGTAGGTTCTGTGACTAAAAATACCGGTACAAACTGCAGTTAGGTAGGTTCTGTGACTAAAAATACCGGTACAAACTGCAGTTAGGTAGGTTATGTGACTAAAAATACCAGTACAAAATGCAGTTAGGTAGGTTCTGTGACTAAAAATACCGGTACAAACTGTCACCATCGAATAAAAACTGGAAGGAGTCCCCAGGTAGGTGTGATTTTTAACGCACTTGAAAAATGACATTTCCATAACATTTTCAAAATCCTTTCCTGATTATTGAGTAGTGGAGTCTTGTTGGCTTTTAAATGCATGCAAGGGCCCATTTGGGAATTATTTAATAAATAAATAATATTCAAATTCTGATAATCCTTATTCATGTGTTATGTAGAAACAAATTGGTCCATTTGGCTGTTCCACTTGAAATACATACACCCCTATGGAAAACATAACCCAGAGATGCCACAGAGTACTTCAAATCCAACTCCAAATCAAAGCAAGTACACAACAAGTGCCCTTATATTAGGGCCCCTGATTGGGTGGAAGCTCCTGTGTTTTCAGGGGTTAAATATCACCAATTTAATAGGGCAACACAAATTATAGTTTAGCACCCAAAAGATAACAAATTGTAAATTTTTCATAATATATTAAACTTTTTTTCATCATTAACTACGCATCCTAGAACATCAAAATAGGCCCAATCCACTGTAAAATAGAAAAATCAAAAAAATTTTAAACCATTTTTTGGCAGGAAATTGTATATTTTTGCAATATCCCTAATAGAGCAAGATTCTGGGTAAGGGTAAAGGTTACTTGGGCTAATGTTAAGTTACAGTAAGGTTTGGAAGATCTCCCACACAGGGAGTTGAATTTCAAATAGGGTTACCTGAATATTTAGGGTAACTCCCATTTGAAATACACACTCCTTGTGTGGGAGATTAAGGTCATGTCTTCCATAGGGGTGTATGGATTTCAACTGAATAGTCCATTTCTCAGAATGCCAATGAATCAACCGTACCAAGATGCCTTGGTATCATTCAAATATCCATTGGTAAATCATTCATACTTGAAAATTATTATTGTAACAAATATAATTTTGATGCCATTTAAAATTTATTTTGTGATGTTTTCACATACACAAACCCACCCCACCAGTCTGGTCCGATTGCCTGCTCAGGAAACACTGCCGGTCCAGGCAGCATGTTGCCTGCGCAGCTAGCAACATGTTATCATCCTTTAATTAGACCGTTCTTTCTTGGAAAGTAAAATATGTAAAATTAATTTAAATTATCAATGGATGTACAATCAGTAGTGTTTTTTTCATTAATTTAGTTAAAATAAAGGTAATTTGCATAATCAAATTTTTAAAAACCATTAGAAATTGTTTTGTTATTTAAATTACTTTTCTCCCAGTGAAATTTTTTTTCGCTCATGTGTGTACTAAAAGTAAAATTTCTGCCGATCCTTTTTAAAATCACTATGAACAATTCTGCCAAATTCATAAGAGTTACTGAAGCTTGTGTTGCCTGCGCAGGTAACATGCTGCCTGGCCCGGCAGTGTTTCCTGGGCAGCGCAGGCAGGCAGTCGGACCGGAATGTATACATGTTTCTCGATTTGACATTAAAAGCTTCAAAATATACACGGGATTTTTTTCCAGGCATCAATTAAAAGTTAGCATAAAGTTTGAAAATGCCATTTATTGACTTTTGTATCTGAACTCATTTATACTAAAACCTGCAAATGTCACAAATGGAACTTTTCCATCTTGAGGAAAGAAGAGCACAGGAAGGGTTTGCCCTAACACCAATGAGTAGTATCTGCTGATTGGTTACAAGTAGTTTATGATGATTTAGAGAGCCAATCATCAACATGGTAAGATTGGTGGTAGGGCTGAAGAGGACTGTGTTTAAATATTTAGAATAAGTAAATAAACTTTTGAATAAATTTTGGGTTTTTCCAGCTTTTCCAGATTCAAAGCGCTGTAATTTTGTTGCAATGGTGAATCATCACAATCAGATCGCATCAACTAGGCTGGCAAGGCTGCGGCCGGTTGCAGCAAAAACCTATCCGCACTTAGATTGTGACATCCACTAATTATTTGTGCACCTCCGCAAATTCCATGGGTGAAGGAAGTTTTTGATAGGCAATCAACTAATCACTGATTTTTGAAAGCAGGAGGAAACCGGAGATCCTGGAGAAAACCTGCGAGCATGGAATTGGGATAAACCAAGTGCACATACAGTCCTTGGGCATGGCCGGGGCTTACACCTGGGACCTCAGTGGTGCAAGGTGAGGGAACTACTGCTGCACCAGGGAGTTGCTGAATTTTAATTGGATCATATGGATATATTGCATATAATTAACCAATCAGGAGTTCTCAGGGGGTTAATATCGACTGCTCAGTGCTAGAAGTGGGTAAGTGCAATAGCTGCCCTATGAACATTTGACAATTTACACACACTATATTGTACTCATCTACACATGGCAGCTATTGTACTTACCCACTTCTGGCAATGAGCAGTCAATATGTAGCATATATACTTTGGTTTTAAGTTTGAAAGATGACAAGCACTTCAGTATCCATAAATCTGTACGAGGTGCTCAATTTATTTCAAAGAATAAGTATTGCATATCATCACAGAACAGAAACACCTTGGGTGCTACAACAACAAAATAATGCACTACAAAAGATAATGACATGCTTTGACATGTTCAACTGATGTCCCCGCTTGTTCCGAAATTAGGCTATTCAATTTGCAAACCACACACCCCCATGGAAGACATGACCTTAATCTTCCACACTGTGGGTATAGATTTCAAATAGAGTCGCCCGATATAAAGGTAACCCCATATGAAATTCACACCTCTGTGTGGAAGATTAAGGTCATGTCTTCCACAGGGGTGTATAGATTTTAAATAGAATAATCCATTTCTTCCTTGAGGTGCAAAGGTTTACAACTGACAACCTGTATCATCCATCAAGTCGTCAAAGTTTGTCAAAGATAATTTTGGAGATGAAAAAAGTAATTTATTTAGATTTTAAAGTATTATATGTCTATTCTGACCTCTGCCGAGCGGCCTTAAGCCTGTTTCCATAGAAATGTGCGTTTTGAGAGAATAGGTCACGTATATGTCCTTGAGCTCTGTGACAAGCTAACGTGACAACCTATCTCTCAATATGTGACCTGTTCTCACCAAATGAGCATAAAGTTGACAAAATTACTTTTTGAGATATTCCTCAGCTAACATCATATCAAACTTGTTTGGTTATAAGTAACTCCTTTATTTTGTTTTCAAAAATCCAAAAATCAATATTTCCTCCAGTTATGATGGACTGCATCTTCTGGGAGCAGATCTCATGTTAGGAAACCGGTCTTTTTAGTTCAGGTATCCATAGATAAATAGATTCCACAAACAGAGTTTCACAGCATCTGGTATCCACCTGCGTACATATCTATTACACAGTATACATTATGAATGGAATCATTGTATAGATGATGACGCTTCATTAGCTACACAAGTGTTGACATTTCCTGCCACACTTCTATGCACTTTTGAACCGGTTTTTTTTTTTAGTGGGATAATTTTGACTTTTTTTCTAGTGTAGAATTAATTGCACAAACATAATTAATTATAATACTTTTAATTTTTGTTTGTTACTTGGCACATTAAAAAAAACCCAGCTAAATAAGAAACGTGTCATAACTAGATCTATAACCCAATGGCCCTAATATATGACTGTGAGTGAGTTACAGTGTAAAATGTGCGTGAAGGTCGTATTTCAATTTGGTGCGACAAGTATCTCATCAAACAGTGTTTAAACCAATCAATAATACTATTGCTGAAGAGGATAATAAGCTTCTCCCTATTTCTATATGATCCTTAAATAGTTCTTGTCTTTGTTTGCTTTGGCTAAATCGTGTTCAAGTGGTGGATAACAAAGCATTGTATTTTGTCTAGGTATGTATAACCAACAATTAACAAAGAGAGGACATTCCTGAACCTCGTTGACTTGAGGATGATTTGAAATGACTGCTAATTATGATTGTTTGATATTTATTACCAGAAATGTGGAAAAAGAGACACATGTTGAACCGTTAAAGTACAATTTTGTTGGAGTTCAACAAACCATAACCCCGCCTCTGGATATTGTTTAAAGTGAGATGATATACCATTTTTAAAGTTTATGATATATATTTTCTAAACACGAAATAAAACAAAATTGAGCCGGCCGACTTTACGGCTGATTCTTGGTGTCCAGTCACATATGGTTAGGTCGTCAGCGGGGTTGTAGCTAAGATATTTTTAGTGTTGGGTGACATTCGATGAAAATTTTGCATATTTGGCAATTTTTTGCCTAAATGGACCAAATTCTTGACTAATTTAATCAAATGGTGCAGTTTTGGTCTCTGAGTGGTGGGCTCCAGTGCTAAATTTGCAGCTGAGTGGTTGGCTCCAAAACTGAGTGGTGGGTTCTGCCGCCCACCACCGGCCACCGTAGCTGCAACCCTGGTCGTCAGATTGGTCCACTTTATGTGACAGAATGTTTCAGGTTGTCAATCAGCCTTAATGCTCTGCGTATAGCCATGCGCTTCAACGGAAAAAGTTCAAGTTTTGAAATATTTTCTAAAAATATCAAGAGCTATCTTAAGAACTACTGAACCAATACTAGGCTCGTTTGTACTCATTTTAATGCATTTTTCATGCTGATTCCAAATATGGTCATGAAAATTTACATTTCTGAAATTTTTGAATTTTTAAATTTTTTTTGAAACTGTCGTCTGCAGTCGACACCCGTTAATATGGTAAAAGGCGTATCTTATATTTACTTCACTAACATTGTTAACTTTATTTAATGAACCTCACATGGTAAAAGGATGCAACTTTTACAAGTTGTAATAAGAAGAAGATACTTTCTTTTGCTAAAGATACGGTTAATCAACATTTTACTCATAATGTAAACTCAACCACTACATCAGGAAGTAAATTGTTATGTATATAAATATAATGAAAGACAAAGATAAAAAGACTAGATTGCGTCTGACGTCATCTGTCAATCAAACTCCGAGCATGGTTTGTTTACAAGTGTCGTGATGATATGAGTTGCTGAACACGGCGGTAAAACCGGGCGCCTTATTGTTAATTTTGCACCATCAAACATACAAACCAACTCAAAAGTTAGGTCTTAATAGTAGGAAACTTTCTTTGGTGAAGGCACCGTGTCCACAATGCCTACAATCCCCGAAAAATGTCCTTGAAACGCTTTAGGCATCTTGAATGAAATCAAAAGTGTATTTTTAATGTGGATAAAAATGTTCAATATTTGGAATTAGAAGAAAGCTGGGCCATCAATTAACACTTTTTTCCTTTCCCCACCCCCCATCATTCAATGTTGCGACACTTTGGAGACACGCTGAACACATTTGCACGCTTCAACATTGCACGGGGAGTGGGGGACTTATTTTCCCTAAAGACGCTTTTAATGTTTCAAGACATATTTCGGGATTGTATGAGGCAATCGCTAAAATTAACAACTGATTTTAAACTTTTGGCTGTAACTTTAAAACTACTTGATAGAATTACTCCAAATTTTCAATGAATATTAGTTAATGCATAAGCTATGATGTGGATATAAAATAAAACAACTTATTGTATCAATTTTGACTATATCGCCCTGCACTACAAGCAGGTTGCACCCATCACCTGTGTATGTCTACAATCATAGATTGAATACAATAGCGCTCTTTTCAAACATTACTAATCTTACAGATGTGAGTGATCAGCATGATATAGTTCAGTGGATATGTATCGCGTGAACGCTGCAGTGCAGGGCAATATAGTCAAAAAACGACCTTTTTCACCTTTTTCAGATCAACGCCCTCCCCCAAAGCAAAAAAAAAAAAAAAAACAAAAAAAAAAGCGAACCAATAAAAAAAAATCGCATTAGTGCGCTCATGAAGTAGGCCTACTCATACAGAGATATCTTTAAAATTGATCATTTTATTTGCGTGAAATGGTAAAGTGCGATTGTAAATCGTCCCATTGAATCACATAGTGATTTGACGGTTTACCATAGTCTAATACTGAATATTAATACAAGGAGTTTCTTTAATTTAGAAATGGTAAACCGTTGACAAAATTCATAATTTAGGCCGATTTGGTGTCAACTTTTATTTGGAAAGTGTTTTGTTTGAAAGCTTGTTCAAAAATACATCTAATTTTACTATTTTACGTTTTGTTAGCTCTAACATTATTTACATTTTACTGATTTTAGCAAATGTAAATCGTCTGTCGAGATTTACCATTTTCATAATCACGAGAATGCAATGCGCACCCATATATCACGGAATCCCGTAATTATTTCAACATGACAGCGTGGTGTAATGGACAGTACTTCAGACGGTGAAACGAAAGGCTAGCGGTTCGAGCCCCAACAGTTTCACTTTTTTTTTTTTTTTTTTGTGTGACTTATTCAAACCAGTAAACTTTTCTTCTATATTCATGACAATTGACATTGTGAAACACGAAAATAAGTTTTAAAACCCTAATTTATCTATGGCATGATAATTGATTGTTTTTTTAATTGTAATAAAGACACACATAGATCCGGACATCTTTAAATGTCATGAATATGGGCAATATAGCAATTGTCAGATAACACTAGTGGAAGTTTTGGATGAGAAAACGGACATTTTGATGAGAAACGGCCAAAATGGTGAGAATTTAATTTTCTCAATCTTTTGGATGAGAAAATAATAATCGGGATTAGCAATTGTCACCAGTTTTAATAAGACAATAATGATTGACACACACACCAGGAAGTTTCTCATCCAAGAGAATGAGAAAATTAAATTCTCACCATTTTGGCCGATTCTCATCAAAATGTCCGCTTTCTCATCCAAAACTTCCACTAGTGTAGGAGTTCGTGATCACAGTCTTTATTTAACACGCCACACGGTAGATGTCGTTGTTAAGCAGTGTTTGAGTTGTTGGTGGTGGTGGGAGGGGGGGGGGTAATAGACAGTCGATAACCGACAATCAATGATCAATTAATTGTCAATATTCAACTAAATTTCAAAACCTAACACGGAAATGATGATCACAGACTGTCATGTTCAATCGCAGTCGCTAAGGATGATTGGGGGGGTATATTTGTGTGGTTGAGGGTGGTGGAGGAAAATCGATAATCGATTATCGTGTAACCCCCCTCCCCCACACACCCCCACGCTCAAGTTTCATACGTTTTCATAAGTATTTACTTATAGAGTGCTTGCACATAAGGTCATTAGTTCAAATCATCTCCTCTATAGTCACGCTCCAGAAGATATGCAAATGGATGCAGTACAAAAGAATTATTTGACCACTATCTAAATAAAAGATTATTTGTTTTATTTTGTGCCCACATCATAGCCTATCTATTAATAAATAGTCATGGAAATTTTTTCACGCGGTACCTATGCATTGAACTATATCATGCTGATCACTCACATCTGTAAGATTAGTATGTATGAAAAGAGCGCTATTGTATTCAATCTATGATTGTAGACATACACAGGTGATGGGTGCAACCTGCTTGTAGTGCAGGGCGATATAGTCAAAATTGATACAATTAGTTGTTTTATTTTATATCCACATCATAGCTTATGCACTAACTAATATTCATTGAAAATTTGGAGTGATTCTTTCAAGTAGTTTTAAAGTTATAGCCAAAAGATTAAAATCAGATGTTAATTTTAGCGATTGCCTCAGACAATCCCGAAAATGTCCTTGAAACGCTTTAGGCATCTTGAATGAAATCAAAAGTGTATTTTTAATGTGGATAAAAATGTTCAATATTTGGAATTAGAAGAAAGCTGGGCCATCAATTAACACTTTTCCTTTCCCCACCCCCCATCATTCAATGTTGCGACACTTTGGAGACACGCTGAACACATTTGCACGCTTCAACATTGCACGGGGAGTGGGGGACTTATTTTCCCTAAAGACGCTTTAATGTTTCAAGACATATTTCGGGGATTGTAGAAAAGTTGCTTTTTGCCTTGTAAGATTACGTATTTTTCGCCATTCACTGCATGCTATTCCTTTTCTCCGATCGGCACCAGCCAGATGTATCGACCTTCCTTATACGCGCTATTAGCCAATCAAGGATCGTAGAGAATTTGATTGACAGTGACGTCAGACGCAAACTAGTCTTTTTATCTTTGTCTTTCATTATAGATTTTACACCCTTTTATCACATGAAGGCTGAAATGTACTTCCTGAAATATGTCCGACACAGCATTGTATTTAGGCCTATGGCCTTATTTTGCGGCATGTCTCCGAATCAGTGGAAGAAACTCTACTTGGAACCTATTTATCCTGAAATATGACAGTATGGACATCTTTCATAGCATTGCACTTGCGTGAAAATGTAATAATTATAAACCAAATGCACCTGGCGACACAAAACGTTAATATAATGTACTGGTGAATATGCTCTACAGACGAAAGGTTAAAAGAGTCTATAGCAGGCCGTCTCAACTAGTTTATTTGAAGTGCCAACTGGAAAATTTCAGTAATCATGAAGTGCCAACATGTTAAGGGAGCCTAAGGACTTTGTGAGTTAAGAGTGGGCGCATAGCGGGCACGGTGCAGTGGTGTCGCTTTATCGGGGGTTCAGGGGGCAGCGCCCCTGGAAGCTCCTGGATTTTAAGGTTTTTAAAGGCCCAGATTGGGTATTTCACCCCTGTTTTGTTCAAAATTTATGTGAAAAAAATTACTGTGCGCCACTTCATGCGCCACTTTGACTGACTCTAAGCGCCACAAGTGGCACGCGCGCCGCCAGTTGAGAAGGCCTGGTCTATAGTATTGGAAAATAAAAAGCAACAATTCATTTTGTTCATATTTATTTTATTCGGTTCTGACCTTAAATGGTACTCATTACCGGCACACATGGATACACAAATACAAGGGTTTTGCAGTATTTCTTGGTAGTAATAGCAGAAAATATTGTAAATTAAACAACATCGAGATAAAATAGGAGAGTCCACAAAAAATTCCTAATCTACTGGAGAGGGCTAATCAATGCGATTCATCACTTGAAATGATTATCATGGTTATGTGTAAAGCAGTATGCAGACTCCGAGTATTAGACGTACAATATTGTATGTAACATATCTACGTTATTTAATCTATTGCCATTCTATTTCCAGTGATGTTTAAGTTCTAACGAATGTTTGATGACGTAAAATCGATAATATGTTACGTATAATATCTGGTAGAAATATATTATTGATTCTACGTCATCAAACATTCGTTAGAACTTAAACATTACTGGACATAGAATGGCAATAGATTAAATAACGTAGATATGTTACATACAATATTGTACGTCTAATAAAAAGTCTATATACTGCTTTACAGATCATGGATCATCCACTCACTGACAGTGTCACACAAACCCTTTTGCATCGGTCACATGTTCTTAGATAGCATCATTGTATATCCAAGTTCAAGTTGATTATTACTTCCAAAGTTACGGCGAATTTATGAATTGAATGTATGTATTGTTTCTGATCATAATCAAGTAATACTTGCGGGATGATTTGGAAAGCTTTGCCATAAGAAATATTGCCGTTATGAAATTACAGTAAATAATCACGGCGATAACTTTTGGTTCATAACCAGCCTAGCGGAATCGATAAATTCTATCTATTGCTGATTAATTATAACCATGATAGTACAATTAGGGGAAGGTCTTGTGGACTCTCCTTCTATTTTTATCTCGATGATAAAACTGAACAAAATCAACCACAAACTCAACTGCTTGTAAATGTCAATTTGACACCACAACTCTAGTGTTGACAATTTCTTTTCATTAATAACAATCCACAGCTGGCTTAAGATGAAAGAATGAGACATTCCATTTGAAATACATACACCCCCTATGAATTTCAACCTGAGGTTACCTAAATGGGTGACTCCATTTGAAATCTACACCCCCTGTGTGGGATATTAAGGGTGTATGGATTTCAACTGGAATAGCCCAGAGCAGTGTATCAGTCTTAGATGAGCAGATAACCTGCTTTATGAATTATACAACGCAATTTAATTGCCATGGAGTCATCTTATAATGCGGCTTTGTAAAAATCAGAAGAAAAGCAAAAATGAGCACAAATGCAGAAATGATGAGACAAATCCACCGCATATCTACCAATTATTTTGTATCTATTTTTATTCCACTGACCTGATTAATATTTAAGAAATTTGCACCTAGTTACTGGAGTACCGTATTCGTCCGAGTATAGTCCCATGTTCGAGTATAGTCCCACCCCCATTTTTTGTTTTTTTTTAATTTTTTTTTTTTGGTTTTGGAGTGTCCCTGGACCTAGACCTGAATGCTAGGATCATTCATGGTTGACCTAAAAAATAAAAAATTTCAAGATATTTTGTATTTTTATTATGAAAATTGATACTTTGTTTTCATGTCATACTCTATTCATGATATCAAAATGCATTCAAATTCAATGCATTTTGAAATCATTAATAGAAATTTTGAAATTGAGTATAATCCCACCCCAATTGTGAACAATGTTCACCTAAAAAACGGGTGGGACTATACTCGGACCAATACGGATATATAAAAGGAGAGTAGTTCCATATACAGCAAAGTAATGTGGTATACTTCTGTGGCCTGCAATGCATCTAAATGGACTAACTGCGATACTGTATTGAACTATATTTAGGCCAAAATAAATAAATGTTTTGGTTCTCGTCCCCTCCCGCTTCAATTTCTAAAATTTGTCAGATTTTTTTCAGAATTTTTTTAAAAACTTTTTCAAAACATTTTGGAAAATTTTTATGCATATATACGTATTATATAGAAAGTAGAAAATATATATACATTAAAAAAAATGTGCGTCTTCGTTCGTTTTATTTTATGTTATATATTTCACGGCAGTGCATCTTTAGAGATCCAGTTTAAGTATGTGTGTTTCGTCAACTTTCTGTCTACAAATTTATATATATATATATTAGTTTATTTGAGAACAAGGACCACTTCCAAGTCTTTTTGTAAGTACTCTAGGGAGTTTAAAAAGAAAAAGGGTCTCCTCTTTTCCTTAAGAACTGTTGGAAAAATGCTCATTTTAAATAGAAGGGACCCCCCCAAAAAAAAAACCTCCCTCCCTCATCTACTCATGAAAATCCTCTGGACGAGAACCAAACCATTCATTTTACAGCCTCAGGCACATTATTGGTTTCAAATGTTATCATACCTTTGCTGTAACTGATTGAAATGCATGTCCCAAAGTGTGCTAATCCACTATGATCTGGATTGGAGTCAAATATTGATGCGGATTAACTATCCCCCGTATTGCCCGTTATCTTGTTCTTATTCACTTTTTTTTAACTTATCAATTCACTTTTCAAATCCTCAAAATAAGTGGACATTTCCTCAGCTGATGCAAAATACCCAAATTACAATTTGAGTTTGAATGTCATTAAGAAACCCGAAACCATTGAAATACATTGGAAAAATAGTTTCCATTAAAACTATATGACAAGCTATATGACAAGCTACTGCTTAACAATCTCTTGAATTTGAATAGAATCAAATGAAACTTCTTGATTTTTAAAGTGGAGCTTCAATCTGTAGCTACCCCTCCCCCTTTCCTCCCAATCTATGTTGGGTTCTTCAAATCAAGAACCATTTTAAGAGTGTGCAGAGTTTTATAAAAAAAGTGCTGCTGCAAAATTAACTGTGAGTTTATGTATGTGACCCATGAAGTAAATTGGGACAGTCAATGTAAACAAAGTTGTGTTGAGGTAGGCAGATGACAAATGATGTAAAATCTCTGCATTCGTTTTTTCAAAATATATCCTCACCTCATTTTCTTTCATTTCGTCGCAGTTTTGACATACTGTCGTATGACGATTTTGGGGCAAAATAAGTTATATAAACTTTCAAAATCTTTGAATGAAACTCTATATATATTCACAAAGTTTTGAGACCTAAATGTAATTAGTTAAAATGAGATATGGCACTAATTAGTGTGATATGACATGGTTTTATGTAAACCCCCCCCTCCGAAAACGTGTAACTGCAGTTGCCTATTGTTTTGATATACTGTCGTATCACATGACGTATCATTATTAATACATAGGTTGTAAATAGTGCATGTTTTGGCATACTGTCGTATGAGTTTGCAGATTAATTACTTCTAATTAGTGAATGAATAAAAAGTTTGTATTATGTTGATAACAAAGACAAATATATTATTATTGATTAAATTCTTTGATAATAATATTAATAAACATGTTTTATTTTGGTCCTCTCCAGTGGGTCTTCAAAAATGGAAAAACTTTAAATGCGATTTTCTCAAAACTGCATTTTTCGTCATACGACAGTTTGTCAAAACAGCAACGATGTGTCAACAATAGGCCTGGCATTTAGGTCTAGGTCCAGAGACACTACAAAACCGAAAAAAAAAAAAAAAAAACTTTAAAAAAAAAAAAAAAAATTTTTTAATTTTAATTTCGGTACCGGGAGGGTATTTCCTACCGGTAATGTAATCTCGGCGGTACCCGTTTACCCGACCGAAAATGCCAGCCTTAGTCAACATTATCCTCATTTTGATTGATGGGAGCCATTAACCCTATCATGTAATTACAACTTTTTAATATCACAAGCTGGAATTAACTGACTTGGGATGCTTCCTAACTTACAGTATCACAAATTATTTACCAACATTATTTCTACCAAGGATGTGTTACTTTTACATACCATAACAAATTTGATCATATTATACTTGTTCTGATTTTAACACAAATATGAATGCCTCAATAAAATAATTTATATATCCATTATATGTCAAGTCAAGAGTGTGTTATTCAACTTGTTCAAACTGGCATACCAGTGATTTTTAGAATAACATCACAAGTATTGAGCATCATATATCCATTGGTTTATTCCATTTGAAACCCATACACCCCCTGTGGAAGACATGACCTCAATCCCCAAACAGGGGGTGTAGATGATAAATGGAGTCACCCACTCAGGTAACAATACTTAGCTGAATAAAACACCATTTAAAATTCACACAAAGATTAAGGGATCTAAAATGAGCGTTTATTGCGTTTCGAAAGTATTTTTTGTGGGACATGGGAGCACCTCAGACCTATCGAATTGCATTCTGAATACGAAGCATGTCTTTCTGATATTAAATAATTTTCATTTTTTGAAAATCACAATATAATACAAATTTTATGACAAATTATAAAAATTTGATATTTTTCAAATATTTGATATATAACAGTCCTCGAAGTAAATTATATAAATCTAATGACATATTCTTAAAGTGTATGTAGCAGGAAGGAAAAGCCGACGGTCAATTGAAAATTTTGACCTTTCATATTGAAGATATGGATTTTTTCCCAAAAGACCTAATTTTTTTTGGTGTTTTGGGAAAAAAATCCATATCTTCAATACGAAAGGTCAAAATTTTCAATTGATCGTCGGCTTTTCATCCCACCTAAAACTTTAAGTATAAATCATCAGATTTATAAAGTTTACTTCAAGTACTGTTAAATATCAAAAATATCAATTTTAATGATTTGCCATAAAATGTGTATTAAATTGCAATTCCAAAAATCAAAATTATTTGATATCAGAATGACATGCTTCGTATTCAGAATGCAATTCGATATGTCTGATGTGCTCTAATGTCCCACAATAAATACTGTCCAAACGTTCATACCCCAGCCCTTAAGATCATGCCTTCTACAGCAGATGTATGGATTTCAACTGGAACAGTCCAATATGAGTATTCCCAATCAAGTATCCATTATAACCACTATAAAAAATTGGGACTAAAACCACTTTCTTCTGTATGACTAAAAATAGCTTGCATACAATTTCACGTTGGCTTGAGGGGCTTACGAGTAAATCAACACTTTACTGTTTTACCAAATCTAGATTTCTGTGTTATAGATACCGGAGGTATACCATTCTCGTCAAATTATATCCAGATACTTGATATCGCTTTTCCGGATGTATACAGGAAGAAAATAAGAACAAGACGTATAAAGAAATAGTCTAGAAAATAAATTTTATTTTGCACTAATTCTTAACTATATGGAACTAGCCGAGAGCACTTGCTTGGTTGTGTTTTTATCAACACCCAAAATGCTTGTCTTCTGTCTGCATAATGAAGTTGTCAGAATTATGCTGTATAAAGCAGAAATGAGTTACTTTTTGGGAACAGTGATGTGGACAGATGAACAAAAACAGGGGAGAATTTTATTGTGCTATTTCATTTAAAATCCACACTACCCCTGTAGAAGCTTTTGGAAATATGTTCCACAGGGGAGTATGAATTTCATATGGAATGAACACATTTAGGCAGCTCCATTTGAATTTCATGTCTCTGAGAAAGATTCAACCTGAATCTTCCACTGAGGGAGGGTGAGTTTCAAATGGAGCTGCTAATATGATCATTCCATTTGAAATTCATACTCCCCCTGTGGAAGATATTTCCAAATCTACCACAGGGGTTTGTGTGACACTTAAAAAGGGGACTTAAAGCCATGCATATCTCACATATTGTGAGTTAAGGCTTTCTGGTTCTCAACCCTTTATATCTTTATTTTTTACTTAAAAGGGCATTTCGTGATCCACAGCCTCATCCCGCACTTTTCTCAAAAAAAGTTGCGATTTTTATATCACTGGAAACCTCTGGCTACATAATGTTTATGTACAAAATATTTCTTGCAGATTAATTCGTTTAGCAAAGATATCGTGAAATTTGAATTTCGTTCTGGTGCATTGTCTATGGAGCAGTGTAATACACATAATCATGCATAACTCGCAAAAATGCAAAATCGGAATCAACTAAAATTTTGGGAATAAGCTTTTTTCGTGGATATGTACTGAAAAATGTCATAAAAAGAAGATGCTAGGATCACAAAATACTCCTTTAATGGATAAAACAGTGAATCCCAGAAAACACAAAACTTTTTTCAAAAGGGTCCACACAGTGAGGGCAAAAGAACAACTTTTTTTTCTGCCTAAATCTTTTAATAACGCAACATTTGAACTTCAAAATGTTTTATGTAAAACAATATTTTGTGTTAACTAGGACTTATGATTGCACACACTTGCAACTCATTTAGTTTTGGCTTCATATCATCACAGACATACAGCTCCTTATATGGTGTTACACGGCTGCTTATATGGTGTAGACAGCTCCTTATATGGTGCAGACAGCTCTGTATAAGGTGCAACCAGTTCCAGATATGGTGATATTTATTCAAATTTGATTCCTTGGGCAAGAGGCAAATCCTTGCTGTAGTTGATGGTGCTGAAATGAGATAAAGAACAAGAAAGGGAAATAAATTAAGTGTATTTCATCGTATTTGTCTGATTTTAACAATATGAGGAAATAATACTGTAAAAGTGTACATGTTCACACTTTCCCAAGCAGCTACTGTGGAAAAAACAATGAGTCATTATATTCCTTTTGTTATGTAAGCTTATAAATGCTAATTTAGGAACAAGTGAAACAATCCAAATTGGCAATGCACAAAAAAATCATGCAAAAATCATGGCTTTTACAGTAATTGTGCTGCACTCAACACGAACCCAAGAACACGAGGACAACTTGAAAATACAGGAGACGGAAACAACAGACTTCCCCAGGAGAGTCCTGGAAGCCATCCAATCCAGATCAAGACCAGGGACCGGAATTTTCCAACTTCAGTGGCGTCACCTGATCAGGTTGGTCTCTAGCTGCTTCCAAGAAACACTAAGATGATCAGAGCTAACTAGGGGTGTAAATTAACGGTTATACGTCTAACCGAAAAAGGACCACAATCCGGTCGGTTAAACGTGTAAATGTATGTAAGTAAAGTTATAGACCCTAAATTTCTTGTTATTCAAGGTTGGAACCAGAGAAAAATAGCTATTTAAAAAAAATAACTAAAAGTTCTGAGGTTTTTATTCAAAGCTGGATAAAGTTGTACATTTTAATTACTGTTGCTTCTATTGAACAGCCAGGGACATATTGAATTAACATGCTTTGCTAGCTGTTCAATAGAAGCAAAAGTAATTAAAATGTACAGCTTTATCCAGCTTTGAATAAAAACCTCAGAACTTTTAGTAATGTTAATTTTTTTCAAATAGCATTTTTCTCTGGTTCAAACCTTTCAGAAAATTAGAAATTTAGGGTCTATAACTGAAAAAAATGTAAAATTAATTTTTTATTTATTTTTACGTTTAAACGGTTAGTGATTTTCCTAAACGGATAGTGCATTTTACAGTCGGTTAAACGTGAAACGTAGACACCCCTAGAGCTAACAACATTGGCTGAATGGCACTACATACCACAGAACTCCATCTACATGAATTTATGCCTGTAAATGAGTGTTTGTGACGAACGAGACTGGAGTTTGGGTAACTATATTACTGATACAGATGGCTGATCAAACATGTATCATTGTAAGCCCAATTGATAGTAATGTTTTTGTGGAAGCTGTCTGTCTTTTGTCTCTTTTGTGAACAAGAAAACACACATTATGTTTTGTTACCTGGAGAGATTTAATCATGTCTCACCTCCTTTTTCAACCATATTGACGGTAATAACTCTTGTAGTAAGGGATAAACATTTAACCACAAATTGCCTCGGCAAAACTCACACCCTGGGAACTAAATACCACACAAGGTTATTTTTATGTAACTCATTGACCCATTGACTCTAGCTATAATGACATCCTTGTGATCTGGACCTTAGGAATAGGAGGGAATTCAATTTTTGATCAATTCTCTCCAGGTAGTTAAACGTAATGACTAATTTATAGGCATTGTATGCTTGTATACAGAATACTATATTACACGCAGAATGCAAAACAAGTACCTACTCTTAAATCAGAGTTTGCCACCAATCAGCCTTGAAGAAACAGATTGTTAATAAGTCTAATCATTGTAGTATAAAAAGTGGCAAAACTCAATTTTCAACACATCAAATGCATTCATCTATAAAAAATTTGCTAGACAAGGAAATACATAAAACCGTAAGCTTAAGAGCGCCAAAACAAGTGCCTACTTTCAAATCAAAGTGTGCCTGGCAACTTGCCTTGTCAGTTATGTCCACAATTCAGCCTTGAAGATTTGAAGAAATGGTACTTTTAAGTAAACCATTTACATTGTAATCATTCTAGTACAATTTTTGAACAATTTACTATACCAATCACATGTTTTCATCTAAAATCATTTGCTAGACAAGGAAATACATAGAAGTTTTCATCTATGAGAAATTTGCCCGGAAATACCTTAAAGCCGTAATGTACAATCTTTTAAAATCTATTTGGCTAATTTTTTCAAACCCAATTTTTTCGCATATTTCCAATGTTTACACATGTACAAACATGTATCTACGGCGAAGAAAAAAAAATTGTTTGCTTGCCCTCAAATGAATTTTAACATTTGGGTCGGTCAGTCAGGATTTTTTTTAAATTACTAGCAAACTCTACTGTTTGTATTAATTAAAGTTCAAAATATGAAAAATCAGACAATTTTGGTGTCAAAATGAATCAACTAACATTACAAAACAACTAAAATGTTGAACACAAGCTCTAAAATACATTTTTTTACATCTTCAGAATGCAAAAATTTGAAAAGAAAAAAAAAACTTTTTCAGGAATTTCCAAAAATAGGGTTGGTATTCTTTTGTACAGTAAATAGAAAAAAACCCCACTTTTTTCCAAAATTAGGGTCGGTCAGTTGAGGGCAAGCAAACATCTTTTTTTTTGTCCTAATTGGAATCAGAAAAATTGTTTGTACTTGTGTGTAGGACAACAGAGCTATTCGGAATTAATCTCACTTAAAACATTTTTAAACATTTTAAAAGTCCTGCACAGTTAAATGGCCAAGACTGTACTGAGTTTTCATTTTCATTTTTTTAAAAATGCGATGCCTGAGGGCAATGCTTGGAGTTTCCTTACTTGACAAAATCTGCAACAATTCCATCAGACAGAGTCTCAACATCACCAGCTCCATCAACAATGTTATTTGCCGGAGACGTTTGAAATGGGTTGGGCATATCTTCAGGATGCCTCAACATCAGCTTTCCCACCAAGCCTACTTCAATGACTTCAGCAAGAAAAGACCACCAGGTCGTCCACCAACCAGATGAAAGGACCAAATTCAGAGGGACTTGGGAATGACCCCACAAGAATCAAAGACACAAGCAGCAGACAGAACTGAATGGAGGAGGCTTACTCGACAGAGGGCTAAGGGACACAACGTCCTGTGCAATTAAGTCAAGCTTTGAGTTTAGTTTACCTCACTATTTCAGCATAAAAATGACCTTAAAACGCTCCTAATCTTTGTTACTAATAGTATTTCATATTGGGCTATTCCAATTGAAATTCACACATCTTCCACACAGGGAGTGTGAATTAGAAAATAAACGATAGGAATTTTTATTTTGCCTATCCTCTACCGTGTGATAGACGACAGGCAGGTCCAATATTTTGAGTAGTGGATGCCGGTATCCACTACAATAAAAATATTGGACCTGTCTGTCGTCTATCATAGGTAGAGGATAGGCAAAATAAAAATTCCTATCGTTTATTCTCATTCTTAGTCAGTTAAATATTATTTTAATAACTGTAAACTATTTTTTTAAGCAAACATTAAGTTACCGTCATAAAAACTCCCCTTTTTCTCAAATGAATGAAACTTGTTTACAACTTCACATCTTTTGTTGCGCGTACTGCTAGCGCGTGTGAGTATTCCGTAATGCGTCTACGCTTACAACGCGATGCATACGCACACCTCTATGAGCGTGTTACGCGTTATCAACACTCATGATGACGTGGGGTCGTCTACAGCCTGATAGACGACACCCAAAATCATGCGATTGTCCAATCAGATTATGTGTCTACTAATAGACCACTCCCACTGACTAAGAATTGCAAATGTGTGGTTACCTGAATAGGTGCCACTCCCTGTGTGGAAGATTAAGGTCATGTCTTTCACAGGGGGAATAACCCATTTCACAAACCACACCATTGTAACCTGCAGAAATACACTTGATTTTGTCAGTCAACAATGATTAATGTGGTACTTTTCCTACTGCTGTTGTGAATAACACTCATGACATAACAAGATCCAGGAGTAGTACTGCATCATTGTAAACAATATCATCACTATACTGCACACAATGGATGTCCCAGTAGCCCATATAAGGCATTTATCTGGAATATCTTCAATATTTAAAGCCAGCTTTGTTCAACCTAGAATCTCTATGATCTCTAACTAAATATGACAATCTCTGGGACAAAGTTCCTTACCCCAATATGCTGTTATCTATAAGAAATTTTCTAGACAAGGAAATACATTATAGAGCCTTACATTAGCCCACACATAAGTATTTTCGTAATCCCATATCATTTCACCACAGACCTTGTATATGCAAGCAGTATCAAATCAGTTTTTAGTGTTTATTGACAAGCCCACTTCTTCAATATGCAATATTGAATCCTCTTGACAGATTTATATAGTTTTATGTACATAACATTCATCTAAGGTAGCATTTTGATGTGGCAGTCTTGTCCATAATCACTGGAAGCTGATGGGTACCATAATTTTGATACAGTCTGTATATAGAGGGTCTGTGATTTCACACACAAAACATAACCTGCAGAAATACACTGCATTTTGTCAGTCAACAATATGATAGGAGTGGTACTTTTCGCACCACTGTTGTGAATTCTGTGAAGAACACTAATAACATAACAAGATCCAGGAGCTCCTACAACATCATTATAAACAATATCATGTCATCACTATGCTGCACATATTGACTGTCCTAGTAGCCCATTTAAGGCATTTATCTTGAATATTTTATATGCCAGCTTTGTTCAACCTAGAATCACTACAATCTGAAACTAAACATGACAATCTCTAGGACACAGTTCCTCAACCCCAATATGCACTCACAGAATGACCTTTATACAAACTACTGAAGAACACAGTTCCTTAACCCCATGCTTCTACATTCAAACAATGACCTTTGTTGGGCACACAAACACTGGGGATGAGAGCATTTCCGCTCATAGTGAATTTCACCAGACACACAATCTGGAATATGCTTCAGACATGTGTTTGAATTTCAAGGCAATCATGTGATACAATCTAGGCTCCCAAATAATCATTTTTGTTGGGCCACCTGCCTCATGCCAAAATAAATCATCCTCACATTCAAATTTTGATTATCATGATTATTGTAAAAATGTTTCAATTCTTATTTTCTGAAGAAGAAACCCATCTTTTTGATGAAAGACAGCTAAAGTTGATTTAAAAATACATTATTCTTAAATACTGTAACAAAAAACAAAATGGCTTCCTTGCTCTGGGGACTCAAATTTGGGTTAGGATAAGGATGTGCTGCTGAGAAGCGTGGACTAAACATATACCCATTTTAAACAATTTTGGCTCCTTCACCATACATGTTTTACAACTTTTCCTATGCTAGTGCAACCCTCATGGCTTGCTGTTTAGTCCTGGTCTTGTCCTCCACACCTGAAACGGGACCAAAAAAAACAAACCCTTTTCTGCTTCCTTTCTTCCCTTTGCCAAAAAACAAGAAGGGCATTAGGTTTAATGAAGCATCAACAACTAATCATCACATATGTGATGTGATCAAGCAAAATGAGTCAGAAGTTAGAAATTCTAGTTTACAGATATGAGATATTTGACAGTATATCCTTTGTAATTTTATGTGAAACTAAAATTTGATGATAACAACATGGAGTTTTCTGCAAAATCAAGTTAAAATTACATTACAGTTAATCAAAAACAGAAAAATGTTAGGTTTGATTTATAGTCAACATTTTTGCAAAGCTTTTGAACAGACACATTGAATTAGTGTGCATTGCTAGCTGTTCAATAGAAACAATTAAAACGTACCCCAAGCTTTGGCAAGATCGGATATTGGCCGATATTAGGAAATCAATATCGGCTCGGTTGACAAGAGCCATTTCAGTTCAGGTTTAATTGTTTGTTATCAACACCTCTATTCCATCAATCTTGTTATTTTACTGATATAAGTGTGATGATGATAATTACCTCAAACAACAAATCTAAAACTCCATTATTTCTGTAGATATTTAAATTGTTTACTTCAACACTCCTATTCCAAGAAGCTTGTTATTTCACTGATGTAAGTGCAATAATGACCATGAGAATGACCTAAAACAATAAATCTACGTCCATTGTTTCTATCCGTTAAGTCAGATATTTAAATTGTTTGTTATTAACACCCCTTATTGCAACAAGCTTAATGTAAGTGTCACAACGACAATTACCTAAAACAATAAATCTAAGTTGATAAAAAAAAGTCAGAGTTTACAAAAATATTTGGACCCATCAAAAGCAATTTACATCTACATATTTAATTTCAGCTCATATAGATTTCACTCTGGGGAGATAATGTAATTCAAATTCAAGTGCTATGAAGCTGCATCTTTGATTTATTGTTGTGTATACGATAGTTCAATAGGCAAACTTTTCCCTGTTTTGTCTTTAAAAATTGACTGGAAGAGCCTCAGAGTGAGGATAGATTAAAGAATATGAATTTTCTTAAAACTTCTATATATATAATTTGAAATATTGAAACATCAAACATGTAACCATGTGAAATGAAAATATTCAATTTCAAATTTTGTTTAGACAAGTTCTGCAGCTTCTGTAGCTGTAACCTGAAACCATACAGGCCTGGTGCTGTGTGCATTCACTACGCCTACTGGCCTGGTGCCATGTGCATTCATTGAACCATACAGGCCTGGTGCCCTGTGCATTCATTGAACCACACAGGCCTGGTGCCCTGTGCATTCATTAAACCACACAGGCCTGGTGCCCTATGCATTCATGGAACCCTACAGGTCTGTTGCCCTGTGCATTCATGGAACCCTACAGACCTGGTGCCCCGTGCATTCACGAAACCCTACAGGCCTGATGCCCTGTGCATTCATGGAACCCTTCATTGAATCATACAGGCCTGGTGCCCTGTGCATTCATGGAACCCTTCATTGAATCATACAGGCCTGGTGCCATGTGCATTCATGGAACCTTACAGATCTGGTGCCATGTGCACTCATTGAACCATACAGGCCTGGTGCCCTGTGCATTCATTGAACCACACAGGCCTGGTGCCCTGTGCATTCATTAAACCACACAGGCCTGGTGCCCTATGCATTCATGGAACCCTACAGACCTGGTGCCCCGTGCATTCACGAAACCCTACAGGCCTGATGCCCTGTGCATTTATGGAACCCTTCATTGAATCATACAGCCCTGGGCCTGATGCTTTATTTTACTGATCTTTATAGCTATTATATCAAAATATCAAAAAGCAAAAGTTAGCCATGTTTGGAGTTTTATAGGAACAAGGCCCTGCTATGGGGATTTGACTAGATGGATTGTCATCATTAGGTTATTCCAGGTGACACACATTCAGATTAATGGCATATCTTCCATATGGGGTGTATGGATTTTAACTGGAATAGCCCATTGCGTCAGTTAAGTCTTGGGGTATTGTGCATTAAGAAGGACCATGCTTAATTAATGTATCATGGATTATAGAGTATAATACCTGTAAAGCAGTATGCAATCAAATAGAGATTATAAGTACATTAACGCAAGCCAATGTGTATTACAGGTGCAATATAATAAGATTTTACTTCATCTGAACCTTGTATTGCCGGGGGAAGGGGGAATACTCTCACCCACAAGTGCTACCCACCTGGGTCCAACCACCAACAAAATGTTGCAACGCTGTATGACACTATGCATACAAAAAATACAATAACATAAACAAGGAAATATGCTAATTTGACACCACAGTGTCTTCTCATATTTTGACATGCTGTAGGATACCTGTAAAGAAGTATTTACGGTATTGCACAAAACCCACAAAGATACATTTTGAGGAGAGAAAACAGAAAGACAAAATCAACTAAGAATTACTCATTTTCTCCCAATCTACTTCAAGATCACCCAAAAATAATAGCAAACCCTAAGCATCGAAGGAGTTGATCCTTAAACTGCCCTGTATCTTCTGTTAACATACCCCTTCTTCAAAACGATGTTGATGCTGCTGTGTGGTGAAAAAAGATCCCTTTTAGACATTTTTCTTGGACAGGCGGTGTGCGTAGCAAATCATGTGGCAAGTCACCCTTGGGGTATTGCCGGAAATATAGCAAACATATAATACTTTGTGCATACCTTTAACTTAGCAGATCTAACAACATCATGCTAACGCTAAAACTGAACACAAAAGCTCTATCCATTACCGTATATTGTGAATGGTAAAACAGGGAAAACGCTATTGAAGTTAATGGTACAAGCGTGATCAATATACACTTTCTCCTCAAATCTTACACAGTTCCATTACAATATAAAGTTACACCACATCCTTTCAAGTTTGAGCGGTTACATAATATCCAATCTCATCTAGTTACTCACTCACAAATGTTACTTAATTAAAAGAATCAGCTAGATGGGAGAAATTAAATATTCTTGTAAGTGCACTACAAAGTTCTCAACTTCAGTGCAATGGGCCATTCCAGTTAAAACCCACACTACCCCTGTGGAAGATTTTGGAAATATCTTCCACAGGGGGAGTATGTTTTTCAAATGTAATTGGTCAGGGTTAATCAGTTTGAAACCCATACTCCCTCTGTATTATGGCTTTACCTACATCTGCCACAACTGGAGTGAGTATTTCAAATAGAAGTTACCCAATTGTCTATTGTATTCAAAACTCATACTCCCTCTGTGGACAACTTTAACTAAATCTTCCACAGGGGTAGTGGGGATTTTAAATGGAATAGCCCAATTCTCTCCATAGAAGCTAGTTATAATATGGGGCCATCGATCGGTGCTTTCATCAATGGGATTCCGGAGAGTAGAAAGTTTACATCATTATCTGGTTTCAAGGTTGCAATAGATTTGAACATGGATATGACCTTATCTTTGCTTCCACTCAGGGAAATCCTGGCAAAGTATAACTTTACATTATTAAATGTCTTTAACATTGAATTCGATCTCACTGACAGCAGCTTCAACTGTGTGTTATTTCAGAAAGTAGAAAGTTTGTTAAGCTTTTGTGTGCTTTCTTTCAGCAGTGAGATTCCAAATAATATAAAGTTAACAATGGGCAATTCCGGATGAAATCCAAAACCCTTCCTATGGAAGACATGACCATGACCTTTCACACGGGGAGTGTAAATTTCCAATGGGGTTACCTGAATGGGTGACCAAATTTGAAAGCTGCACTCCTTTTCGCCAGCTAAGAGATGGCTATTTAATTCGGAGATCGTCTTTGTTTGCTAAAGAGATTACAGGGTAGGGGTCCTACTAGCATTGGTTTGAATTACTTTGCGGACCTTTTTATGGTGAAAATATAATGTAAGGCCTACTATTTGATTTGTAAGAAAAAGAAAGTATGTTTTGCCGTTTCAACGAATGAAAACAGTGAGAATTTCAAAAGTTATGGTTTGAAGGAAATATGACATTAAAAGTTATATGCCAGGCCTATAATAGTTACCACAGCATATCAACGAAAAGAAAATTATAGTATCCTTGTTATCAGGCGTTCTTAGATTTACATTTGCAGACCTCCTGTAGACCAACACAGCATGATATGTGAGTGTATTGATAACAGAATTAAAACCTTGATGGATATAAAAGTCAAAGTAAAAAAATCCTATCCTGTATCGTTTTATGGATAAAAATGATTTTAAAATGTCATGAATGAAATAATTGATATCTTAAACATCAGTTTTGTCTTTTCAATGGGAAAAGTGCGATGCTATTTCAGGGCCTATCTATGATATGGGCATAATTTATAGCCTACATGTAGGCCTATTGAACAATATACCCCCATTTGACATGTATTATAAATAGGTAGGTAAACAAATGAATTAGGCCTATTGTATTATTTTATCAATAAATAAAATGACACATAACTAATCATAATTTTATCATGTTGATTATTAAATAATTATTATGGTATTCAACAAAATGATTGAAGAGAAAACACACAGTGCAGACTATAGAATGGAGTAGGTAAGATGCCATTTTCATAGCTTCGCTGGAGTATCGGACTAACAATCAACACATTTAAAAAGTTAAAAAGATAAGATTGGAGTGAGTAATTAGTCTTTATACATTTTTTAATGTGCTATAGTAAACTATACATTGCGAATTAATGTAAAATTAACCAAAAAACTAAATTATATGAGCTAAGACATGTAAGAGTAAAAGGCAGAAAAGACAAAAAGTTTGCTGTTTCTGTGTGCATGTTCTCATCATTGATGGTTTGGTGGACTGTCATGAAACATGATGGATCCTAAAAAAGCGTGATCCTAAAAATGCCTTCCACCCAAACTAATTACAAGACCTCTTCTACATTGAAGCTGGCTTTCCCTTTTAAAGGGAATTTTTATTATAGATTAAGGTCAGGCCTTCCATACCGGGTGTATATATTTTAATTGTAATACTAGCCCACTGCAGGTATTTCCTCCTAAAATTGACTGAAAAGAGGGTTGTTCAATATTTTGACCTTAACCCCCATATTCCCAAGTCATGGCAGTAGACAATACAGGTAGATGTGTCAGTTTCCTGATCTACCTACATATAAACATACCGGTAAACTGATAAAATTAGGCAGTTAGTTCTGTGGCCACGGAAATTTCAGGATAGCACAATTACTATTCACAAGAACATTTTCCAACCTCACCAGGGCTCGAACTTGGGACCTCTTGCACTGAAGTCTGATATCCTATCAACTGCACTAACTTGACTGCTATTATAGCTTTGCCTAAAGCTTATATGATAGGTGAAAGAATAACACTCATAACATCCATGTATTGCTATAGAACTGTGTAATGCATGACTGGCACACGCTTATGTGAATTTACGAGAGCTTGTCACACGCAATAACAAAAAGCCAAACAAACTTTAGTATGACACAACACACAATGTTATTTCCCATACTGCATTTCTATGTCACTCAATAACAAATAAATTAACTACCCATATAAACAAAGTAATACATAATTCGAATTGATGCATTGTGAACAACAGACTAATGTGACAAGAAAATAATTAGCAAAATTAATCAATGTAAGATGCAGCAAATTGAGTAATTGTGGACATTTGAGACTGCTGGGTTTTGGCTGACATTCAACAAAGTGAATCTTAAATTGATTAATCAATTTAGTTTTGTCATTTTTGAAACTTACAAACCAAACATGTTGTCAAACTGTAATCACCTAACAGCATAAGGCAACTGGTTTCATATTTTGTGAATAAGTAGACTTTTTGGCAATTAGCTCACAGTTAACACTGCCTTTATAAAAGCAAAATCACAAAAACTAATAGTAGCAGCAATATCTGACATAAATGTTGAGATCTCATCTGCAATAGCTGCCAGGTGTAGTTTATTAGATGTATATATAATCGAGAATGCAGAAATTGACAGATGTATAAAGGGCAGCTATTTTGTACCAAACCCTCAATATCACAAGGTAAGCCCACATCATATCGACTGCTCAGTGTCAGAAGTGGATAAGTGCAATAGCTGCCATATGTAGCTGCCATGCGCAAAAAAGGACAATTATACTGTGCAAATTGCAAAATGTTCGCAGGGCAGCTATTGCACTAACCCACTTCTGGGACTGAGCAGTCGATACTTACATCACTACAATTACACAACCATCAAATGAGATTAATAAGAGAATCACAATGTATGCACTCCATCAAACGATGTTAACTAAGGAAAATAACATTGACTGAACAAAATGATTATTGCCTGGTAGCTGATGAATAAGTCGGCAGCGAAGCTCCCAGGCAAATGTTGATATACATTGACATTTTCATGAATGAATTTGATACAAAATGATTGAAAGAAGAGAGTAGCAGGCAGGCAGTTCATTGCCAGATGCCAGGGTTGCCAAACCCGCGATTTGGTAGCCCAATTGGGCGACTTTTGAAGATTTTCCCCGCGAATTTTGACAATTTCCTGTCCCATAGAAACCAATGGTTAAGAAAAAATTTGGGCGACTTTTCAACATTGGCTCCCGCGACTTCCTGTTGTTTTCTGCCCCATTGAAACCAATGATAAAGAGAAAAATTGGGCGACTTTTCGTTTATTTTACCCGCGTTTCGGGCTGAAATCTTTTGGCAACCCTGCCAGCTGCAAGGGAATATGCATTAACCCGAAAATGGATGTGGCTTTACTGATTTGTAAGATACCAAGAGGTTTGCTACCAGAAAGTTTAAAGATTTCGGATTTGTTCCAAAGTAACAAAAGCTATTCAGGAGTGAATTAATGAATAAGCTATAGGATTAGGATTTCATACTACCATACTGACGTTGAGTATAGTCCCACCCGTTTTGGGTGAACATTTTTCAAAATTGGGGGTGGGACTATACTCAATTAAAAAAATTTTTTTTAAGTTTTTATTTTTTCGGTTTTGTAGTGTCCCTAGACCTAGACCTAAATGCTAGGATCATTCATGGTTGACCTAAAAAAAATATAAAATTCAAGATATTTTGTATTTTTAATATGAAAATTGATAATTTGTATTCATGTCATAGTCTATTTCATTGAGGAACAACAATAGATTATGACATGAATACCAAGTATCAATTTTCATATTAAAAAATAAAAAACATCTTGAAATTATTTTTTATTTTATTTTTTTTTTAGGTCAACCATGAATGATCTAACATTTAGGTATAGGTCCTGGGACACTCAAAAGTCGACAAAATAAATAACTTACAAAAAAATTTTTTTTTTTTTTTTTTTTTAATTTCTGAAATTTTTCAAAATTTGGGGTGGGACTTTACTCGAAGGTGGGACTATACTCGCGTCAGTACGGTACTCAAGTTTATCTTCCTTTGTCTACAATCTAATAATTTATAGCACCTTTAGCAGAGATGTTCACAAGCTATTGATCCAAAGGATCATATTGTCTTGACTATAGCTAGGGTTTGGATAAATGCACGTAAATGTTTACTATACTCAGAGACAATCTTCTCTCCTATTACTGCTTTTCTCTTAGTGCATTTTTCTCTCGTACAGTCTTTAGAATACCCTACCACTTTAGGTGGATGATGAGGATTGTCTTTAAGGGGGTACTACACCCCTATGGTAAATTTGTGACTAGTTTTGCATTTTTCTCAAAAAATAATAACACACTGGTAACAAAAGTTATGTATATTATTGGGGCAAGGAATCCAATTACTACACTTAGTGAAATTTCAGTGACTCAAGACAAGTGGTTCAGTATATATGATAGGAAATGAGGTACATTCTAGCGGTACCTCTTTTCTTATTATAAATAACGAACCGCTTGTCTTGGGTCCCTGAAATTCCAGTGTAGTAATTGGATTCCTTGCCCCTATAATATGTATAAATTTTGTTAACACTGGTTACTAGTTTTTGAGAAAAGTGCAAAAATAGACACAAATTTATCGAGGGGTGTAGTACCCGCTTAAACATGTGTATGGCAATGCCCTAGATTGATAAACTACATACTGACAAAGTCCAGCATCATCTGTTAGGCTAATGAAATTTGATTCCAAGTTTCCTGTCACCCGCCTGCATCATTCTTTCATTTTGGCCAAACTTTCAGACCTGAATATATTTTCTTAGGCGGTAGTACTGTAGTTTGGCGGTTATCATCCCAGTAGTCATGCATTGTTCAATGGCCCCCGCACAGGAATGGCCCACTGCATAAGGCATGATCACACGGGAGCTTACCTCCGTGTTACCGTAACACGGAGGTAGTGCAAGGTCATGACTTAACACGGATACTTGTCCACACGGTCCTTCCTCGTGGTCTTTAACTCTAAGCACTCGATCTTTGCTTCGTGGTAAATATAGGAATTTACTGGAGAGGGCCGTTTGCTATACTGCATGTACACTGTGGAAGCCGATGTATCTTAGTTTCAGGGCAATTATGTCCTACACATGTTTTTTAGCTGTTATTTTCTTCTCCACTCAGTTTCTTTTTCTTTCAAGACACTTATCAGCTCTTCCGTTTCTCCTTTTGACCAGTTTAATGTGTTTTTGTTGTTGTTGTTGTTGTTGTTTTTTTTCGTTTTTGTGGTGCTTCTTTCATCATGCTCATTCTCTGTGAGAAATGGAGATAAATTATTGTGAATTTATTGCTAAAGATATTTAAAATACTGCGAAATTGTAAGTGTTGTATCCATAAGGTCAAGCTTACCCCGGAATCTTGTTCATACGGGCGCTAACATGGAACGATCGATTCGTGTTAGCACGCTACCACAGAGATTTCTCTGTGGTAAATCTTCCGTGTTAAGCTTCGAGGTAGTGAACACAATACTTGTTCAGACGGGCACTAACACGAAGCTACCTCAGAGGTAGCTTCGTGTTAGCTTAACACGAACTTACCCCTAAGCCCGTCTGAACACGGCTATTGTTGCTTCTAGAATTGAAACAGCTGAACAATTTTACTCAAAACCTGGAAAAAGAATGTTTGGGTGATCAGTCTCAAAATGCGTGGTACAAAACATTTGTTACAATCATACCACCCATGCACAACAATGTTTGTTTACACTTTTGAGCATTATTGCCAGGAGAGTAAAATCATGTTCAACACCTACATGCAAAATATTTTGGTATTTAATAAATGCCACCCATCATTTGTAATATTGTGCTCTAAATGTATATTGTCAAAACACTTGTCACAAATATGTTGACTGCCTCTCTGAACATATGTTTTGGAAAACATGTTTTGTGGAAAAATAAAATTGAGAAAAAACAAAATTAAACCAACAACTACAACAATGTTTTGAAAAAAGTACAAAACTACAATGAGATGTTCCATTTAAAAATCACAACCCCTGTGAAAGATCAAAGACACTGCTTTTTAAAAAAATACTTGATTAACCCAGGTGGACTAATTTTTGCCCATTTTAACTCAAATCCAGCACAAAACTGCAAAATGTTGAATTGCAATTGAATACCTGAGTGGAAGAAGGGCCCAACTCCATCAAAACTGATTTTGAGATATTAAGAAAAAACTTAATATTTGGAAAAGTTTTATAGATAGAATGTTCTCATCTTCAGGGGACATTTAATACATGAACATACAATATTACATACATTCGAAATTATATTATGTTTCCATGGCAACAGTGCAGGTCTTAATAAGGGCTGAAGTTGGGCCCTTCTTCCACTAATATACTGCAAGTGCCAGTTCCGTAAGCAGATGTGTTATAAATAGCTACAGAAATTTGGTAATTATCCATTACTTGCACTTAAGTAGAAGCATGTAATATGTTAGCAAGGAAGTTTATTGTAGTGAAAAGCAGATTTCATGGATGAACAAAATTTCTCTTTAACCCAATATTTGTGGAAGAAGGGCCCAACTTTCTTCCATGAATACCATGATTAAATGTATGTGGAAGACTATTTAGAGAGTTGATTTTGGCTCATCTTTCACACACAAGGAAGAACAGTCTGCTGGCAATAAAATGTTGGGTCCAACTCATTTGCGTAAAAAAATGGATTTGGGCCCTTCTTCCACTCAGATATTCTGTTGAATTTTAAACAATTTAGCCACTATTCTGTTATTTTGCTTGCGATTCCAAAATCTTTCACACCTTTTTCACAATTTTTTTAACGAAATGAATGTTGCATTTGGAATGGCTTAACTGTTGATTTTAGTTGGAATTCCCAAATCTTCATCAAATGGGAGGGTGGGGGCGGGGGGGTAATTTTCAAATAGAATAGTTCAATTCTTCCATTCCAGTACATCTAAAAACACGGCTCACCAATCCAGTACTCTCGGGAGAGATTTATTTTCCATGTGTGCTTGAGGAGAGGCAGAAAAATGGCCAATTTCTGAGATTAAATTTTTGCTGCACAACAAAAGAATGTGTCAGAAATGAAGTTGTCAGTGAATTGCTGAAATGCAATCAGCCGTACTCCAGATGATAGCGTGTCTCACAGGAATAAAGCGTGTGACAGGAAACAGTACCTCAATTCACAAGCAAAATAAAATATTGAATACAAAAACTGCAACTTTGTCTACTTTTCAATATTACTTTTACAATGACAGAGTGGTAGAAAGATTTTCATATGTTCAAGGGGACTGTTTTTATGGAAAAGTCATGTTAAATAATAAGCAGCACAAATTGCTTAGAACTTCTCCAACATCGACTACTTATGATTGAAGAGTGAATTGAACACACATTTGAACTGAATGAGTAGTAAGCAACCGTTTACTACTAAGAAGTTTGATCATTGAAATGTATTCTTATGTCAATTCACTATTTCCTGATTGCTTTCAGAAAACCATATTTTCTTTCATTTAGTTTACTTGATAAGTGTGTTTTCATAAATATCAAAAAGGCACGTTTGGCTGAAAATTAAAAAAAATAAGGTTACTATCTGAAAAAAAAAAATGCAAAAATCGTCCCTGGAGTGGATTCTCTAAGTTTATTCCTGCATCATGAGGGTGTGGACTACATTATTCAAAGAATTGTTTTAGTAAGATAATTGGAATGAACGATGAATGCTAACATGTCTAGCTATAATGTAAAAAAGGTAAAAAGCTATCAAGTGGTTCTTAAGTAAGATCTTGATATTTTGAAGTGGTTCCCAAATGAGGCGGCTTTGCAATAGAGAGTTCCCGTGTTTTGGGTTACCCGCCATCTTGGAGGGAAACCTAAACTCCGTTTACAATTTTCAGAATACCAACACTCGCAATAATTAGCAAATGTTATTTTGTAGAATGTAGCACCAATAGGGTCATTGACCAAATCAAAGGAATGAGGAATACGGCGGTGCGAATCACGTTATAAACACTATTGTAGTCCGTTCCGCTTGAAAACACGGGAACTCTCTATACAACAATGTGATTGGCCTAGTCGTGATATGTTATCGCATCTAATTATATAAACAGACAACGTATCGACTAACACGCTTTATTATCAAAATGATTTTGCATAAAATGAATAGCACTTTTGTTCCCGATTGTCAGCATTCAATGACATAACCCACCTTGAAGGTGAATTGTGTGATTTTGAACTAGAAATGATCAAATATTCCAATAAGCTTAACTCTCTTCACTCGGGTGTCGACTGAAGACGACATGTTTCAAATTTTGTTTAAAAATTTAAAAATGTCAGAAATGTAAATTTTCATGACCATATTTGGAATCAGCATGAACAATGCATTAAAATGAGTACAAACAAGCCTAGTATTGGTTAAGTAATTCTTAAGATAGCTCTTGATATGTTGAGAAAATATTTCAAAACTTTTTCCATTGAAGCGCATGGCTAGCATGCAGAGCATTAATATTCAAACAGGTCTAATTTAACATTTCACCACCCTGACATGGTTCATTCTTCTCATGACATGCACCTGTTGAATATTAAAAAGTTATGCTAATTTTATTAATCACTGCTTTGAGGTTTTGGCGATTTTCTTCATTTTTTTGAGAGATCTTCAGTTTAAGATTGATCATAAATGACAATATTTGACAATACACCTTTAATGTGTGTTGCATGCTTTGATATTCAATACAGCTCAGATGTTCCATTGTAACAGTGGACAGGTTACACCTGACAAGATTATGCCCTCCTAAATAGAACTTGGATTGATTGATATGCATGCACTCTCATAACTCACAAAACTAATATTTCACCAATTCCTTCCTAAAATTTCAAATTTGTCGAAATAATTCTGACAATATTGAAAACTGATGTGTTAAAATACCAATAACATTACATGACTGTATTGTGTCATATATCTATGTTAAAGCTATGCTCCATAAGACATTCTGATCCCTGTGTTATGTATGCTAAAGCTACATATAAATTATAATGGATCAAGCATCAAATTCCAATTTCTAGAACATAATCTTCAGTCTGACACAGCACAGTGTGCAGTGACAACAGGGTAATCACAATGATAGGGGTTTTGTGTTGTGTTGAAACAAAATCTCACTATTTGAAAAACCTGAAATATCATGTGTCTCTTCATGTTCACTGTGATAAAGATCATTGTCGTCTTCTTGAATCCAACTTGAGTAACATCAAAATGTTAGATGAGACCTGTTCTATTGGAGGTAAAGTCTATGATTTAAAGGATGCAAATAGACTGATATCATCTTGCATAAAAACGATTAAGCTAGACTTTAAGCTTGTATTAAAGGTGATATAAATATATAAAATTTCATTCAAAAATGGTTCCATGCCATAATTTTCAACACAACTCTCATATGTTCCATTGTCACAGTGTGACAATTTGGACAAGTTAAACCTGACGAGCTATGTACTCCTAAATACAACTATTGAATAATATGCATGTTCTGTCATACCTCACAAAACCAATATTTCACTAATGCATACAATTGCTTCCTAAAATTTCAAATTTGTCAAAACAATTCTGACAATTTAAAAACTGATGTGTCAAAATACCAAAAACATTACATGACTGTATTGTGTCATATATCTATGTTAAAGCTATGCTCCATAAGACATTCTGATCCCTGTGTTATGTATGCTAAAGCTACATATAATGGATCAAGCATCAAATTCCTGTTTCTAGAACATAATCTTCAGTCTGACACAGCACAATGTATAGTGACAACAGGGTAATCACAATGATAAGGGTTTTGTGTTGTGTTGAAACAAAATCTCACTATTTGAAAAACCTGAAATATCATGTTTCTCTTCATGTTCACTGTGATAAAGATCATTGTCGTCTTCTTGAATCCAACTTGAGTAACATCAAAATGTTAGATGAGACCTGTTCTATTGGAGGTAAAGTCTATGATTTAAAGGATGCAAATAGACTGATATCATCTTGCATAAAAACGATTAAGCTAGACTTTAAGCTTGTATTAAAGGTGATATAAATATATAAAATGTCATTCAAAAATGGTTCCATGGCACTATATTACTGCCATAATTTTCAACACAACTCTCATATGTTCCATTGTCACAGTGTGACAATTTGGACAAGTTAAACCTAATGAGCTATGTACTCCTAAATACAATTATTGAATAATATGCATGTTCTGTCATACCTCACAAAACCAATATTTCACTAATGCATACAATTGCTTCCTAACAGGTTAAACCTGACAAGATTATGCCCTCCTGTCTTGGATTGATATGCATGCACTCTCATAACTCACAAAACTAATATTTCACCAATTCCTTCCTAAAATTTCAAATTTGTCAAAACAATTCTGACAATATTGAAAACTGATGTGTCAAAATACCACATTACATGACTGTATTGTGTCATATCTCTATGTTAAAGCTATGCTCCATAAGACATTCTGATCCCTTTGTTATATGTATGCCAAAGCTACATATAATGGATCAAGCATCAAATTCCTGTTTCTAGAACATAATCTTCTGTCTGACGACACAGCACAGTGTGCAGTGACAACAGGGTAATCACAATGATAGGGGTTTTGTGTTGTATTGAAACAAAATCTCACTATTTGAAAAACCTGAAATATCATGTTTCTCTTCATGTTCACTATGATAAAGATCATTCTCACCTTCTTGAATTCAACTTAAATACATCAAAGTGTTAGATGAGACCTGTTCTAGGTGAAGTCTATGATGTAAAGGATGCAAATAGACTGATAAAATCTTGCATAATGATTAAGCTAAGCTTGTGTAAAACAGGTGATATAAATACCACATATATTCTTTTTGTTTGATTGGTTAAAACCGTGTCACTTGACATGAAAATAGTCGAACTATTTTTGAGTTGAAAGATTATTACCATGGCAGCGGGAAATAGTACTACTTCCCGCTGTCATGGCAACCACTTAATTGTCTCGTTGTACGCACAGCTTTACGCAAAAAATGATGCACGCCATAGACACGCTGATTCAGTTGTGGCTTGTGTGCGACATTTCCGAAAATAGTGGTTTGTTGTGTAAAAAAATCTATTTATGAGGTATATAAACAAATATTGACTGCCCTTTAGTCATTGAATGGTCAAAACTATTGCTCCTTGTCATCTCAAAACTGTACTATTTTCCCTCAGCTTTGCTTCGGTAAAATAGTACGGTTTTGAGATCACTCAGAGCAATACTTTTGACCATTTACCTCTTGCGTTTGTTAAGATTATCATTCATCAAGAAATATTACCACTCATAAAATGTAAGTCCAGGAGATCAGATTATAATCTCAAATTTTTAGTCATTCACCTCTTGGGCAGTAAATATTTGTACAATAAAATTTTCATTCAAAAATGGTTCCATGGCACTATATTTCTGCCATAATTTTCAACACAACTCTCATATGGTCCATTGTCACAATTTTGACATGTTAAACCTGATGAGATATGCAGATTATGGCCTCCTAAATACAACATTGAATGATATGCATGCTCTCTCATACCTCACAAAACCAATATTTCACCAATGCATACAATTTCTTCCTAAAATTTCAAATTTGTCAAAACAATTTTGGCAATTACAAAAATGAAGCTTCATTACATTACATGAGTTTCAGTGCTATATCAGATATGTTAGAGTAATGTTTCTCAGAACATTTTGATCAGTGCGTTATGTAAGCCAAAGCTGCATATAATGGACTAGTCCCAGGTTGCTCTGACTGATATTCGCCAATATATATTATAGGTCAAGAAATGCAAAAAAGGAAATGGTTTTGACTTACAGGGATTTAAACAGAGATGTTCTCAATAATTTTTTTTGTTTTGTTTACATCACGTTTGCTTGCGCCGGACCTATGTGCAGGTTTCTGCCAAATCATGCAACACGATCGCAAGTGTAATCACAATATTTTGTATCGCCCCATTCTGGACTCACATTTTCCCACCAACCCAGCAAACACAAAACGTTTTCGACATCATTCGCAAAAGGTTATAAAAGGTTGTCAGAAAACGTTTAAATGTCGGGTTATATAAAGGGTATATTAAGAGTATAAAACGTTTTCATAACCTTAAAAACATTTTTGATAATCTACTGCTCAGCAAACAAAAATGTTTTACAGAAAACGTTTAAATGTCGGGTTATATAAAGGGTATAAAAACGTTTTAATAACATTCCAAAAACATTCTTGAACACTTGATACAAAGCATTCTAAACAGAATGTTATTTTGGGGTTGAAAAAATATTTTGCGAAAAATGTTTGCCCAAAACATTTGCAATAACGTTTTAAAAACATTTTCATGACCTTTATATAACCCGACATTTAAATGTTATTAAAAGGTTTTGAAAAAACATTTTAAGAACATTTCTGTGTTTGCTGGATTCAAATATTGTAACATAATGTTATTTACCTATTGACAAAATATTTGGCAAAAATGTTTGCAAAAATAGTTTACAATAACATTTTTTGAAAACATTAAAAAATATTGTTGTAGTGTGTGTTTTCATACAAAACGCTTTTTAAAAACGTTATCATGACCTTTATATAACCCGACATTTTAATGTTATTAAAACGTTTTTACCTAAACCAAAAGCCAAAATATAACTTATTTAAAATGTTTTTAAAACGTTTTTGTGTTTGCTGGGAATTTACTTTAGCCATGTGATTTTTTAAAGTAGGAATGAGTGAAATAGTGATTTTTAAATCAAGAAAAAAATGGGGGAAATATTTCATTTGTAAGTTTTATTTTGCCAATTTCAAGTGAACCAATACATCTTAGTGTTTATAAGTATAAAGAAATATCAACTTCGGGCATGGACGAATGTTTCTCCCGTTACCCTGCCATTATAGTCCAATTGCAGGACATTTATATGTTTCTATCTCACAGTAAAGTCCATTTATTCCCAAACATTCATACCGCCTAAACTTAACATATTTCAGGCCTAAAATGTCACTAGGGTTATCACATACATGAGCTTTCAACATATAACAAAATCTACATTTTAATGGGGGTAAAGTGGAGGGTGAGATGAGGCTGTCAATGAAATAACGTACCTTCTGATATTGGAATGTACATGTGTATCGAGGGCTCAAATTGGTGTGTTACAACTGGAAGCATACTGTGACCTATGCGCACCAAAATTGATCATATTAAATATAATTAAACCAAGGTCATAGGTTAACCTCAGCACTTCAGAATCACAAAATGGCTTGTTCACACAGCAGTAGCACATAAGAACACTTGAGGATCACTCTGGGAAACCATGAAATCCCACGAAATTTCTCGGGGATAAATTTTGAGGACAATATTGGAATCCAGTCAGTTCACTAGCTTTTAAGCAAAAATCCCTCTGTGGATGAGCCTAATACCATATTGGCATCTTCAAACAGCACTCCTACTAGCATCACTTAAACATGGTGAAACTTAAATTTTAAAGAAGGTATTACGATTCAAATTCTTATTTCCTGAAACCAATTATTTTTCACGTCACTCAGACAGACAAATTGAGGCCATAGCATATTAACCCTTTTCAAGTTACCTTTAATCATATTGCCCTATATAAAAATACATATCATCGCTGTCTGGCAAAAACTCCAGTAGTAGCTGCTATGTGTTAACTCTCTTCACGCGGGTGTCGACTGTAGACGACAAGTTTCAATTTTTTTATAAAAATTCAAAAAATTCAAAAATGTAAATTTTCATGACCATATTTGGAATCAGCATGAAAAATGCATTAAAATGAGTACAAACAAGCCTAGTATTGATTCAGTAGTTCTTAAGATAGCTCTTGATATTTTGAGAAAATATTTCAAAACTTGAAATTTTTCCATTGAAGTGCATGGATAGCATGTAGAGCATTTAATTAAATATCTACAATACAATATATTGTATTGTACATATTTAACCCTTGGCAGCTATTGCAGTTACGAGCTTTTGCCAAAACAGTGATGATATATATGTTGTCGAGTTTCCTTGGCACTTAAATCTGGAAATTGATGCAATCCTGGCTCGATATAGAATGTAACCTTTGCCTTGTCTATCAGCGCTATCAAAACTTATGTTCCACTATATCTAGTTCGTTCCAGCGACAAATTTTTACTCTGCGAACCCAAACACTCATGGGGGTAAGGCTTTTTCTGTCTAAACACTCAAGAACCACAATGAGTACCATATCTGAATTCCACAGATCCATAATAAAAGCAATTTGTCTATTGCACCGTTCCGCCATATAGGAGAGCTTCGAACTGGCAATAGACATGAAAGGAAGAATTACGTAACTTTACACAATGTTATATGACTGGTTAATTCCCATTCATGTATGCTGCCAGTTTTAGGCTCTCCTGACATATGGTGGGACCATGTAATGGGTAATACTTTGCATTTAACTAGCGTGAAGTAAAAGTAATTTAATTAATTCATTTTGATTCACATTGTAACCACATGTTACACAATGACATTAAACTCATCTTTGTCAATGACTATGTAATGTAACCTTAAAAAGTAACCTTAATGATTCAACGTTTTAAGCTATCAAATTTAGATTCTTGCTGTAACAGTATCTAGCACATACCAGGTTGATAACCCCTACAGAATACATAACTTTAACACAAAGTTGCTTGAAGGTAATACATTATGGTGATGGCTTTTAAAAAAAAGTTTTGGGAGAGTGTGGCACAGTATAGTACCCTGGTGCCTGGTGATAAAGTCCCATGCAACTTCAATCCCTGCTGGCATATGGATATTGTTCAATGGAAATGGAGAAACCTGAATTGAATTGGTATCATGTACAGAGAGATTTTTGAGGAGGTAAAGTAGTTCTGTGATCGTGATGAAATTGAGCTATGCAAAAAGCCTTTATGTATGAATGTGTATATAATGGGCACTCCAGACATACAAGTAATGAAACAGAAACACAGGAGTCAGAGTCCGTATGTTCAAAACAAGTTAGACCAGGTGTTCATGAAAGTTCATCTGTGTTGGTATAAATCATGATTTTGATTTAAACTTTTGATCCAAACACAAGGAATTCCTACCTCGAAATTTTCAGATGGTACTCCCATCTTTCATCAGCAAGTGAGTGACTGTATCAGGTCATGATCTATTTGACCTTTGACCTGATAACAGACTCGTAGACTCCTGAAAGTTTGAACCGGCCCCCTTCTTTGTTGAGAGATGGTTGGTTGGCTTTGATGTGAACTGCTTCTTTGACTCCACATTGGAACCACCTGTCAATGTGAACTTTGTCCAAGTCCACGAAATGTCCAGGAGACTCGATGTGAATGTAGTTTGAGCCCGGGGTTTGAGACCTCTGATGCTGTACTACTAGGCTTCCTATATTCCTGGCCTCTATTCATAAAAACTGTTCAAACTATCAGGAGTCTATGAGCCTGTTATCAGGTCAAAGGTCAAAGGTCAAAAATATATCACAACCTGATACAGTTACTCACTTGCTGATGAAAGGTCATCATTTATTGAAGACATGAACTTAATCTTCCAAACAGGTGGTGTGTGTTTCAAATGAGGTTACCTGAATAGATGACACCATTTAAAATCCACACCCCTGTGTGGGAGATTGATAAGGTCATGTCTGCCATAGGGGGTGTATGGATTTCAACTGGAACAGCAGAATCTTCCATGCCACTATAACCAGAAATTGTTTTTAAACAAGTCCAATTCATCAGCTGTCTATTTTTTAGTATTCAATTATTTTATGTTAGCTGAGAGCCCAATAAAATAATGTGAAAAATACATAACATTAAAATACACACCCCTAAAGCAGTTATGCTATTTTAACCAGTGTCATATATATGCACTATTATTTATGCATGTCAAATTTCAAACACACAAGTATCAATGATACCAAAGTATTATTAACCCATGTCTTTATATATATCACCTTACACTTAGCTCCATAAAGGCATGCACTTCGGAAAATTCCAGTCACGTAAAAACTGTCCATATCAAAAAGGTCTATCCATGTTTTATAAAAGTCTGAATCACATAAAGGTTCAATTGAAGATGTCCCCATTGGTCATGACAGCCACCAAATTTTGTCTATTCCAAACATGTAGCTCCATCGCATGGTCTACAACACATAGCGACGTACTACCTTACGGTATTATTGATTACAGTGCATGCCTGCCCGCTTGAATTACAACTTTTAAATTGATTACTATATGAATGCACAACAACTGTGAGAGCCTCTGCCTCACTTGATTTGTGCCTGATTTTTTACTTCTTTAAAGCGAAGAATGAGGCTGATTGGGCAGACATAGCCGGCATTCTTTGTGTAATTTGGGATGCCTTTCCTGCAATTGGGTGTCATTGATCCTCTTTGGCAAAACAGATTTCAGGTGGGAGAAAATTTGAAGGTACTTCCGATATGTCAGGAAATACAGAAAGAGATGATGAAATCAAGGTTTCAGTGCAAGAATGCCCTATCTACAATAATCCCCTATTCGCTGTCGTAGTGCCCCTTATAACCATTGGTTACTGCTCCAAGCCTGGGCTCATACACCTGTTCCGAATTTTGATATGCCATAGGCTTTATGCGTTGTGATCATTTCGATCAGTGGTTCGTAACAAAGAAAGCGTGATCCAGTTGACCTAGAAACGGTCATATTCTAACGTGCACTACAACAGCGAATAGGCATTGGACAATATCTGCATTCTACAGTCAGTACACAATAAGGTAGCAGTTCATAAACCTGACTTTAGAGCCAAAGTGAGCGGCCATTTCGAAAATCAAGGCATGAAAACTGGTCTTGTAAAAAAAAACCCACAGAAAACCATGTTTTTTTTTACTATTTTCTGTGAACTTGATTCAGAAAACACTGAAAAAAAGCTGAAATCGCAGCTGAAATGCTATATTGTACACATGTAAAAATATGTCACCTGGCAGCTATTGCAGATAGGGCCTTCTTGTACAACCCCTTCTTGTACAACCCCTCAATAAGGTCCAAAGAGGAATTGATCCAAGGTGACTTTGCTCTGATAGATCAAGTTTGGAAATAAAGCGCGTTACTCGATATGCCTAACTTTGATATTCACAACATTGGGGCTTCAGTTAATGTTTGTCACAGGTAAGCATAGACCATGAAAGCCAACATAAGTTTCTACCGTGTTCAACAACAACAAAAACAACAGCAACAAGGGTTTTATGGTACTTTGCCAGAGGACAACCACAGCAGCTGATAGGTGTATCCCATGATGCTCTGCGGTACCAAAGTAGAACTACACATGCCATAGAAAGTGTGCACAAAATTACTCACTTCAACTTTCAATTACTCGCTTATATCAGAGGAGCTTAGACTTTTGTTTGAAAAAATATGATCTCTAAAGTATTGTGAACCTATCCATAGCTCTCAATATCTAAGTGGCTCTTGTTTATATTTTGTATGTATTTGCTATGGAGCATGAAGATAGACTGCAATGCATGATGGGATACTCCCTTCAGCTGCTGTGGAGGACAACTAAAGGCTTGATTCAAGGTATTAATCATAGGCATAGATCCCGGGGGGATGGATAAATGCCGGGGGATGGTCCATACAATCACCCCCCCCCCAATGTTGACACCTGTATGTTGGTTTCTGACCAAAATAACTTCATATTTGGCCATTTTAGCAAATTTTTCGCACAAATTGATTCCATTGCGCAGTGAGCGGCTCTGACGGATACTTGCGCATTATAAATTTCCATATTATTATTATTATTATTTTGCACCATATTTCAACAGTTGAGCTTGAAAATAGCAAAAATTTTCGCGCGCTTCGCATGCAATTGTACCATGAACTTACTACCGGTATGTCGCCAAAAGGTGCTGAATTTACTATTCTTCAAGAAATTTTTTCAAACCCCATCCCCCCATGTCAAAAAGAAATCTACGCCACTGGTATTAATGGCAATAATATTCGCTATAACATGTTTCCTTTATTAAACATCATCCTCTAATAAATATATCCCATATAATTTTTTCCATGAAAAAGGGACTGAAATGCAAAAATGTCCATGCCTTACTATGTGAGTAAGCTTAAAACTGGCATTTGCCATGATTACTGGATGTCACAATCACAAAACTTTACAGACAAAATACCTACCTCATTGCTAAATTACACAGAATGTAATTTGTAAAGGACTAATTTGACATGAAAATGCACTAACAAATGCCATTTTGTAGTGATAATACTACCCATAAATCACTGCGAATGAACAGTGTTTTTATCGGATACCATTTTTACCCTATACGTAAAGTCATATTTTGCCCCACATTTTTGTATTATTAATTCCTTCTAATAATAAATGGCCTCCTTTTGGTAAATGCAATGCCAACAGGGTGTTTAATATTAGATATATGGTATGATTGTCACCTCTTGTTGTGAGTCCTAGATAATGCTATTAAAGCCATGTTGTAACATTTCCATAAAAAAGATTTGTATTTTTTTCACTGTCAGATATGTCCCCTTTTAATGTTTCACCCAAACAGATTAGGCAAAACAAACAAAATTGCATTTTTAATACCAGCACATATGATGCCAATGTGTGCCACGCTGGCGATCCTGTTTGGTCCCTTTGCTGTGTTATGACCTCCTGCATGCTGCATGCGCGTATTTTTTTTTTGGGGGGGCTTTAGGGGAACCAGCCCCGGGGTTAAAGCAGGGCGGGCAAAATGAAGGGCGGCGGAAGAAGAAGGGCGGCAAAAACAGGGCGGCAAAAATGAAGGGGCGGCAAGAAGAATTAGTAAATAAAAAAGGACGAAAAAATTTGTGAAAAAATGGTACTATACATCAAAATGTGCTGCTTTTAGGGCGCTAGCGCCTGAAACTACAGCACTTGATTTTATCAGGGTAGGTTATTTTACTAATCGTGTAAAAATCAGAATTTTGACAAACACGGAGGGAATTCTCCTCAGCAAATTGTACAAAATAGAAAAATAGTTTGATTCAAGACCTAGCTGTCAGGAATCACAACTATGTGATTAGAAAAAATGAATGGGGCAATGATTTTCAATATGTTCTTGAAGAAATTCATCAGGTTTGTGTGATACAATTAACAGAATGTTCTTCTTGTCAAAACCAATTAATTTTACTGACCTGACAGTTTCGGCCATCTTGGTCAAAGGCCATCATCGGAGTGATGGTACTTGATCCTTCCTTCTGGTTGATTGGTCACTAACAGAGGGCGCATTTTCTCAGTCACATATACGATCCACTTCTGGGCGCTAGTGCGCCCTCTGTTGGTGACCAATCAACCAGAAGGAAGGATCAAGTACCATCACTCAATGATGGCCTTCACCAAGATGGCCAAACTGTCAGGTCAGTAAAATTAATTGGTTTTGACAAGAAGAACATTCTGTTAATTGATTTTCAATATGATTACCTTTTTGGAGTCAATAGAATTGAGATTAAGAACAAACATAAGCAACATTGGTTTCCTTTAACAGCTTAACTATCTCCATGTGGACGTCGACTGCAGACGAAAAGTGTTTTTTTAAATGTTTTTAAAATTAAAAAGTTTCAGAATTGTAAATTTTCATGATCATATTTGGAACCAGTATGAAAAATGCATTAAAATGAGTACAAACAAACCTAGTAATGGTTCACTGATTCTAGAAATAGCTCTTGAAATTTTGAGAAAAATAATATCTCAAAACTTTTCAAGTTGAAGCCTATTAGCCAGCACACAGAGCATTAAATGTTGAGGATGAAATATGTATAAGGCCAAAAAAAAAAAGGTTCGTCTCAAAGCTTGCGCGCGCATTTGTAAAATCCCACGATTTGACAAAAAACAAATGCAGACATTTTTTTTTATTTAAAAAAAAAAAAATTTTTATAGTTTTTTCCAGAAAAAAAAATCGGACTTTTTTCTCAAAATACCATGAAAAAAAGTCGGGAATAAAAAAATAAAAAAAAAAAAAATCGCATTTCGCATTTGTTTTTACATTTCTCGTGAGCTTTGAGACAAACCTTTTTTTGTTGGTATAACATGCAATCATTTTATTTGACCAAACTCTGCTTGTGGGTGTACTGAGGTCAGCCCCACCTGCCTCAATGCAGTATACGTGTACAATAACTAAAGTCTCAAATTATGACGATGGCTATGAAGACTCCCCTTACTTGATCAAAGTAACATGAGTATCATGTCTGAGACAGGGGTACTTACAAACCACAATGGGTGGGTGGCCCGACTATAACACAATGTTAATAGCTATATGTAGCTGTTGAAACCCCCTGGGTTGAAACCCCCCTGAAACGCTTGATTGGGAAATAGCGAATGCTAGGGATCGGGAAATAAGCTATGAGGGTATCTTTTTGCCCTTTTAATGATGAAATATTATCATCCAAATTCGGAAATGTAAAAAACAGAAATCTGTAAAAAAAACACCTTACATTGCTGTCACATTGAGGCCCATGATTCACACCTTACTCCCAAGTTTTGAGTTAAGCTGCTGCAGCAGAGGTTTGAATTTTAGAAGTAAAAATGTTGGTCACACTGGCCCATTGAACAGCTCATGACTTCTGGGTAATCAGTCTTTTTGATTAGGCCAAATGAAAGTCGATTTTGAGTTTCCCGTCACCGCCCTCACTTCATTTTCTGACCCACTTGTTTTCAGAAATTGTGTGATGGGAAACTCAAAATTGACTGTTAGTGGCCTTATGATGTGATTGTAACTACCAGTAAACTATACATTGCGAATAAATATATCTAAAATTAATTACCATGCTTCAATATCAAGGTTAACAGTTACTGATAATAGATAATTGGATTGTCATGAAATGTGGTTGATATGAAATCCCTTAATTAAGCAGCAAACATTCTTAAGGTTATCTGAATATAGATTGTTGGATTGTTGTAAAACTCAGAGGATGTGATTTCAATTGAGCCGTTTGTTACAAGTATGAATTAAATGTAGACCAATTGCACACATTTTCCAATTCAGCTTTCGACATGAAAATTTTGTCATTGGTGGTATTTACCAATAAATGCCAATATTTCGCACCCGGTTAGTTGTGCCAAACATTCAAATTTACTAGCTTTCCAAGTACTTGCAATGCAAAATTATGAAACATGATCTTCATCCATGGCGTTGTCTTTTTAAAGACATTTCTTGTTATTAATACCACCGACAATGGTGATCATATCACAGTGCCCCATGGAACAGTATATAAACATGACTAAATAAATAAACATTCTTATGTTCATAATAAAAGAGAGAAATGCATTATGATGCCAAAACCCTACAGACAGCGGCTTTTTGTAGGTCGCACACTGATCTAGGAAAGACAGCATTACCAACCTGTGCTTCATGTAGTGCTTAGTATAATTATGTTATCAATTTTTCCTTGACCTGGGTATCCAGTAAAAATTAATTGCTGTGATGTATTCATACTGGACACCCTGGTTTAGGAATTAGCAACCCATGTTTCATGGAATGTTTGGTATAATTCTCTGTTACTCATCCTTGACCTGGGTATCCAGTAAAATAGATTGCTGTGACGTATTAATACTGAGTACCCTGGTCTAGGAAAGACAACATTAGTAACCTGTGTTTCATGGAATGTTTGGTATAATTCTGATATTTATCCTTGACCTGGGTATCCAGTAAAATAAATTGCCATGACGTATTCATACTGAGCGCCCTGGTCTAGGAAAGACAACATTAGCAACCGGTACTTCATGGAATGTTAAGCATAATTTTGCTTTTTATCCTTGACCTGGGTATCCAGTAAAAATAAATTGCCATGACGTATTCATACTGAGCGCCCTGGTCTAGGAAAGACAACATTAGCAACCGGTACTTCATGGAATGTTAAGCATAATTTTGCTGCATATCCAGTAAGAATAAATTGGTATGAAATATGCCTGTGGACACTCTGGTCTAGGAAAGACAACATTAGCAATGTGTGTTTTGTGGAATGCTTGGTAGAAGTTTGTTATTCATCCTTCATCTTGATATCTAGTAAGAATAAACTGGTGTTCAAGCATTCATACTGCACACCTGATCTAGGATAGACAACATTAGCAATCTGTGTTTTTGGAATGCTTGGTATAATTCTGTTATTAATCTTTCCTTGACCTGGGATTTCGGTAAAAATAAACTGCTGTGAAGTATTTTGTTGAATGCTTGGTAGAAGTTTGTTATTCATCCTACAGCTGGGTATCCAGTAAAATTAAATTGCTGTGACATATTAAAACTGAACATTCTGGTTTAAGAAAGACAACATTAGTAAGCTGTGTTTCATGTAATGCTTGGTATAATTCGGATATTTATCCTTGACCTGGGTATCCAGTAAAATAAATTGCTGTGAAGTATTAAAACTGAACACTCTGGTTTAAGAAAGACAACATTAGTAACCTGTGTTTCATGTAATGCTTGGTATAATTCTGATATTTATCCTTGACCTGGGTATCCAGTAAAAATAAATTGCTGTGACATATTAAAACTGGAACACTCTGGTTTAAGAAAGACAACATTAGTAACCTGTGTTTCATGTAATGCTTGGTATAATTCTGATATTTATCCTTGACCTGGGTATCCAGTAAAATTAAATTGCTGTGACATATTAAAACTGAACACTCTGGTTTAAGAAAGACAACATTAGTAACCTGTGTTTCATGTAATGCTTGGTATAATTCTGATATTTATCCTTGACCTGGGTATCCAGCAAAATTAAATTGCTGTGAAGTATTAAAACTGAACACCCTGGTTTAGGAAAGACAACATTAGCAACCTGTGTTTCATGTAATGCTTGGTATAATTCTGATATTTATCCTTGACCTGGGTATCCAGTAAAATTAAATTGCTGTTAAGTATTAAAACTGAACACACTGGTTTAGGAAAGACAACATTAGCAACCTGTGTTTCATGTAATGCTTGGTATAATTCTGATATTTATCCTTGATCTGGGTATCCAGTAAAAATAAATTGCTGTGAAGTATTAAAACTGAACACTCTGGTTTAAGAAAGACAACATTAGTAACCTGTGTTTCATGTAATGCTTGGTATAATTCTGATATTTATCCTTGACCTGGGTATCCAGTAAAAATAAATTGCTGTGAAGTATTAAAACTGAACACTCTGGTTTAGGAAAGACAACATTAGCAACCTGTGTTTCATGTAATGCTTGGTATAATTCTGTTACTCCTGGGTATCCAGTAAAATTAAATAGCTGTGACGTATTCATACTGGACTGTAATGTTCGGTAGTAAGTCTGTTATTTATTTGGATATTCAGTATGAATATGTGTTTATATACTGCGCCAATAAAATATCCTTACACTTGGAAAAATAATCATAATTTCAAAACTGAACAATATTGGTGTAAATTTGTTCTTTTGATAGCTGATCTAATCCTGCACATTATGACACCACATGGAATCCAATGTGACCTCAAGAAGTAAAGTTACAAGCAATTGAATAGACGAAGGTACAGTTTTAAAAGTGACAAACTGGCCTATACAAGGAGCAAAAAGATTCCAACAAGCGAAACAAAGAGACAACACAGCTCTTCTTCAATGAAGCGTTATTTAAAGCAGTTTTTATTTCAGTTTTTGCTTCTCTGTACTTTTCATAACTTTCATTTTATTTGTCAGTTCTTTTGTTTCAGTTTTCTTTTGGTCCTTTTGTTCTTAATTAAAGCCAAATGCATAAATTAGCCATTCACCACTCTCAAACCAGATGCCTAGTCTGTGGAGTTTTGAATAGGCCAGTTTGTCACTTTTAAAATTGGACCTTCGTCTAATCAAATGCTTGTAACTTTGCTTCTTGAAGTCACATTGGATTCAATGTGGTGTCATAATGTGCAGAATTAGATAGGGCGTCTATTAAAAAAACAAATTTACCCCAATATTGTTCAGTTTGGAAATTGTGATTATTTTTCCAACTGTAATGATACTTTCTTGGCGCAGTATATATGGTGAAGAAACAGTTTATGAAGCACGCACCCCTTACTTCTTAGAGTAACAGCCATGGACAAAAACCGGGAAAATTCCAACTGCAATATTGATATAGCCTACTTGTGTGATTCCTGTTTCCAGCTGACAATGTTAAAAAGTTCAGTTTTGATTGTTCAACTGCAATCAATTTCTGCCCTACAAAAACCAGACAAACCTGGAACAAAAGCAGTAGTTTCCACGTCACGTCCCAATCCACAAAATTTACCCTTCCCATGGTGCATTAGTCATCAGTCATCTTAGGGTATTTAAATAAAGGAACTTAAACAGGTAGCCCCGTCTGACCAGTTCTCCACAGAAGAACTGTCAATACACCAGTTACTTTGATGACAGACAGAACAGATTTTATATGGATAAATTTTAACCTTGATTAATTCCCCGAGGAACTTGAACCAAAAGTGGGGCTTTCACTTTAATTTAATGCCCATATGACCAGATGGGCGCTGACATTACAGCATCTAGAAAAGTCTGGAAAAGTGACCTTTGGCACAGCGGGTGGGCTTCCTGTGTATTTCAATTGGAAACGAGGGATGCATGTCCAAATTTTCTAGCAAATTTGAGTTTCTGTTGATAACTTTTTTTTCCGTCGGTAAAAACTTTCAAAATTTAGTTCTTGAAATCATACTAAAAAAGCAGAATCCCCCAATGTATAATTAATTTGCCTTATACATTTTCAGCAATTTTGATGATATTTGTCTGAAAAATTCCTACAATGTATCTCTTAGCATTGAAGCAATCTATTGATCACTTGGTGGTCTTGGTATGGCGGCGCCCATGGGTCATGTGGGCATTAAATTTAGCGCCTTTTATTAAATAGCCTATGGTGACTGGTCATATTGGGCTACATCGGATATTGATCTCATTATTCTTTGATTTATGTGGTAATCAGTGCACTGTTCATAGAACCTTGAAAAAGTCAGTTATTCATCTTGATGGTTTATCTCAAAAACTACATTAAGGGATCTTGAATGAGCGTTTATGGCGTTTAGACAGTATTTTTTGTGGGACATGAGAGCACCTCAGACGTATCGAATTGCATTCTGAATACGGAGCATGTCTTTCTGATATCAAATAATTTTCATTTTTTTGAAATTTACGATTATAATACAAATTTTATGACAAATTATTAAAATTTGATATTTTTCAAATTTTTGATCTATCACAGTCCTCGAAATAAATTTTATAAATCTAATGATATATTCTTAAAGTGTATGTAGCTGGGAGGAAAAGCCGATGATCAATTGAAAATGTTGACCTTTTATATTGAAAATATGGATTTTTTTTACCAAAATGACCTATTTTTTTTGGGTGTTTTGGGAAAACAAATCCATATCTTCAATACTGAAAGGTCAAAATTTTCAATTGATCGTCGGCTTTTCATCCCACCTACATACACTTTAAAGTATAAATCATCAGATTTATAAAGTTTACTTCAAGTACTGTTAAATATCAAAATATCAATTTTAATGATTTGCCATAAAATGTATATACATTTGCAATTTCAAAAATCAAAATTATTTGATATCAGAAGGACATTCTTCAGATTCAGAATGCAATTGATATGTCTGATGTCCCACAATAAATACTGTCCAAACGTTCATACCCCTTCCCTTAATCAAAATAAGTGTCTCGATTTGGCTAAAATAACAGATAATGTGCTGATTATGAAGACTCCAAAGAAATGCATGCTGGGAAGGCATGTTTTCACAGTCATGGTCTATCTATTAACTTTATTTCCCAGACAGAACATTCCCCAAAGGTATGTAAATATTTGAATTGGACCGATTCAACAACTTGGGGACCAAAATCAAGGGTTGAGAGAACAGCAAAAAGCACCTGAAGCAATGTATAAATATACGTGCGCAATCTCACACGACCCAGCGCACTAATTACAGTATGTCGTCTGCTCAACTTATTCCCCTGCCAGAAATGTTACACAAATCAGGTTAATTCTACAACCACCACAATTTGTCAACCCCATGGGCACTACTGACAGAATTATTGGGCTCTAACAACTATTTCGATTGGTTACAAAGAGGAATATGTCATGTATTGAGCCAATCAGAGACATGGTAAGAGTAAGGCTGAAGGGATTAAGCTTAAATTTGCTGAGAGATCTATACATTATTTTGATTGGTTACTCAGATGATTATATCATGCAATCAACCAATCAGGGGCACTGTTAGAAACGCAGAAGTGTGCATAGAGTTAATATAGAAAACAAACTTGTAAAGTACATGGCATACACCAATTATTCATCTCAACTGCAAGAGAATGACATTGCTGAAACCTGTTAATAAAAACATCTAGAAACATTTAGCAATGGAAAGGAAGATGCTATAAGACGTCAAACTCTAGTCAAAGACATATGGTGAAACTCAAAGAAGCAAAATGGAAATGGGCAGGTCACCTTGCACAAACAGATGGACTAAACGACTCACTGAATGGCAACCAAGAACAGGGAAAAGATCAAGAGGAAGACAAAAAAGGAGGTGGCATGATGACATTACTGCCTACATGGGACCTATATACATGGACAAGAAATGCAAGAGACAGAAAAAACTGGCAGAATCATGAAGAGGTGTACGTCCAACAATGGTCGAACACAGCCTGGTGAGGTGAACCACAGTCAAGACTTTTGAATGCATCTACTTCTAATGGTTTCAAAAGTAAGAGTCAAGTTGTTTTGGCCAATCTTGCTGCATATTATCAATGTTTGGCAACTGGGAAGACTGCTAATCATGCAATATGGTTGGTCACTGCATATACAAACTGAACATTCAAAGTATGCTTTATCAAGTAATGAGAAACTAACTCACAGAATGTAACTAAGCTATAAAGTTCCTATAAATCACATTATGTTTTCAAAATCTTGTATCCATTAGGCCAAAAAAAAATTGTTTGTTTGTCCATAGAGGCTTATGAAACAGTTGGGTCGGTAGGTCTGATTTTTTATTTTACAGATATTGCACTTGAAACTGACAATTTGAAGACTGGTAAATAAGTCAAAACACACAGCACTTTACTGCTTGAACTCTTGAGATGGTTCTGCATGTTATACTGTTCATTTTCTTTACATTTTCTTTCTTTAAATTTATACTAACCACTGCACATTCAACACAAATTAAAAAGAAAAAGAAAAAAGGACATGGTCGGGACCAGAGTGCACGGTCGGTCCCAGAGTGCACGGTCAGTCGGACGTGGACAAACAAACAATTTTTTTTTGGCCTTACCTTTGTACATGATCTAGCTGACCAACTGTTTCTTCACTTTGACAGAAACCTCTGCACACTATCAAACAGCAACTTTGAACATAGCTGATGTACTGTTACAGTCAACATGTTTAAACTGAATACCTGAATACTTTTTATTCATCCACATTTTTGATTATATGTGTCACCGTCAACTGGTCATTTCTACTGCCCGGTTCGACTGCTCTGCTAAATATGGATAACCATAACCATTCACTGCCCTTGCATTTTGTGGTAAGACCGAAAGTACAGAAAAAACTGTTTTGTGACCTTGAATTATCTGTGCTCTATTGAAGTTTAAGTGACTTCAGGGTGCATCTGTTATTGTAAATGGTTGCCTCCTGCTGTTTATATACTGACAACATCACCCCATATCACCAATACTGACCACCAGTGTTCAAAATTTTGGTTGTCCGTTCGCCCGGGACAACCAAAACATGCACCGGACAACCGAAAATAATGCTCTAGTTGTCCGGCGGACAACCAAAGATCTACAGCCAAAAGTCACTTTTTCAGCATGTTAGTTTGCTCAAACCTGACACAACTGATGAATTATTAAATATTTAAGAGTAATTGTTCATAAATTGACCACACTCACTCCTCTTTATTGATCACATGTAGTTGTTTCAGATTGTGGCAGTTTACGGACAACCAAAAACTTTGGCGGACAACCAGAAATTACAACCTGGTTGTCCATGGGACAACCCCTTTTATTTTCTTAATTCGGACACTGCTGACCACCTCAAAAGGTTGTTGGCAGCTAATGGTAACATTACCAAGCACCACCCGGCATCACCATCAACCCAACCTGTTTCTACCATCACCCGCAATTACCTTGCACTGGGCTATTCCAGTTGAAATCCATACCCCCTATGGAAGACTTAACTTTAATCTTCCACACAGGGAGTGTGAATTTCAAATGGGGTTACCTGAATTCAACACGCCGACCCCTTGGTGAGTAGAAACACGTCCAATGTTCATCCAGGGATGTGCTTCATCTACCCCACAACACCACTTACATAAAGTCTTCCCTCCACACCACCTAGGGCAACAAATCTGCAAAGGACGTAACATGTGAAGGGTATGTTGTCAAATATCCAAGTGGTCAAGTGGTGGATGTAACAAACTCGATTGATCAATGTCTGGATGCTAGTCTCTGCTGAATACTTAATGAGGAATCTTAATGTTCCCTCCAGCACTTTGTCATGTGCAAAAAACATGGGTGACTTCAGTCACAAGGAATTAGGCCGAAAGATGCTGGTAATTTGAGAGATGAGCAAGTGCATTAATGGGTACTTGAGTCTGGGGACAGAAACAGACAAAGAGTGAAAATTGGGGCACAGATCATATGTGACCATCCACCATGAAATGGTAGTAAAGTCGGTTCTAGATAATTTTCTGTTTATTGCAGATTTTGAAAGAATACACTTACAGCTTTAAAATGACACCTCAACCAGCTTCATCGGACATCTGGAAGTGAAGTTATGGTTCATGAAAGGTCAAATTCCTAATATATTTTACATAGAAATCCATATACTGTTTTTGACTGTATCTCAAAATGGAAAATGCCGACTTTACGACCAGTTTGTGGTGGATGGGCACATATAGGTTCACATTTGTTGAGAATACATTGGATATGAATATAGTTTGTTGAAGTCTTTTGCTTTTAATACAGGTTTTACATGTACATAAGAGCCAGAGAAGATATACCCTTCCCTCTGTTCATCAAATGCCACTTTTATTACTTTGTATAGGTTCAAAATAGACTGGCTAAACATGGGTCAATAATCATGAAATGAACATAATTTGAAAGCTCTGGATGTGCTCTGTTTAGTAAAGCTCTGGATGTGCTCTGTTCAGCAAATCAGTACAGAAAACTGAAATGGAAGCAATGCATTGTGGGATATCATCTCTGTGTATTTTTTTGTTTTTGTTTTTCCATTTTTATTCGCCTGTACTTGGGAAAAAAGAACATATAGACATGGTCCACCAGACCCCATCTTAATTACGGTAACCAAAATAGAATCATCTCTGTGCTGATATCCTAAAATCAAAAATAACCGAAAATCAAACTTCAAGATTTCTGCAAGTTTTCCCTGAAGGTTCATTTCCTGGAAAAAGATTCCATTTCCTGAAATCAGGTCATTTCCTGTAAAATTTACATCTCTGTTCTTGGCAGAGGGGACATGTACATCATAGCGCAGGAGGGGTGTACTCAGTACAAATGACCTAATGGCGATGTGCCACAAACATGGGTCAAATTTTCGGCTATTTGGACCCCCTTTTCAAGCTCTATTTTGGTATACTGACTGGAGAGTCACTTCCCAAAAATGTCTCAACATTTTCAGATAAATAGCCAAAATTTAGCACATTGTAGCTCAATTTTAAAAATTTCAAACATTTCTGGATAAAAATTTAACAGAATATTTGGGCTTTTGGCATACCAATGGGTTCTACTTTCCTTTGGTCCCAGTGGCGTACCGTGGCCGCCCCAACCCCGGGGGGCTGAAGAAAATTCAATTTTGCCGCCCCTTCCTCAACAGCCCGAAAAGGTTGACCCAGTTTTTTTCTCGGTCATTTGGAACGGTTTCAGGCGCTAGCGCCCTAAAAGCAGCACATTTTGATGTATTAGTACCATTTTTTCCAAATTTTTATGCTTTATCAAATTTTTCAGCCATTTTTTATTTACTAATTCTTTTTGCCGCCCTGTTTTTGCCGCCCTTCTTCTTCCCCCCTTCATTTTGGCCACCCCTGCTTTTACCCAAAGCCCCTCCCAAATACGCGCATGGGTCCACTTTATTTTTGACTCTTGATGGCACCTATAGTCAAACCAAACTTGAGAAAGGTAAGATTACGACTTAATTCATCAACTGCAAGGGCATTGGTAATCTGATATGCAGCAGTTGGAGGAATTAAGGAACGTGACTGAATCAATTGCATGCACCACTGACAATTATACACAGCATGCATGGCAATGTGTGTTCAGTCTCTTCCAAGCTATGTATAGAAGTTGTCATTTACCACTCCTTTGGAAGTGCATTAAGGAATCAGATAGCAACGTTTGCACAGTACTTTTTGTGGAACATGAGAGCACATCAGACATATTGAATTGCATTATGAATACAAGGAATGTCCTTCTGATATCATATAATTTTGATTTTTTTGAAATTTGTGATATAGTACAAATTTTTTGGCAAATTATTAAAATTTGATATTTTTTTGATATTTAACAGGCCTCGAAGTAAACTTAATAAATCTAATGATATGTACTTAAAGTGTATGTAGCTGGGATGAAAAGCCAACCATCAATTGAAAATTTGGACCTTTCAGATTGAAGATATTCAATTTTTTTTCGAAAAAGAACTACATTTTTTTGGTTTTTGGGGAAAAAATCTACATCTTCAAAATTTTCATATGATGGACGGCTTTTCATCCCAGCTACATACACTTTAAGTACATATCATTAGATTTATACAATTTACTTTGAGAACTGTTAAATTTCAAAAATATCAATTTGTAACCATTTGCCATAAAATTATATTGAGCATTTAAAAAAATCTAAATTATTTGATATCAGAAAGACATTCCTCATATTCAAAATGCAATTCGATATGTCCGATGTGCTCCCAGTCCCAGGTTCCACAAAAAATATGTGAAAACGTCGCTATCCGAGCCCTTAAATAAACACCTACCAAGCTTTTAAACATTTTCCTGGAATAGGTACTTGATCACATGAGAAATATCATTAAGTGATTGAGTGAATTAATCCAGTAATGGTATAGACGTGTAAATGTTGACAGATTATCGATTTTGAAACTTCAATGGCATGAACAGTTAATGCTCTGCGTGCTAGCCGTAAGCTTCAACATAAAAAGTCCAAGTTTTGAGATATTTTGTCAAAATATCAAGAGCTATCTTAAGAACCACTGAACCAATACTAGGCTTGTTTGTACTCATTTTAATGCATTTTTCATGCTGATTCCAAATATGGTCATGAAAATTTACAATTTTGACATTTTTGAGTTTAAAAAAAAAATTGGAAACTTGTCGTCTGCAGTCGACACCCGCGTGAAGAGAGTTAAATATACACCTTGCAAACTTCAAAGTATTTTCCTGAACAGCTTACTTCATCACATAAGAGGTCTCTTAAGTGATTGCATGAATTAGTACAGTAATGGTATAGATGAGAAAGTGCAGTAGATAAATTATAGATTTGGAAACTTCAATGGCACGAAAAATGATGCCTCGTATATCACATGGGCTCTAATTTAAGACTCAATCAGGCCACATATTTCAAAATGCGTGATCGGGCAATGATCCATTACAGTCCATTAGTAACAGATCAGTCTCTGGAGCCTCACACAGAGAGTGTACATGTCTTTAAGGCAGAGAAGGAGGGGAGCGTGATCTTGTGGTGTTTGCACTCAAATATTGAGACAAATAAAGCTGGCACACAAGAGGATATGGTATGGGTTCTATAAAGGTTTGATATAAGGGGTGTTATTGTGCATGATTTTTCTCAGGAAGGGGAAAATGTCTAAAATTTTGTTTTGATATATTATTGGCCTTAACTCAAGAACTGCAAGACCGATGGAAATAATATAATTGGGATTATTGGCTTCCTTGATTCATTTCTATAAGACCAATGTATTAAGCACACTACAGTTTTTCAGTTAAATGGCTAGTACTGGATGATAATGGCTCCTGCCTCTTTTTTAATTGAAAGAGCCACACCTATTAATATGCAGAGAAATTGAATATGGTCACTATTTGATCATTTGATATTTTGTTTGCTTCGGTACTACTTGGTGGCTACTTTTGTTTACTCCAGTAATAACCACTCTATATTTTATTTACTCTGGTGCTGTTCATTGCTGGATATTTGTTACCTCCACTAATGGCTTTGATGACACCAAAGATATTGACCTAGTTCAGGGCAGTACTCTGATTTTCAATAACAGTCAATTTTCACAGATTTTCATGGAAGACCAGCACACCTGAATTGTCTACATTTTGTGCACTGTCTGGTTGTGAATTACTATGGACATCCATAGTTATCATATACACTTCTCAAAACATTTCATCCAGATTATCTTCACCACTTGTACCTAATCGAAATATCTTTTTATATTATGTGGCCTTCCATACTCTACTAAACACTGTAAAGTCTCATCAGGACTGTTCCATCTGGCACTTAAAACATCTTGAAAGATCATTTTGTTTTTGAAAAATATTGAATGAAATTCTTTGATCCTTTAATTACTTTGAGGAGTGTATTTGGGGTGTGTATCCTTGTTTCGAGAGTGGGGTGTGTTTGTGAAGACATGAAAATCGCGAGTTGAGAACCAGAAAGCTAAAACTAACAATGATCTGCTCCCGAAAAATGAGCAAAATGTTGACAAAATAACTCTCCGAGATATTCCAGATTTGAAATCCTTATTTTATACCCTGTAAAATCACATCCAAGCAAACACAAAACGTTTTCGACATCATTCGCAAAAAGTTATAAAAGGTTGTCAGAAAACGTTTAAATGTCGGGTTATATAAAGGGTATATTAAGAGTATAAAACGTTTTCATAACCTTAAAAAAAGATTTTTGATAATCTAGTGCTCACCAAACAAAAATGTTTTACAGAAAACGTTTAAATGTCGGGTTATATAAAGGGTATAAAACGTTTTAACAACATTCCAAAAACATTCTTGAAAACTTGATACAAAACATTCTAAACAAAATGTTATTTTGGGGTTGAAAAAATATTTTAAGCGAAAAATGTTTGCCCAAAATATTTTCAATAACGTTTTAAAAACGTTTTCATGACCTTTATATAACCCGACATTTAAATGTTATTAAAAGGTTTTGAAAAAAACATTTTAAGAACATTTCTGTGTTTGCTGGGTTCAAACATTTTAAGGGGTACTACACCCTCGATAAATTTGTGTCTATTTTGCATTTTTCTCAAAAACTAATAACACAGTGGTAACAAAAGTTATGTATATTATAGGGCAAGAAATCCAAATACTACACTGGAATTTCAGTGACCCAAGACAAGCGGTTCGTTATTTATGATAAGAAATAAGGTACCGCTAGGATGTACCTCGCTTTCTATCATATATATTGAACCGTTTGTCTTGAGTCACTGAAATTTCAGTGTAGTAATTGGATTCCTTGCCCCAATAATATACGTAACTTTTGTTACCAGTGGGTTATTATTTTTTGAGAAAAATGCAAAAATAGTCACAAATTTACCACAGGGGTGTAGTACCCCCTTAACATAATGTTATTTAAGTATTGACACAATATTTTGCAAAAATGTTTACAAAAATAGTTTACAATAACATTTTTTGAAAACATTTAAAAATATTGTTGTAGTGTGTTTTTATACAAAACGTTTTAAAACGTTATCATGACCTTTATATAACCCGACATTTTAATGTTATTAAAACGTTATTACCTAAACCAAAAGCCAAAATGTAACTTATTTAAAACGTTTTTGTGTTTGCTGGGATCATATGTTAGGATGATTCCTTGCTTTGGTCTTCAAAAATCAATATTTCCTCCAGAATTTCTTTTGTTTTTGATTGAATGTTATCATGTTTAATGGACTGTATCTTCTATAGGGCCCTGACGACTTGATGCTCAATTTTTGGGAGCATGTCATTGTGAGTTGAGGCTTTCTGGTTCTCAACCCTCGATTTGCATGTCTTCGCAAACACACCCCCACAAGCAGGCCAAACTACTTCTTACAACCCGACATGCCTTCTGTACTAAAATAAATGTTCCAAAAAGTAACTGTTGAGGGAATTGAAACTAAAACAGAAACAAAACATCTAATGAAAAAGGAACAGAATGCATATGTGACCATCCACCACAAAGTGGCAGTAAAGTCGGCCCTAGGTCATTTTCTGTTTATTGCAGATTTTGAAAGAGTGCACTTCCAGCTTTAAAATGACACCTCAACCGGCTTCATCGGACATCTGGAAGTGAAGTTTATGGTTCATTAAAGGTCATATTCCCAATATATTTTACATAGAAATCCATATACTGTTTTTGATTGTATCTCAAAATGGAAAATGCCGACTTTACGACCAGTTTGTGGTGGATGGGCACATATCTGTAAACCAATGTTGCATCTATGATCATGGTGACCTACTTGCAGAAGCCCTTTCAGCATGAAATTTGCATGAAACATATCTGACAACACACTTGAAGAATTATCATAAGTATTGGTGTTTTTATAAATTCAAAATTAGGCTCTTGAGCACAAAGCATGAACACTTCTATAACTGAATATGGTAAATATAATACATCAAGCTGAATTTATACTACATCGCTGAGCGAATGTTGGCTAGCCAATGAGATAGCATGCTTTTTGTTGTGTTGGGAAAAGGGCGCTTCCTCATTGGTCAAATACCAATCGCTTGTGGCTCATTGATGGAGTATAAATGCAGCTTTAAAGCCATATTATAACATTTCTTTAAAAATATATTAGTATTCATTTTCAATAAAATGTTAGCATTTACTGTCAGATATGTCCCTTTTTAATTTTGAGCCAAACAAGTGAGGTAAAGCAAAGAAAATTGGAATTTACAACTAGCGCCAATGCATGTTACTCCGGCGGTTGTAATATGGTACGATCCTGTGACGTGTCTGTGTGTGTCCCGCACGCCGTGTACGTAGTACTGTGTTGACATCGCATACGCGTTCGAGTAACATTTCTATCGTAATAATAAAACGCTGAATCCGGCGGTTTATTGAAAAACTCGGATTTTGACAAAACTACAGCACCTAAAGTCTTGATTTTTGCTGAGGGTGTTCTTTTCAGCAAATGTTATAATATGGCTTTAATTGCCACATACAGTATAGTATAAAGCATGATGTTTTTGCGTGCGCGACCATTTCTCAAATTTCACCAGTGACTAGGATTCACATATATTTTCATGCTTGCAAATATCTATATTATTTTCCTACAGCTAAGAATTGAGTAAAAATTAATGTATCAATTTTTCCGAAAACTGCACACTGCAAAAATAATGGTTATTTTCAAATCGCCAAAACTGTGTGTCACAAACATAATTGTGCTTTACCATAATATAGTTACTATGACAATTTAACCTGTAGCTTTTAATATCATGAAGTGCAAAATTAATTTGTTGAATTGGATTCATGCAGCAAATGTGCCCTATATCCATATAGTTTAACCTGTGTGAAATTCCTCTCATTTTAATGCAGGCAATGCAAACAAACAATCCCTTTGAGTTACAGCAAGGTAAAAGGCTTAGCGAGTTAGCCGGTCACGTATTCAGCCATGAAAGCCTGAACTATTTTTCACTTTAAATAATTTTGACACAGTTGCACTGTTGAAAGATAAGTTGTGGCATTACGTTATATTGTGTTTCTTACAACAGACCTTCTTGAGACACTGTTAATAAACCAAACAAATCAATGGGCTATTCCAGTTGAAACATGATACACCCCCTATGGAAGACATGACCTTAATCTCCCACACAGGGGGTTTAAATTTGAAAAAGACTCGCCCATTCATGTAACCCCCATTTGAAATTCACACTCCGTGTGAAAGATTAAGTTCATGCCTTCCATAGGGGGTGTATGGATTTCAACTGGAACAGCCCAATGCATCAACCATCCCCATCACATCTCATCTACCTGCTATCAGCAGTAGATGTGGGCATTGATAAACTACCTGCTATCAGCAGTAGATGTGGGCATTGATAAACTACCTGCTATCAGCAGTAGATGTGGGCATTGATAAACTACCTGATATCAGCAGTAGATGTGGGCATTGATAAACTACCTGCTATCAGCAGTAGATGTGGGCATTGATAAACTACCTGCTATCAGCAGTAGCTGTGGGCATTGATAAAACCTGCTATCAGCATTAGATGTGGGTATTGATAAACTACCTGATATCAGCAGTAGATGTGGACATTGATAAACTACCTGCTATCAGCAGTAGATGTGGGCATTGATAAACTACCTGATATCAGCAGTAGATGTGGGCATTGATAAACTACCTGCTATTAGCAGTAGATGTGGGCATTGATAAACTACCCGATATCAGCAGTAGATGTGGACATTGCTAAACTACCTGCTATCAGCAGTAGATGTGGGTATTGATAAACTACCTGATATCAGCAGTAGACGTGGGCATTGATAAACTACCAGCTATCAGCAGTAGCTGTGGGCATTGATAAACCTGCTATCAGCAGTAGATGTGGGCATTGATAAACTACCTGATATCAGCAGTACATGTGGACATTGATAAACTACCTGCTATCAGCAGTAGATGTGGGCATTGATAAACTACCTGATATCAGCAGTATGTGAAGCCGATTCTAATGAGCTATTAACGATAACTTTTAATTTTTTTAATTCAATTTCAAAGATAAAACATTCAGAAACATCTACGGACAAGGAAAAGCTGTTCATTATTTTCTTTTTGTTTGAAAACATGTATTGTTATACATTTCAGCACATATCACTCTCAAATTCTATTAATATCTATAGCGATAGTCAAGGTGAATCTTGCTAAGCAGAAACTGAGCAGAAATGTGACACTTGTTAGCGCAATGCTGCAACTCAACATGCTCATGTGATTACACTTTTTGGGGTTAGTGTAAGGACTCATAAGCAATAGCTGCTGGTTGTCATATTTTAGGTATGTACATATATAGAATGAAGAAAGTGTTGAAATGTCTACACGGCAGCTATGTTATTCAGACAAATTATGTGAAGTGATTTTGCAAAATAAGTTGTCTGTCGAGCAAATCAAAATTCTGTTTTCATATTCTTTATTTGCCATTTGAGAGCTTTATTTCAATAAAAATGCCATGACAATTGGACTTCAAGAGTGGGGTAGGAAGTTTTTGAAAAAAAAAATTCACCCACTACATGAGCAAAAACACCAAAAAACTCCCCACCAACACTAAAAACCCTTTCCCCACCTAACTCACAGTGTATAAATGCATGAAAATTAAAAAAACAAACTTGCCGCCTTTGGCAGCGAAAAAAAAAAATTCTAAACAAAATTGCCCCGACCCCAACTTCCTACCCCCTTGAAGTCTAATGGTGCGTCTCTTACCCAGGTGAAAAAAGAAAATAATTAAATAACCAAATCTAACGCTAAATACGGCGTCTCCGCCTAATGGACTCATTTAGCTTGATCGCAGTAGATGTGGGCATTGATAAACTACCTGCTATCAGCAGTAGATGTGGGCATTGATAAACTACCTGATATCAGCAGTAGATGTGGGCATTGATAAACTACCTGATATCAGCAGTAGATGTGGGCATTGATAAACTACCTGCTTTCAGCAGTAGATGAGGGCATTGATAAACTACCTGATATCAGCAGTAGATGTGGGCATTGATAAACTACCTGCTATCAGCAGTAGATGTGGGTATTGATAAACTACCTGATATCAGCAGTAGACGTGGGCATTGATAAACTACCTGGTATCAGCAGTAGCTGTGGGCATTGATAAACCTGCTATCAGCAGTAGATGTGGGCATTGATAAACTACCTGCTATCAGCAGTAGACGTGGGCATTGATAAACTACCTGCTATCAGTAGTAGCTGTGGGCATTGATAAACCTGCTATCAGCAGTAGATGTGGGCATTGATAAACTACCTGATATCAGCAGTAGATGTGGACATTGCTAAACTACCTGCTATCAGCAGTAGATGTGGGCATTGATAAACTACCTGATATCAGCAGTATGTGAAGCCGATTCTAATGAGCTATTAACGATAACTTTTAATTTGTTTAATTCAATTTCAAAGATAAAACATTCAGAAACATCTGACGGACAAAGAAAAGCTGTTCATTATTTTTCTTCTTTTTTTTGAAAAACATGCATTGTTATACATTTTAGCACATACCACTCTCAAATAGCGATAGTCAAGGTGAATCTTGCTAAGCAGAAATGTGACACTTGTTAGTGCAATGCTGCAACTCAACATGCTCATGTGATTACACTTTTTTGGGGTTAGTGCAAGGACTCATAAGCAATAGCTGTTGGTTGTCATATTTTAGGTATGTATTATATAGAATGAAGAAAGTGTTGAAATGTCTACACGGCAGCTATGTTATTCAGACAAATTATGTGAAGTGATGTTGCAAAATAAGTTGTCTGTCGAGCAAATCAAAATTCTGTTTTCATATTCTTTGTGTGTCATTTGAGAGCTTTATTTCAATAACAAGGTGGTTCTCGAACCACGAGTCTCGCCTGCTTTCGCGATCGCCTGCTTTTACAATTACGGTACTTTTGGTAGAAGTAATTGAGAGACATTCTTCAAAGTCTTTTTTTGGCCTAATAACTTGGCCTACACGACCGAAATTGATATATGTAATGCGCATTATAACAAGTATCGTCGGATCCGTAGCGGTCGCTGCGGGACAAGGAATTCAATTTTGCAGTGTTGGTGTCTTTGAAGCAGGTTCAAGTTTGACCCCTATTTTGACCTGTTGTAACCCCTCTGTGAGCTTATCCTTTGAGGGCGCTCATCTTAAGATAATGCCAGAAAGGGTATTTCCATCCACGGGACAAAGCATCTTGACATCAAAAGTGTTCGGAAACCGATTTCGGACACTTTTGATGCCCAAACGATTTTCGGGAAGAAAGCATCTTGACATCAAAAGTGTTCGGACAAGATTTCGGACACTTTTGATGTCCAAACGATTTTCGGGGACAAAGCGTCTTGACATCAAAAGTGTTCGAAACCGATTTCGACACTTTTGATGCCCAAACGATTTTCGGGAAGAAAGCGTCTTGACATCAAAAGTGTTCGGACACCGATTTCGGACACTTTTGATGCCCAAACGATTTTCGGGGACAAAGCGTCTTGACATCAAAGTGTTCGAAACCGATTTGGACACTTTTGATGCCCAAACGATTTTCGGGAGAAAGCGTCTTGACATCAAAAGTGTTCGGACACGATTTACGCACTTTTGATGCCCAAACGATTTTCGGGGACAAAGCGTCCTGACATCAAAAGTGTTGGTGTCTTTGAAGCAGGTTCAAGTTTGACCCCTATTTTGACCTGTAACCCCTCTGTGAGCTTATCCTTTGAGGGCGCTCATCTTAAAATAATGCCAGAAAGGGTATTTCCATCCACGGGACAAAGCGTCTTGACATCAAAAGTGTTCGGAAACCGATTTCGGACACTTTTGATGCCCAAACGATTTTCGGGGACAAAGCGTCTTGACATCAAAAGTGTTCGGCCACCGATTTCGGACACTTTTGATGCCCAAACGATTTTCGGGAAGAAAGCGTCTTGACATCAAAAGTGTTCGGACACCGATTTCGGACACTTTTGATGCCCAAACGATTTTCGGGGACAAAGCGTCTTGACATCAAAAGTGTTCGGAAACCGATTTCGGATACTTTTGATGCCCAAACGATTTTCGGGAAGAAAGCGCCTTGACATCAAAAGTGTTCGACACGATTTCGCACACTTTTGATGCCCAAACGATTTTCGGGGACAAAGCGTCTTGACATCAAAAGTGTTCGGAAACCGATTTTGGACACTTTTGATGCCCAAACGATTTTCGGGGACAAAGCGTCTTGACATCAAAAGTGTTCGGACACCGATTTCGGACACTTTTGATGCCCAAACGATTTTCGGGAAGAAAGCGTCTTGACATCAAAAGTGTTCGGACACGATTTCGCACACTTTTGATGCCCAAACGATTTTCGGGGACAAAGCGTCTTGACATCAAAAGTGTTTAGAAACCGATTTCGGACACTGTTTGATGCCCAAACGATTTTCGGGGACAAAGCGTCTTGACATCAAAAGTGTTCGGACACCGATTTCGGAAAATTATGGAAAAAAAAAAATTAGGAAAAAAAAATTGGGGAAAAAAAAATTTCAAAAAAAAAAATTTCGGAAATAAAAAATTCGGAAAAAATTTCAAAAAAAAAAATTTCGAAAAAAAAAAAAAAAAAAAAATCAAAAAAAAAATTTCGAAAAAAAAAAAATTTCAAAAAAAAAAATTTGAAAAAAAAAAATTCGGGAAAAAAAAAAAATAAAAAAAAAAAAATTCGGAAAAAAAAAAAAAAATTCAATTTCCTAACTGACGGACTAACAGACGGAGAGACATGGTGACTTATAGAGCTGCTACCCGCAGCTAAAAACAATATTTCATTAAATTTGTGACCCCCCCTCAACTTTGAGTGTGTGGGAGGGGCCACATGGGGGGTACTAGTGTGCATCCTCTGGTCATACTACCCCCTACCACATTATGTTGACCGTACTCACCAAGTTTCGTGCCCATACGACAGTTTTTAGTCATTTGACCTCAGATGACCCTTGGATGACCTTGGGTGACCTTGACGCACTAACCAATACAAACTTGTTCTGTCTGGGGTGAAGATGCACCCACCCACCAAGTTTTGAGAACGTGCGACCCCTAGTCTCCGAGAAAATAGGTTTTTGCATTTTATGCATAAATTATGCAAATTAGGTACTTAATTACCATATTTTGCGCTGACAATCGAATCGGGTTGAGATCCTCTGGTCATACTACCCCCTACCACGTTTCATCATCATAGGGCTTAGGGATCTTACGAATCCCCCAGATACAGCTCCACAAGGCGGATTTCTTCAGATTTCCAACCATATTTGTAGAATCGTTCCGCATAAATTATGCAAATTAACAACTAAATCGCATACTTTTCGCGAAAAACTAATCAGGTGATCAGCAGATGTGTATCATAGCTGCCACCAGGTTTTGTTACCATCGCCCGACGGATCTTGAGATAGTCTGTCCACAAACTCCGCTATCAATTTGCGCTGATTTTAGATAAATTATGCAAATTAGCTATGTTAATTTGCATATTTTTCACCGAAAACATACATTCGGAGCAAACTTGGATACCCTTCCTCCCACCAAGTAGCGTCGCCGTAAGTCTTACGGTTCCCCAGATACAGCTCCGGACGGACACACATACATCCACACACACACCCCCACACACATCCACACGGACGGACGGACGGACAGACAGAAATAGTGATTACTAAGTCCCATCCTGAACAAAGTTCAGGCGAGACAAAAATGCCATGACAATTGGACTTCAAGGGTAGGAAGTTTTTGAAAAAAAAATTCACCCACTACATGTACATGAGCAAAAAAACAAAAAAACTCCCCAACACTAAAAAAACCTTTCCCCACCTAACTCACAGTGTATAAATGCATGAAAATTATTTTAAAAAATTGCCGCCTTTGGCAGCGAAAAAAAAAATTGAAAAAAAATTGCCCCGACCCCAACTTCCTACCCCCTTGAAGTCTAATGGTGCGTCCCTTACCCAGGTGAAAAAAAAATAAATAAATAAATATCCAAATCTAATGCTAAATATGGCGTCTCCGCCTAATGGACTCATTTAGCTTGATCGCATAACATTAATGTTTCACACATCAGTACTTTAAACTATCCGACATTGCACATTAGGTAGGTTGAGCTGTAAATTTCTCTTGTTAATTTAAACTAGCAACTAGCAATAGTATGAAAGGTCTCCGCTTCAAGTTCCCATTTAAAGGAAAAAGCACAAATGCACCTTTTAGGTACATAGTTGATCAATTTGTAGATTAAATTAAGTGAGACGAAGGACACTTAGGCCAAAAAAAAAAAATTGTTGTGTTGCCCTCAACCGTCCTACCCTAAATCCTGAAAAATCAGGGTTGCAATTTTTTTTTTTTTTTTTTTGAATGATGATTTTTACAGATTTGTTCAAAAACTCAATGTTTTTCACTTAAAATTAATATTTTATTGTAAGACTAGTCTTTAATTGTTGTCTAACAGGTATCCAAAAGTCAAAATTGACAAATGTCCCCTAATTGAACAAACATTATTTAATATTTTGCGGGGATTTTTAAAAACTGAAGGTTTAAAAAACAAAAAAACAAAAACAAAAAATAATAATCCGACCGTCCTACCCAAATTTCCCATTTTTCCACTTGAGGGCAACACAACAATATTTTTTTTTTTTATAAGCCTTTGTTGCTTGAAAGATGCATTGCTTTCTATACATTTCCCTGAGGCCTAGCAAATGAGCTGTAAAAAAACCCTCTGTAATTATTGGTATTAACATTTGTGTAAATTTGACTATTGGTGAAATCCTGGATGTTCTTTTTGTTGCTGATGTCATCTTCCGTTATTATTACTGATATTATATTATCATCACTATCAGTAATTGTTATTTAGAGAATAAAGGTATTGTTTAAATAAAACAACGAGGCGAAGCCAAGTTGTTTTACGCCTAAAATAATGATGTCGCCCGTGTTATATGAGACGATAGATGCACGACAGCAGCTAAAAACAATACCTTTATTCTCATTCTTAAACACTTCAATTCAAATAAAAATGTCATATAAATTTTAATCAAATTAAATCCTACATTTTGCAAGGAATTACCTAGGGCTTAAAATCGATCAGTCCCGTTGTTGCTGTGCGCCTCTGATTGGCCCAAATAGCAAGTAATGCGCATATCGCTGCGTCGGCCTTTGCAGCTGACCGTGTGATATCGTGTCATATCACACGGGTAAAGCTGGGTAAGAACCAATGAGATTGCAGGAACATTCTCAAGTGTTTAAGAATATTAAATAGAAATAAAGTCAAATAATAAGGACAATTTAATATTCATGTTAAAGGAAGTCTCCGGCAATCACAACATTCTGCCTTATAATGTTAGAAAAATTATTATCAAGCACGATTCATCCGAAGGTCCCGGGTTCAAATCCTGGATGGTCAGTGAAATATTTTGCGGGCTGACTTGTGTTAAAAACCTTTATTTAAACCTTAACCATAAAAAACAATTCATAACCTCATTAATATACGCGAAGCCTGTAATCCAATCAAAAGAAATTGATTGCCTGACCGCGCACTAATTGCGAGGTCATTAATAACTCACAATGACTCGGACGTGCAACAATGACTTCTGCGCTGCGTGCATGTATAAGCTACGCGTTATGGCAACGCACACGCCTACGCGATGCCAACGCGCTTCTGTGATTGGTAGCTCTATTGCCATTTGGTCTAATACCATTTCGTCTAATTCCCGTTTAGTCTATATTCAATTGGTCTATTACCAGAAAGGCTAATTGCCACCTAGTCTAATAATCATATAGTCTAATGTCCATTTAGTCTAATATTGTTTGGTCTAATAACCTGTATGTCTACTAACCATATAGTCTAATAAACATTTGGTCTAATATTTCTTTAATAACCATTTGGTCTAATAACCGTTTGGTCTAATAACCGTTAGGTCTAATACTCGGATGGTCTAATAACCAGTTAGTCTAATACCATTTCGTCTATTTATTAATAAACTAAATGTCTGTAAGACAAAATGGTGTGTAGACCAAATGGGTATTAGACCAAATGGCTATTAGACCTATTGGTTATAGACCAAATGAGTATTAGACTAAATGGTTGTTGGACTAAATGGTTTTAGACTTATTGGTTATTAGACTAAATGGTTATCGGACCAAATGGTTATCGGACCAAATGGTTAAAGGACCAAATGATTATTAGACGTAGCGGATATAGACCTAATGGGTTTAGACGAAATGGATGTAGACGAAATGGATATTAGACCAAATGGTATTAGACCAAATGGCAAATCCCCATTGGTAGCTCTTGTTGTCGGCGCAAATGTTATATTCGCCTGGTTGATTTTTTTGTAGGGTAGGTTACAACAATGATTAAAACTGGTTATATTTAACAGCGTTTTATGGCATAAAATAACATAAAATGCCATTTTGATTTGTTACACCCCCTATGGAATGCATGAATTTAATCTTCCACACAGGGAGTGTCGGGTTTTGTTTTGGGCCTCTGTATTTTTCCTCCCTTGGAAAAATACCTCAGCCCAAAACAAAACCCTCCGATTTCATACAATGACCACAAAATAGATGGTGCAAAGTTATTATTGTCTAAATAAAAACAGCCATTCAAAATGTCAGGGTGCCGACTGTGTAGGGCAATAACGTTATGGTTATGTGTGCTCAATTGTCATTAGCCTACATTCTATTACTGGGACATCCTTGCCTTAGACAATTACAGTGCCAAAGAATATTGAATATCGCGTGTTGAGAGACCGATGTTATTATTCATTTTTATGGTCACTATGAGATTAATGTTTTAAACAAGTAGAGATGGCGGTCTGAAGGTTGTCTGAAGATATGGGTAGTGAACACCACACATAGTAAATATTCATATGAAACAGTTTTTCCATTGTGAAACACTTTTTTTTTCATTTTTAAGTTGACCTCAAATAACCTTTGACCTCAGTATGTGACCTTGAACACCACAATTAAATGAAAATTCTCATAATGCAGCTTTGGCTCAAGTTTGGTCGCAATTAAATTTGACCTGTTCATAGTCACCAGAATTTGAATTTTCAGCCTATTTACAAGTTGGAACTCAAATTACTTTTGACCTCAGTATATGACCTTGAATACCAACAATAGATGAGTGTTCCCGTACAGCTATGACCCAAGCTTGGTTGCAATAGGGTTTAAAATGTTCATATGAGACCAAATTTCAACTAAAAGTCTTACATAATTGTTGATGGACGGGATGCGATGGACAGACACATGACTTGTGATGCCATACGGTCTTTTCCTTTGAACAACCTAATAAAACTATGCGACTTGTGCTTGAATATTATTTTTCTAACATACAAGGCATAATGTTAATTGTGATTGCCAGCGAATCCCTTAAGGGGCGTGACCCATTTGACAGCCTCATCGTCTCATCCCCATTTTTCTTCATCAAAATTGAGATCTTGGTATCAGAAGAAAGCTCATATTTTCTCATTACCCCCAGTAAAATTTAACGCCCGAGATTTGTTTTGTTTAGATGGTGTGCACAAAAGCATGATGAATTGTGGTTACCACAACCGGAAGTGAAGTATGTAGCCTACAGGGCATTGTTATACATGTTTGTGCATCTCATATATATAAAAACAAGTAAGTGATACAACTCAAAATTTGGAAATATAATGTTCTAATGGTATACAGAACATGAAAATATCGGACCACGCCCCTTTAAAAATCATGAGTATAAACCATTCAACCATATGTGATGTGATCAAACAAAATCAATCAGAAGTTGGAAATATTGATTTTGAGATATAGCCCCGGGATATAGCCAAACAAAGAAAACATTTCCTTTTATTTCCTGCTGTTTTGGAAATTCTTTAACCAACACCCAACCCTGCTTTTTGCTATCCGAAGTTAAAGAAGAAATGAAAAAGGAGATAAAATTAACTAAGAAGTCAATTGGCACCCTTGGGATTCGAACCTTAGACCCCCCGCATGCCAAGAACACATTCACCGACCGGTAGCCACACGGGTTACGCTGGCATATAGCACTTTGGGTGATTGCGTCATCACAGACCCTGGGATTCACGCATGCACAGTCGTTTTCATTGTGGTATTTTATAGTATTTATGGGTGTTAGGATTAATTGCTTGCATCTTTTGAACTGGTTGTTCAATTTCAAATGCAAAATGCAGCTTTGTAAATGCTTTTTTCTATCCTATAAGAAACTGAAAATTGAATATGGCTGACTTCAGATTGATTTTGCTTGATCCCACCACATATATGGAGTAAATAAATAGCTTTGATATCGATAATCACATAAAATTAAAACATAAAAGAAAACCGGAAACTGAGGTCAATTGTTATCACGTCGTTTATAACCACTTAACCCAGAAGCGTGCCAATTAGAAGAATGTTCTTTATACTTCAACTCACTTAATGCTTTGTGTGCTATCCATGCGCTTCAACGGAAAAAGTTCAGGTTTTGAAATATTTTCTCAAAATATCAAGAGCTATCTTAAGAACTACTGGATCAATACTAGGCATGTTTGTACTCATTTTAATGCATTTTTCATACTGATTCCAAATATGGTCATGAAAATGTACATTTCTGAAATTTTTGAATTAAAAAAAAAAAATTTGAAACTTGTCGTCTGCAGTCGACACCCGTGTGAAGAGAGTTAATTTCCTGTATCATCGTGGCATTCAAGTGTATACCCCAATGAGAGTGATAAGGCAGATAATCAACCTTAAACATGGAAATTTGAAATGTACTCCGGATGTCAGTGTTCAATTCCTTGATTAATCTATTTCCCTTTTGGTCCATAATAAAGTTAATACATTCCTTGATTAACCTACATCTTCCTATTTACATGATAGCTATAGCCTTGTCCCAGAAAACACATGACCGTGGCATATAGGACACATAAGGAGAAAACAGACTCTCATCAGGGCTCATTTTATAGTCACCATTTCAAACTTTGTTTGACGGGGATCAAAATGCAAAATACGTAAATGACAGCATGCACTTCACTTTTAAAGGTGGTACTACGTCCACCCCCTGATAAATTTTGTGACTAATTTTGCATTTTTCTCAAAAAATAACTACACACTGCTAACAAAAGTCATGTATATTATAGGGGCAAGGAATCCAATTACTTCACTGAAATTTCAGTGATTCAATTCAAGCGATTCATTATATATGTTAAGAAATGAGGTACGTTACCCCTTGACTGAAAAACTAGAAAGGACAAAAACACAGAACTTTTTTTCAATGTTGACTAGCTTGATCGACAATCATAAATGAACACCACAAAACAAACTCGCGCCAAAGTTCTCACGATCAGCGACCTCATTGGGTCCCGGCCTGTTCTTCACAACAAACCGCCATGCGACGAACTCAAATGACCAGACCTGAACACACACACGGAACAATGGCACCGTCCATTTCTCTGCAGGGGTAAAGGAGTTTTAATAAAACTTTATTCTAGCGGTACCACTTTACTTGTCATAAATAGCATACCGCTTGTCTTGAGTCACTGAAATTCCAGTGTAGTACATAACTTTTGTTACCAGTGTGTTATTATTTTTTGAGAAAAATGCAAAAATAGTCACAAATTTATCAAGGGGTGTAGTACCACCTTAAAGTGCCATCATTCATTAAGCAAAGATGCCAGTTAGTGTTGTCAAAAAATCCTGAAATGGCAAAAAATTTCCTGACAAATGTACTTTGCCTATACATTTGTACAGGATCATCCGGGTAAACTTTCCTGAAATCAGGAAATTTCCTGAAGACTGGCAACAATGATTAAGTACCAATATAATTTGTTTTAAAATGAAACCACTTTTTTATTTGCCTGGATCGTCCAATGATAAGTAGATTTCCTTTTTCAATGTACTCACACAAATAGAAACTATAATTGGCATAGCTTTTCCCCTTGCATAAACTTGATTAATATTGCCTATACGGCTGTTCTAACAGTATAGTTACTCTCAATTGATTTACTAACTGCTCTGTCAATTTGTTCATCAGCTCTATTTTGATGAGCTTTTATCCAATTCTGTAATTTTTGAAGGTAATATAACACCCACATCTCCAGGCTACACACATCTTTTATAGACACGTTCACACGGTGGGTTTTCCGCCTAAGCAATGCGGTACTTGAGCAAAAACTTGGGGAAATCCGCCGCGTGAACTGCCTCAAGGATTTCAAACCTTAAACAGGAAGCCCCGCTTGCCCAGTTCTCCACAGAAGAACTGATCCTGTTAATTGCCCAAGGAACTTGACCAAAAATGGGGCTTTCACTTTAAGTATGCCCCAAATTGATCCCCAAGAAATTTAGGGTATTTTGTGATTTCCCCGAGTGATATCGATGTGTGAACGATACACTTGATTCTTGAGTGCTGAGCTTAACCAATGACCTTGGCTTAATTATATTTAATATGGCACGCGACTAGATGTATCACAGTAAGCTTCTGGTTGTAACACCAGAGCTGACGTCATCACGTATTGCAAAACTCAAGGATTTCAATTGAGTCAAGTGGACACACACTCAGAGAGACTGACTTAGGAATCACAATTCTTGAGAACTCCCAACCTCAAGATTTTATGACCATCTGAACACTACTCATTATAATTGGTTGGAAACTTTCAAAATAATTCAAATTTACCCTACCTGGGATAAAATAAAGTAAAAATTGAACATCACAAGTCTGTTATACTATTTCTAAAAGCAACAGTTTTTGTTGAAACCCTATCCAGATTGGACTAGCTATTATTTCATGTGTTAAAGTGTTGCTTTCAGCTGAGACAAATATACCTATATTCGTCTCAGGTTTTCAGAATACACACAATGGTGGCCATATAGCAAATTAAGTCAGTCATGATAAACTTACAATTTTGCTGGATAATGACCACATAATTAACCCAATTTACAGTATTTCTTCTTGCTTTGGGTGACAGCTTGCAAATGCACAATTGATTGAAACTACATCTCATCTTTCCATTGTCAAAACCAATGTTATTTAAGATGAGTATGTATGTCCTAATTGCATCATCAGTTTTATTCAGGTAAATATTCTGTTTTCATTATTTTTTTTAATCGGGTTATTTGTCGCTAAATCAAAAGGAAAACAATTCTGGAAAAACAAGAAAATGTGAACAATGGTCAAGATGTGTTAAAAGTCTAGCGGCGTAGCAGAGACTTCCCGAAGGATGGTGGGCAAAAAAGGGGGCAAGGCAACAACGGGTGGGGGGACTTAAATAAAAGACCTACAATCCAAAATATCATGTACCTAGCATCCCACAGAAGAAAAAGCAAGAAGCTCCCCATCAGCTGCATCCCCACACCCTTTGGCTACACTACTGCAAAAGTCAAACTATAAGTATTAAGATGACCACATCACATGCAGGGCAATCATTTTTTATAGCCATAATGAAAGACAAAGATAAAACAAATTTATTGTGTCTGATGTCACTGTCAATTACGATCCTTGATTGGTCTACACAAGTTAATAGCGCGTAAAAGGAATGCCGGAGAAAAGGAATAGCATAAAATGGCAAAAAATTATGTACTTTTACAAGGCAAAAAGCAACTTTTCTAGGCATTGTTGACATGGTGCCTTCACGAAAGAAAGTTTCCTACTATAAAGACCTAACTTTTGAGATGGTTTGTATATTTGAAGGTGCAAAATTAACAATAAGGCGCCCAGGTTATACCTTCAGCAAGTCATCATCACGACACAAACCGTGTTTGAGTTTGATTGACAGATGACGTCAGACGCGATGAATTCTTTTTATCTCTGTCTTTCATTATAAGTCTCTCTATTGACTCCAATTGATTTACGCCTGGCAACTAAAGGAAATGCAAAATTTTTACATGTTTTGGTGAAAAAATTTACATAGCACATTAAAGTTATCAACAGAGTATGGACACGTTTGCACACTAAGCTGGCATATATTACTTATGAACTCAATTGCTTTTCCTGTTTTATCCAAAAGGTGACTTGTCATTCAAGTGATCATGCAATTGACTGTCACCCAGACACACTGCCATTTGGTAGCCAGTGGCGGCGCCATCGGGGGGCATGGGGCCAAATGCCCCCCAGTCAGAACTCTTGCCCCCTGTTGCCCCCAGAAAAAACCCAAAATTACGAAAATTTCCACTTTTTACGGTAATTTTGCAAAACTTTGTTGATTTTGCCCCCCCTGAAATTAACTTTGCCCCCCTAATGCCCCCCAAAAATTTACTGGCGCTGCCACTGTTGGTAGCTAGTCATAACAAGGTAACAGTAAGATGCCTGTAGGAAGTAAGACTAACATTTTTATGAAGTTTCATTCATTCATTTTAATTTATACATGATTAAAGGGGTGAAAGCCATAATATGCTCCACATGATTGTAATACCCAATTTTGTATTAATAATACACTCTGCTTCAGGCAGAAGCTTCAAGAACCAAGTCACCAAAGTCTATCAGCGTGTTTATACTGAGCGTACGGCTTTTTGACCCGCTATTTTCCGGGCACAAAATACCGATCATAATCCGGCAACCGTTACCCAGCTTGTTTCTACTGAGACCAGAAAGCCGTGTCTCGCACGATGCACGGCATTTTTTCCCTGTAAACCGGAAGTACGGAAACAGATTTCAGCGAGCGCATGGCATGACGGTTGTATCCTAAATTTAAATGTCTACGCATGGCAGCTCATGGCATAGGACCTACAATCACAATTTAGTGTTTTCGTTAATCCACATTGCATTAATTTACCAGTGGATCTAGTAATTGGCTATTATGATAATTAATTAAAAATATAACCAACTCATGAACTATAAAGAAGTAGGCCTACAAAGTAAAGTCATATCCATTTTACTTCATGCGAGTAACAAATGTGGCCAGTGTGTATAATATCAGAGAGAAGGAACCTACTACATTATAGGCCTACATTGTATATACTGTACAAGTAGAATATAAATCGCGTTATTTTTGCATCACGCATGACCTCAACCCGGCAACTGATCACACGGCTTGTTTCTACTGCGAGGATTACACGCTTTGACCCGGCATGATCCACCTCAAGAGGTGGATCACGAAAGGCGAGCACATGACCCGGCATGACACGGCAACCGATTACCCAGATCGTTTCTACTGGGCTTGTTACCCGCCATGACCCGGCACGGCACGGCATGGCACGGAATTTGGCCCTCAGTAGAAACACGCAGTATGTTAACTAAAATTCACATTAAAACTAAAAGTATCCATCCAAGTTGTGCCCGTTAAGTCTAGGTTGGTGGTGACGTGACAGATACAGATACAGAATTGTAGCATTCCGTCTCTCTCCCATACACGGCTTAGCACGTACAGATATCTGTAGTGTATGAATGGCGTCTTGTGGTTTGGAAAGTCACATAAAGCTGGTGGTCCTGTGTACAGAAGAGTGACAAGAGTCAACCCTGTATAATCACTTCCTCAATATCCTGATGGATACTAGCATTGAAAATCAAGTGAAGTAGAAATATCATGTGATTCCGAGTGATGACTGACACCTCTCATGCATGTGTATCATTAAATAAACTATGACCCTGTTCATGTTAGGAAATTTTCTTCTCGACGAACCTCGAACGAAGATTAAAAATTGTTTTTTCTTAATGTGTACGTACTTTTCTTCCTTCGACGAAGATTAAAATTGCTTCGTTCAACGAAGCTAAAAAGGTTGTTTTGACAAAGGAATGCTTCGTTCGACGAAGCTAATTTTGTAATGTGTACGCTCGCTTCGTTCAACGAAGGAAAGTGATCATGTGACAAGTGACCTTCGCCGGTTTTAATAATAGCCGGGCGTTAATAGCTTCATTCGAGCTTCGTTTAACTCATGAAATGTGTACAGTGCAATGTCTTCATTCGGTCTTCGTTCAGCGTAATGTGTACGCATGCTTAATTAGTTAATCAAGATTAACTTATCTTCGTCGAATGAAGAAATTTTCTAATGTGAACAGGGTCTATGTGTGCATATCGCATCTTATTTCACTTCATTTGTTGGCTCAAAATTAAAAGGGGACATAATGTGTTCAGTGAAAACTAACATTTTGTGGAAACAAATAAAAATCTATTCTTTATTGATATCGCACATTATTGCTGTAATTATGGAAGACAAATCCTGGCAGGATCAGAGTGTATATGTGAGTCGTTACAGCAAAAGGTACAACTTGGAGGTAAAAATAAAAATTGAGTTTTTAACATGAGGTGAAAGCGGATCATTTTAGCTCTACAATGACACCTTCCCCATTGAGATTGGATGTTGCAATCCCGAGATAGGGTCAATTAACAGGATAGTTGGGCGACAAATCTGAAAAATCAATTTCTGAGAAAAAGGTGGTTTAAAATAAGGTTTTGCAAAACAAATTTGCAGAAATTAGTGGGATGAAAATGTCCATAGCACCCAACCTGTTCTGATCATCCTATGTCCTCCAAATTTGCATGGAATCATTATGATATCTGTGTCAGTAAAAGTGGTGAGTATAAACATCGTCCATTGTCAAGATTTTAAGTTATTGCTAATCAATTAATCAATTAAATTTTCCTGGTTTTATATATTGAAACAAGATTCTTAATAAAGCTTTTTTTGCATTTTGGATTATTGATCTGGAAATTTCAAGTTGATTTTGTAAAAGTACACACTTCAAAGGTGACGTTTATATAGAAATTGGAAAATCTGTGTCAGACTCGATTTTGAGATATTTCACACTTGCACTGCTCGTAGTGCATAATGGCCAATGCCTCGAAGTTGTACCTTTTGATGTGACGACTCACATATACTTGACAGGGTGAATGTATAGCTGGATTGACCACTATGCCACAGTGGCTATAAAACTAACTAACCCATAAAGATAATGAGGCCAAGAAGTCATCATAAGAGCACAGTATATATACACTCCCATGGATGCCAAATACAGGTCTCACCAAATACATCCTCAAATACTACCAATATATTAAGTCAATAACAAGTGCGACTTGCAGATTCCCACAAAATGTCAGTACTTTCACAAATGGGTCATATCCAGCTCAACAGGGTTGCCAACAATTTCCAGCCCAAACCACAGGTCAATTCATCAAAAACCCACCTAATTTTTCTCGTAACCATTGGTTTCTACGGGACATGAAACTACTACGGGACATGAAACTACCAAAGTCGCAGGCATTGACGCCAAAAAAATCACCCTTTTCGGTGCTTTCTATGGGATAGGAAATTGTCAAAAGACACAGAAAAAAGTCACCTAATTAGGCTAAAAGTTGCCCAATTGGCAACCCTGAGCTCAGGAAATAAAGCAGATTATACAAACACAAATAGATGCTAAATAAATCCTTAACTACAAAGAAAATCAGAAACTAGATTAAGGGTGATTTGGGTGTCAGGCTTAAAAGACTCACTACTGCTCAATGAGTTCAGCTGTAGTTCACCAAGCAATAATTTATAATCTAATGACACTTCAAAAGGTTAGAGCACAACGCAATAATTATGTAATGACAAATTTTCCTACATCCATTCTCAAATGATTGTGATCCAATTAGACCAAAGTCATCAATAATGAACTTGAGATAAAAGTAAGGAGCAATAACCCATTAAATTTCATTTTTATAATGTAAAATTAACTTTTTTTGGTCAAAATTGAACAAAATCATCAAAATAATGCATTTCCCCCCAAAATATGCCATCAAGATATAAAGATGTATTTTTGTTGTTTTGGATTGTCTTCAAACTTGCATACAATTTCAAATATTGCCCCCTTTATGCATCTATGTGAGAAAACAAGAAGATTTTCAGCGTAAATGTGAATAATTAGCACAATTAGCAAGCCAATATGTTGGTATACGTGAATTGCATCCGGCATCCAGCAACAACACTTGAATGCTTCGCCATATACCACTACGCCCATCATTCTTGTGACAAAATATCTCATTCTTTTTATTTTAATTTGACCCTTTTATGAAAGTTCTTTATTTTATTTTTGAGTAATTTAACTCGGTTTTTAAAAGTTGCAAATCTGTTAAAAATTGATTGGATTGTTTCAGCATCAGGGGATCCTAGGCTATCATATGCATCTATGAGTGCAGAGGCTTATCCTCTCATTTTCCATTTGAAGCCCACTTCAGAGTTTCTGGCCTTAAAGTTATTGATTCAGGTTTAGGGTTGTTATTGTTATTTAGCAACAAGCCCACTTTTTGGCCACTCAGCCATCACTTTAGTGGCGTACAACCAATCAGCTCTTCTATTTTCGCTACTACTACAATAGTGCAAGGAATAGTACAGTGCTTGGGATTGGTGGATCCCTATCTGAGTGTCCCTTTAAAGCCATCTGTCAGTCCAGTACTATGGCATCCCTGGAAGGTCATCATCCCTATTGCTTTATTTAGCCAGTCATTTGATGCTAAATTGACTCGACCCCGGGACTGGAACACAAACACATAGGTGAGGCAAAGTAGGTTTACATCCATACAAGGCAGTTTAGCCTACTTGAAAAGCTGTTGAACTTCTTATAACCAGGGACAGGCGATTTGCGCGGAAAAAAATAGTAAATTGCGCTGGAATTGCGCGGAACTCTTTTTTCAGTGCAAATCATGTATCCCTGCCCATAGGAAAAAAAATAGCCAATTGCGCGGAAAAAAAGTTCCGCGCAAATCGCCTGTCCCTGCTTATAACTTGCCATCCATGAAAAAGAGTCAAGACAGGTGCCAAACTCCAACTGATTGACCCTCAAGAGTGAAAAAACAATATTTGTTGTGTCCATACTAATTCTGAACACCCAAGTCATCAAATGCAATTGCAGGTATGGTGTTGAATCACTGATGTGGTACAAAGTTACATTAATTAGCAAATCACTGTATTGTCAGTCCCACCATGGGGCACAGTGAACACAGGCTCAGGGGCCACGATCTGGGGGTGGGCAAAATTAAAAATGAGGAAGTGGGAAAAAGTTGTAATGTGTATCTTCTTTTGGACTGGCCTGGTTGTAGGTCACAATTTTCCTAATTTGCCCCATTTTAATAGCATTAAAATTGCAATTTTTTCGAATGCATTTGTCCCAGTAGAGTCATTTGAGTATACTCACGCAACTTGAAGCAATATTTCTTTAAAAAACCACTTAGGCTAGTGGTGGGGTTGGGTGTAATGTTAACACTTCCATCTGAAGAGCTAGGGGTAACCTGATGTTGCCATACCACACAATGAAAAAGCCTAAATGAAGTCTTTAACACATTGGCATGTTTATAAGGCCCTTCGCACTTGATTACCGTAACCACTCGGGTATAAGCCCACCCCCCTAGATGGGCAATTTAACTTCAAAAATGGGGGTGGGCTTATAACTGGGGAGGGGCTAGTAGTTGAATTTAAAAATAAGAAAAATCTTCCCCATTTGTACATGTGCCCAATGTATCAGTATTTTCTATCATCTTTGTCAATTTTTTTAAAATTTTAAGTATGGAATGTTAATTTTGAACTGATATTTTTTAAAGTACTTGTTCTTAAATGTGAAAGAAAAGCATTGATATGATTTAAAAACTTAGCCAAAATGACTACTGGGCTTATAACCGAGTGAACCCTTGTTCCCTGAATGGTTTAAAAAATAGGGGGTGGGCTTATAGCCGAAGGAGGGCTTATACTCGAGTGGTTACGGTATTAGTTTCCTGTTAAAGATTTTGAAAAAGGGACGAGGTGACTTTTAATTATTAAATATCTTTTATTTTCTTTATTTAGTTTGAACTATTACAAGCAACTATTGACTTGTTTTGACTAGAGCGGGCATTTAATTATTTTACAACAATATTTGATTTTATAAATAAGTGAAGGGGGAGTTGTACTCTTTGTTCATTCATCATTATTGTTGATATTATTAAAGTCAGAAAATGGCAAGTAGAAGTAGTTGAAAGTTATTTTAAAGGAGAAAATTAGAAATAAAAATAAAATAATTAATTATTTTGAGATTTTCAATTTTGGACGCGGGCGGTAAACAGGAAACTAATAATCAAGTGCAAAAGGCCTAATGGACCTGTAAGATTCCTCTGTGCATGTGTACAAGTACCACCTTACAGTCCATATAACTGTTGGTCTAAATGTTTGTCTACAAAACAAGAAAGCTATTATGTTATGTAATCTTTTTTTTAGTGAGAAAGGAAAGTTTTATTTTTTTAATTACATTTTTAGCCCATAAATGTGCGATCATGTAGTGCTTAGCAGTATATCTAATTTCACATCTTTTTGACCTAAATCAGAATTATTCTTCACTTTATCTGCAAATGTGTCTGCTCATATGTGACATGATCAAGGGGAATGAGCCACATGTCGGCCCTGGTGGAAAATGAGTTTTACACATGTTTCTAAAGAGGACATTTAGGGCTTTCAGAAACTGAAAACCCCATGTTGATACAAATTTTCTTTGTGAAGTTACGTCAATTTATCAATCGCTAAAAACAATATGAAACAAAAGAATTTTAACGCTTTCTTTGCCAATATCTCAAAATCAATATTAGCGACATCTGACTCATTTCCCTTGATCGTGTCACATATGCTGTCAATTGTCCTTCACTTGATACTGTAACTGATCAATGGATTTGGATTTCTTGTATTTTTTTTTTTTTTTTTGTATCTTCAAGTCACGTTCCCATCTTTTGAAAAATATAACAAAAAACACCAAGAAATCTTTAAAAAAAAGTGTGGATTATTTTAGGAATACAAGAAATAATGCATACTAAGGATACACAAGTACAAATATTAAGTATAAATAGCTTATGTTAAGTTTTCTGCTTCACTTCCTACAAAATGTTCCAAGTCACGTTCCAATCTTTAAATAAAAATAATAAAAACAAACAATCTTTAGCATAAAGAATAACGTTGAGCTTTTTGTATAGATTATTGTACAAATAGAAGGAAATCATGTTTTCTACTTCACTTTCTACAAAATGTTTTCCCAATACTCAAGGTTTAATGTATTGGATCATTCCAGTTGAAATCCATACACCCCTATGGAAGACATTATCTTACAAATTGAGCCACCCATATTATAGACGAATCCAACGAGCCAAGTCATGGTCAGGATTTGGTCGGCCATCTTTGGTTTCCCGCTAGCACCAACCTGGGGTTTTGAGCGCCGATTGTGCAAATAGAAGCCGCTAACACCTAGAGAAGATGCAAAGATTTAGGAGGTTAATAGAATAATATATAATAGAGGTAATCCTGTCGCATCTATTCATACATAGTCCTTTTGTTCATCCATTTGTACATCTATGAATAGATGCGACGGGGATTACCTCAAGTGAATTATCTCTATTGTATTATTCTATTAGCGCTCCTCGACCTTATCTAGGTGTAAGGCGGCTTTTATTTGCACAACTGTTGGAACTGTATTGTGTTGTAAACTTAAATCATTCCTTTGTCTACCTGTGTTTTCGCGGAAGGTGTAAAACGGGTGATGGAATGCAGTTTAAAATTTCCGCCAAGGCCGAATCATTTCACATTTTGGATGCATTGCAGCCGACGGTGACCCAACTAAAGGCTGCTAGTCAGGTGTAGGGGTGCGTGTATTTGGATTCGTCTATAGGTAACCCCATTTGAAATTCACACTCCTTTTGTGAAAGACTAAGGTTATGTCTTCCATGGGGTGTATGGATTTCAACTGGAATACCCCAAATTTGGGCTATTCCATTTGAAAACCACACCCAAGCCTACTCTGGATGATTTTGGAATTCCAACCAAGGTCAAGAGTTCAAATTTCAGATTTCAGGTGTAGAAGATTTTGGAATTCCAAATAAAATTATGTGTAATTTTAGGCCAAATAGTGCAAAATCCAAGTGGATTTTATAGATCTCAACTGGAATTTATCATAAAACTAGCAACATTTTCCAGTTGGATCAAACACAAAGTGGATTGAACATAAGGTGCCACTGGAAATGAGGTGGCAGTAAAATCCTCCACAGAGGGTGTGTGTATTTTACATATAACAGCGCATTGTATGGGAATAAATCTGCCATTATTGTTTAAACTAGACAAAATCAAAATTGAATTTATGCTTTCAACATTGTTCATGATCCAAGGGGAGCTTGGAAATTTACATTCAAGGTTACAGCTTTATGGAAATGATGTTTTTTTTGTTCACAATAAACCTAAATCCAAAGCATGTCTGATAACACTGGTATGAGCATGACATGGTGGCTGCCTCATTATGTAAAAGCAAATCACCATTTGTGTACATGTAAGCTAGAGTCTGAAGTTTACCGTTTTCTGAAATCCATTTTCCGTGTTGTCATCCGTATTGTAAAATTTGTAAATTCGTGTTTTATGAATAAAGCCTAAAATTTATAAACAATGATCATGAATGATATTAATGTCACAATAAAGTGTTCAATATCGTGATCAACATGATCAATATGCTCTGATTGGAATATTCTCACGATAATAGGCCCACTGTTACGATGTTTGGATGGATAGGGGTTCATGCCTTGGTAATATACCTTTATTTCGGTATTTTTTAAACAGTATTTTTTATCATAAAAAATTGACACACACAGCTCAAGATTGTTTTTAACATTTATTTCTCTTATCTTTTAACAATTTTTTGTCACATCATACAAAAATGTCATTTTCCGTGTTGTTCCTCCGATTCCGTGATTTTTTTCCGTTTTCCGTAAAACGGAAAACTTCGGACTCTAGTGTAAGCCAATGAGAGACATTTTTAGAGATTCTGTGTTTCTATAACATATTGGTTTCTTCTGTAAAGCTTTATATCGAATTAAAATTGCAACCCTGCCAGCTCATCCCTGGCTAGTCTAGTCTAGACTTTTTGAATGTATTTGGTCACTTTCCCCCCAACTTTTTTGGCATATTTGTAACAACTTCTCAGTGAAATCAGCCAAATTCAAGAGCAATTTTTAATGTATTAATTAAGACATTAAATCCCACACAGAGCTCCACAATTAAGCAGCCAAAATAATGAGTGTTCTTGCACTTTACCTCATTATTTCAGCTCCAAATGGATAGAAAATCCTCCTGACAGCTGGAACTAAAATTATTTCATATTTTTGGCAAAGAAAATAAAAATTCAAATTTGATTGAAATCAAATATTATGGCTTTATGATATACACGTCAGAATGCAGGGGTACAGGGTTCGACTCCTGGCCAGTCTGGTCGAACAAAATTTGTAATGTGATTGGTTTGCTTGAATAGACATGGAGTGACCCTTTGAATATACATCACATACATGAGTGGTGCATGTTTACTGCACTCAAGGTGTTTTTTAATATAATGGAAATGACTATTTTTCATGGATGTTCACACTGAAGATGAATATTCGTTTTCATGGAAATACAACTTTTATGCACTTAAACCCAAAACATGTCTGACAAGTGGTTTAGCATAAATGTCTGGGAGTAGAAGGCATTTAACATGCATTTTATGGAAATGTCTTTATTTTCACGAGTGTTTACACTCATGAGAATGTGTTTGGAGGTAATGTCAACATTGCAGATTTCAAACATATGTCTGAAAGCAGTGATGTTTGCTGAAATGTATGAGTAGAAGGCATTTACAATCAAGATGAATATCTTATGGAAATGTCTAATTTTTACCTTAAATACCCCAAATAAATGTCTGAAAACAGTGCTTATTTATTGCTTTGATTTATTTAAATTTAATGATGAATTTGAGCACTTTTTTGATTCCAAATTATTTTGTACACCCTGGAACAGGCTTAAGTAAATCCTAAATCCTTCAATATGCAAGCATATGGGGTATAGCAGAATTTGCATCTTTGACACACAACTGGTTCCAAATAAGTTCAATTTGAAACACGATGGTATTTACTTTGTAAGTTTATGTTTGTGAAATTTTATTATTTCTATGGCATGACAACAGGTGGCTTGATGAAGTGTCTCTAATACCTTTGTTACTTAATATCCTGTCATTTTCAAAGAGGTGTTGATGAGACAGGTGCTCTGTTCAATTCCTAGCAAATCAAGGCTGTATTGATTACAGATCTATTTACAGTAAGCCAAAAAATTAAGGTACCAGTTGCGTTCACCCCTTGTATATCCTAAACAAAGGCAGACATGTCATAATTGGAACCAACAGCCAATAGCTGCATCTTTCAGCTCGAATTTAAGACCTAATACGTTGACATTGTCCAAGAAATAAAGACACAACAATCCAAAAACCCAAGGAAGATGCAAATATAAAAGTTGCAGTTTGCCACATTACATGCCCTGTTGATTTGTACACAAAGCGTACGCGAGCAAGATAACTAGCGCTGTGCTTTCATTGATTAGCACGAAAAACTAGCATCGTGCTTTCATTGATTAGAACACAAATGTGCAACTTTTTATTTTGTATCTTCATTAGGTTTTGGACTACCGTTTCTTTAATTCTCAACCAATTTCAACAAATAAGGTCTTGAATTTAGAGCTAAAGAGTACAGACATCAGCTGTTTGTTTTAATTTGGACACATTTGTCTTTATTTAGGATATACAGGGGCGAACACAACTGAATACATGAATCCAAAACCCACCCAGGTCCATGGGAAGTGATTTTGAGAAAAAAACCTTTGTATCATTATAATTCCTTCAGTTAGATTTTCCTGGTCAATATGGTCAATTGTACGTGCAAATGGGTGGGTTAAACTGTATTAGGTATGACGATTAGCATTTCAGGGACTTCGTGGGGTTCATTTTAAATTCTGGACTTGGGTGGTTTTTTGAATCATATACTAAGACAATAATGTTGGAATGAGATTACCACTAGTAAGATAATACAAAATAAAGCACACAGTTATGTATAATGTTGATAAGCATTCTGCCATGTAATATAAACCACACACTTTCCTTGATTAAACCCATTTTTTTCAAAAGTCACTCTCCAGCAATGAATGTGTTACAAGTGAACTTTTATACATACTGGATTTCAATCAATGTGTTACAAGACTCAAATCATGGACTTGGGTTGATTCTTTCATACATGCTATTTTTCACATGCTCAATAGACACAGAGGATGAATTTGAGTTGTTCTTTCATACATATGACAGGCCTATGTATAGCAACACTTTGGGTGGCTTTTGTATTCATATATTCAACTGCTACCTTAATTCTTTTGCTTACTGTATATTGCTCCATTGCATTCACACACATGAACCTCAACAATGGACAGAAACTGAAGAATCTGTGATCCATGTCCACTGGACATTGTCCAGTATGTTCTTATGGTGTTCCGCCAGGTGGGAGGAAATTCTTGGCATTTTTTGATCTGATGATGTAACTGCATTTTTACTTGGCACACACATCCATTCAGACATTGCCTTTTATGTGATGGATTTTGCTCCCCCACACATATGCAAAAATGTGTCACTTTTGCAGTGCAATTTCTTGAAAGAATGAAAATTGAAAAAACATTAAATTGAATGAGTATCAATAAAGCCATAAATCCTGGAGGTACAATATTACTCAAATTGGTCAGCAATATTTATTTGTCACATGGTATATCAAAAGGGACCTCATGGCAGCTACAGTATAGTTCTGAGATATGAGCCAATCAAACCAGCAAATAAAAAAGAAAATACTAGGAAACTTGGTGCGATATTTCATCATCATATCTGAGGAACTAAATGTGACCATCCACCACAAACCAGCTGTAAAGTCATCAAATTGTATTCTGAGTTACAGTGTAAAATGTGCACAAAGGTTGTATTTATAGGTACCTAAAGTTGGTGCAACATGTATCTCATTTTGCTTAAGTGCCAGTCAAACACCTTTTAAACCAATCAATAATCCTATTGTTGAAGAGGATAATAAGCTTCTACCTATGTCTATAGAATTCTTAAATAGCTCTAGTCTTTTTTGCTTTGGTTAAATCCTGTTCAAGTGGTGGGTTAACCAACAATTAACAATGAGAGAACATTCCTGAACCTTGCTGACTTGGGGATGATTTGAAGTGACTGCCAATTATGACCATTTGATATTTAATACCAGTAATGTGGAAAAAGAGAAATAATGTAGCACCAAAATAATGTCATGTTAAAAGGAGACACTTTTGGGCAGGTTATGAATTTTGATTTTTTTTAACATATATCTTAAATATAGAGATATTTTGCTCCACAACGCCGTTTTCCCCAATGAAATCGGACATTCCTAAGCGAAGATATTGAGTTTGAAAGTTATGGTATTATAAAATTGGAAATTGAGATATCGGCCTTTAAAAATATTATTGACAATGTTGAGAGTAGGAATTAACTTAAAAAATATCTCAAAAACTACAAGGTGCCAGTTATATTCCAGTCTGAAACTATCAGACAATATTTTTAGCATTAATAATAACATCACAAATTCGCAACAAATCCAAATTGTGAAAAAATCACCCACCGGCAGATTTTTGGCTATTTCTCCATTTATGATCCTGCCCAAAAGTGTCTCCTTTTGACATGACACGTCACAATTGACCAGGGGCCGACTTTACGAGCGTTTCATGGTGGAGGCTCACATTTGTGGAACTAATTGTTTTTTCTTTTAAAGCAATGTATCATTTTAAAGCTTGTTTCTTTCTTTTCATTAGGATTCAACCTCAATTTTGATAAATGTAGACATGAAGTACCTCTGGAAGTGACGCGCACGTTCAGGTAATTGGCCATCTGCAGTGATCTGTGAATGCAACATTACAATCTTATTGAAAAGGGGCATCTAAGGGAAATGTCATAAGTACAATTCCTTGAGGGCAGAAATTAGATGGGGACAATGTCCTCAAATAAGGCTAATCTCTTTTTATAATGTTTCTCTGCGGTTGGATGGGTCTGAAGTTCCAACTATAACATTCACTGGTGAGAACCAGTGTTGCCAAACCCATGCTTTGGGGGCCCAATTAGGCCATTTTCACCACCCTTCCATGTAATTTATTTTATTATTGTAAACTTGTGCGACATTTTATTTATTTATTTATAACATTCGGCCGAAGCCAGGCTAATCCCAATAGTGCTCAGAGGCTACTAAATTTAAGGGACGCCATCCGGATATGATGGGACAGGGATATGGGAAGAGGTCCGATTTTAGATGCAGGAGGAAAACCGGAGCACCGGAGAAAAACCTGCGAGGACGAGCATGGATCGGCAACCAAACTCACATGTGGCGCCTCGGGAATTGAACCCCGCCACAGTGGTGAGAAGCGAGTGAGAAGACCACTACACTAACCCGCCCTCCCAGACCACTACACTAACCCGCCCTCCCTTTCAGTGTTGCGCCCATGAAGTAGACTGAAAATTTGTGGCAAATCCCCGTGTCAGGGCAGATATCTTGCACTTCTTTAAAAAGCATGGCTATCTTGTATCAAGAACTTGCGACTTTCAATTTCATTTTTGGACAGACAGTTTTGACTAGTATGAATTTTGATTACATGAACAGGACAGTGGACTGAATAAATAACATTCTGGCAAGAAATATATCGCCTGGGCTATCCTATTTGAAATCCACACTCCACCTGTGGAAAATTTAGCAACAGTCTTCCACAGATGGAGTATAGGTTTAAAAAAAGAATAAACAATTGGGGAACTAACTTCCATTTAAAACACTCACTCCAGTTGTGGAAGATATAGGCAAAGCCATTATACAGGGGGAGTATGATTTCAAAAGGAATAACCCATGATTGCATTATGCCTCGAGTTTGACCATCTTGCATCAAATCACTTGTTCCTAATATCCGGTTTTGTCTCATATTGGCCAATGCTTAATGCTTTTGAATTGTCATGTTACATGATACTATTATAAAAGTGATTTATAATTTCAAGGTTATTTGACACATACACCACATAAAAACATCCCCACTAGTTTAAGTCATAACTTTGAGCACAATTAATTAACAGAAATAAAATGTGAATGGATTTTTATTTGCTACAGTGTGATATCACACTTGTGTAAAACAAAAGTAGATGGATCAAGAAATTAACAATTTAATTAAATTTGAAAAGTTGTAGCATCATTTGCTGTGTAAAAGCGTATGTTTGAAAGTGTGTCAAACATATACTCTAGACTGAAAAGACCACAATGAATGCAGGCCACCGCTCACTTTGGGTAAGTGGAAGATGTTAGAGTATACAATTGAATATAAGAATACAAAAGCCACCCAAGTCCATACTTTGGCCAAATTGAGTTAAGCATTGGAAAGTGTTGCTATACATAGGCCTGTCATATGGTTGAAAGAACAACTCAAATTCATCCTCTGTGTCTAATTTGAGCATGTGAAAAATAGCATGTATGAAAGAATCAACCCAAGTCCATGATTTGAGTCTTGTAACACATTGATTGAAATCCAGTATGTATAAAAGTCCACTTGTAACATCTTCATTGCTGGAGAGTGACTTTTGAAAAAAAATGGGTTTAATCAAGGAAAGTGTGTGGTTTATATTACATGGCAGAATGCTTATCAACATTATACATAACTGTGTGCTTTATTTTGTATTATCTTACTAGTGGTAATATCATTCCAACATTATTGTCTTTGTATATGATTCAAAAAACCACCCAAGCCCAGAATTTAAAATGAACCCCACGAAGTCCCTGAAATGCTAATCGTCATACCTAATACAGTTTAACGCACCCATTTGCACGTACAACTTACCATATTGACCAGGTAAATCTAACTGAAGGAATTAAAATGATACACAGGTTTTTCTCAAAATCACTTCCCATGGACTTGGGTGGGTTTTGGATTCATGTATTCAATTCTACTCCCTGTTATCATCTGTTTGTATTGGCAATTTTAACTTGCACCAAACTATATGTTTATTTATCAACTTATCGATCATTCGATTCTTTTTACACAATTGTGTGTAGCTAACACACAATTCTCCGCACATTTGTATTAATTATTTGTGCTAAAGTTCTCAAGGCCACTGAAACTGGTGGGATTACCTTTTTGATGTGTTTATTTGCCCCATAAAGTTTCAAGAAATGAATGTCAATTGTAATAGGTTTTATCACCCAGTTGGGGTAGTGTTACATGATGTTTTGTTAAAAACTATTGGACTGGTTTGTCATATTCCACTAATTTTAACAGCTTCAAGGAAGAAACAGAAACTTTTCCATCTAGGTTTTGCCGCCATAGTGGGAATCCTCCCTCTTACAACACATCTTTGGCAATCAGCAACACATCTACCTGTGGCCACTATTAACAAACCTCCACACAGGTGTCACCTGAAGACAACAAGTTCCAAATTTTCCTTACAAATTCAAAAATTTCAGAATTCTACAAGCGATGATCATATTTGGATTTAATCATCATGAAAAATACATTAAACTGAGTACAAACAAGCCCAATATTGGTGCAGTGGTTCTTGAGATAGCTCTTGATATTCTGAAAAATATCTTGGAGCCTATGGCCAGCACGCAGAGCATTAACTTGTATTCAAGCTACAAATGTGAACACTGATGCACTGAACTCGCTCAGTGACAAGAAATGCTGGATGAAAATGCAAGGAGACTTTCATGCCAATTTTCTAATCACTTTTGATACTAGGAATCGCAAATGTGCATTTGAAGACCTTTAGAAATACTGTGCAGAAAACAGTTTATTTAGACACATTTTAGCTTATAAAATCCAAATAAAACATCTTTTAGTCCTAATATTCAAAGCGTCATTGAGACCAATATAGGCTTTTCAATGATACCAAAAATCTCAATTTTGATGGAGAAGAAGTGTGGATGAGGTTGATGGTCAGACCACCTCCTTGAAGTATGATTGCAAAGGTATAATTTCAATACCAATACCTGTTTCCACTACAATTGGCAGCTCTGCCAAACGTATTTCCTTTTTCTGGGGCACCCTTTAATATATATGCTTCAAATATCATGTTCAATAGTTTGTACTTCGCCAGATTTGTTCCTCTTGCACCACCACTGTTCGTTTTCAGTTGCAATGTTTCAAAACATGTCCAACTGGTACTCACTATATAATAGGCAAAGCATCCAAACAAAACCCTAATGCGTAAGGGAAATCCCAAAGTCAAATCCCCAATGCGTTAGAGATATGGAAAGGAATCTTAGGGGTTTGAAAAAGAAGTTTTGCACTAGGACTTGATACAAATCCTTAATACATACAATTGGACTTGACCAATGAATCTGTTATCAAACCAGAAATTTTCATTTCAGGAATTGATTATCTACAGCCATCAAGTGCCACTTGAGAGATCCCAATGAGCGACTCATAGTGCATGACAAAGATCAATAGTACTGCTCTACAGGATTTGGGTTTACAGTCTCAAGTGGCTATTATGTCTTATCTCTCGAACTCAATATCAATCTTGGGGATTCAAAGCCTTCCAGCTACCATCAACCTACACAAATTTTGAGAATTTCTACAAAATATTTTAATATTTTGTAGAGAAATCCTTAAAAGGTGTGAAACCGTTGCCTCTCAAAAACGTGAGTCCAGTGGAATGATTTAAAGAATTTAATTTTATATGTGATTTCTCTTTAGGGATTTGTTAAGGGATTTCCCTTACGCATAAGGGATTTGTTTGGATGCCTTGCCTAACTAGAGTGATAGTTTTGTGCTATATTCTGTATTTTGCCTTGAATCTTCTGGATCCCAAAAAAGATCCCAACTCCTGAATCTTAGAGAAGAATGGAGTGGACAAACAACTTCTGCAAGTTATCAACATGCGGATGATTAATTATTATTATTACCAAGTAATCTTATAACAAAAACAATATGAAAACTTATTTTTGCCATTTTCAAGTATTATTGATAGAAACAAGAGTACAGTGATGTAGGTTTCACTAGCTGGATGGGGATTCCCCTTAGTACAATGATGTAAGTCACTAGCTGGATGGGGATTTCCCTATCAAGTACAAGTGCAAGAAATAGGACAAAATACAATACAAAACAAAGCATTAATTATTTAATAAGGCTGATTAGGTGAGAATAATTAAACAAGGGGAAAATGTCAGATTTTGTTTAAAATCTTCTTTTTCTGCCCACAAGGTATCCAAATGTGTGCTTTTGGTTCTTGTTCTGACACTTCAGTACTTTGCTGCTGTGTTTGTATTGTGCCCACCCTGTTCAGCAATCAGCTCACTGTCTTATATCTCTTGAATAAATTCATCACGACTATTCCATAAAATTGTATATTTTTTCATATACTAGGTCAAACACACTTCAATGATCACCACACCAACAGTAGCATCGAAAGATAGCTGGAAGCTATCGAAACGTCTGCATGTAAATGTGTTTAACCTGGACTAGTATATGTTTCATCCATTACGAAATAAATTTTATTAGAATAAAAATTATTTAGTGTGGGACATTATTAGAGCATCAGACAAATCAATTGCATTCTGAATTAGAAGAATGTCCATCTGATATCAAATAATTTTGATTTTTGAAATTGCAATGTAATACACATTTTATGGCAAATGATTAAAATTAATTTTTTAAATATTTAACAGTACTCGAAGTAAACTTTATAAATCTGATGATTTATACGTAAAGTGTATGTAAGTGGGATGAAAAGCCGACGATCAATTTAAAATTTTGACCTTTCGTATTGAAGATATGGATTTTTTCCCAAAACACCAAAAAAAAATAGGTCTTTTTAGGAAAAAATCCATATCTTCAATATGAAAGGTCAAAATTTTCAATTGATCATCAGCTTTTCCTCCCAGCTACATACACTTATCATTAGATTTATAAAATTTACTTCGAGGACTGTTATATATCAAAATGTGAAAAATATCAAATTTTAATAATTTGTCATAAAAATTTGTATTATATCGTGAATTTCAAAATATGAAAATTATTTGATATCAGAAAGACATTCTTCGTATTCAGAATGCAATTCGATAGGTCTGATGTGCTCTCATGTCCCACAAAAAATGCTGTCGAAACACTCAAAACGCTCATTCCCGATCCCTTAAGAAATCCGAGTAAAACAATATTGGTTTCACTAGCTAGATGGTGAAGTTCAGACAATTATGTAAGAAGAAGAACAAAACACAATAGGAAACCAAACATGAATTGGCTGATTTAATATGCCAGGGTAATCACATGAAGGTAGGCAAGGCAAATTGTCAAGTTTTATTTGCAATACCTTTTTGTTGTTTTGTTTTTATTGTCAGATTAAAAGTTAATATACTATTTTACTTATTACTCCATGTTAGCCATAAATTCTAAAGATACACAATAAATAATAAATAAATAAATAATAAATGAAATAAATACTGATAGTTTATATGATACCACTGGAAATGAAATCTGCCAAAGTAGTCAATTATCAAAATAACAATGGTTCTTATTAATCTGGGCGTAAAATACAATTAATAAAGATACTAAATAAACATTAATAATAATAGAGTCTAGATATTTTGAATGTGTGTATTTTTACTACTCAGTAGAGACAAGGCAATTAAGACAACAGTTTATTATCCCATTTAAACTGCTGCGATGGATCTGTTATTTTGAAAGTAAATTTGGCAACTTAAAACAGCATGCTAGTGCAAAATTACTATAGCTGTCAGTATAACTTAAATTGTTAAATGGTTAAAATTACTTAACTATTTAATCATCTGTCTATAGGCATTTTTATGAGCTGTATTGAGCACATTAATATCTTTTCAAATTAAAAAAAATTTGGTGACATTACATTTTTCCCCCTCCCAATTTATTTGGATTTGGTGGGGTAGTCTTCGGACACCTGCGCTCTAGGCATTAACTGGAATTTTTAAAAGCGTTTATGATATTGTGTACATTTTAATGTATCTAATGTGCAATATAATAAAACATTACACATTTTATGTTATTATTGAGTGATTTAAACAATGCATCATGGGAAGGCATCTCTGCTTGCAATGACACAAACAATAAAAGTGTGTCCATATTTAAGGGCATGCTGTGGGAAAGAGACCAGATGGAGCATCCCATGATGCAAAGCTCTAGTTATTATTTATTAGCACGGTCAAGTGCAATCATGTTATAGATGTCCATCAAAGTACCAGACAATTATAACACAATTATTCTCACAAAATGAGAAGAAAGTTGCTTATTTGTATTTATGTCCCAATTTATAATCTCTGGTTCATAAGCTTTAAATTAATATATAACTTGTCAGGGTTGCTTCCACACTTGGCGTTCAAAAGTCAATATTTCAACAAAGAATTCTTTTGTTTCCTATTGTTTTCTAGTATTTTCAATGAATCATATGATGACGAGGTGTGTTTTCCAACAAAAGTTTTGATTTTTTCACCCATAATGCATATTTAGGCTTCTACTACTTCTACTTGTTGACTAGTGCTTGATACACATTTACTTTAATATGTGAATGATTGGAAGCTGAAATTGTGATCCTGTGCAGAAAGCCACTTAGTTCCAAATTTGCTTGAGATATGGCAAGCTGCAGCATGAAGATGTAATTGAACCAAGGCCACGGTATTTTTATTTTGGTTATTTGCAATCTAAAAAGGGTATCAGGAGTTTTTCTGCTTGATCTGGTATATGCAAGGTAATGCCCTATCCCATTTAGTAGAGACTCTGCTATGATAAGCCTGTACTCTTGATTCCATCCCCTAGATATGTATTAACACTAGTGATATCAATATGTCTACTGACAAGCCTCCCTGAATGAGCAATGTTTACCATCACACACCTGATATATTGTAATGTTTGCCTTATGAACACTATCTACAAATACATACATCCCTGGATTTCATCCTTCCAAATGTTTACTTTGCAATAGATACATCCCACAAGACGATATAATCTGTTTTTCTGTGTTACCATTTCCAAATATTCTTTTCTGTAGATCAGATAGCATTTACTATTGACATGTGTAATCACAATGCCTAGGCAGGCTGCTACTATCATGACATGATCTCACATGTTGGTGACAATGTTTGATATTAAATGTAGATATAAAATGAAAATGTTGTAAAATTAAAGATACAAAATTGGATGATTTTAGAGGTGGCGAGAATGATTGTATCAGCACATGTAGACACATGTGAATAAACACATCTACAACACCCTGCATACATGTGATATAAAATGTGGGCCAAACACTCAGTATTAATAATCATAATGATGTGTTATTAATAATACAAAAAGTACATGCATGCAGCTGTTTATTTTTGTGCAAACTGGAATAGTTTGGAAGTAATTTGTGTCACAACATTAACTAAAAAATATACTATTTATAATTTATCAGACCAAAAGGATGACACGTTATAGTTAATATTGAAAGATGCGATGTCGAGGTGTGTTTTCCAACAAAAGTTTTGATTTTTTCACCCATAATGCATATTTAGGCTTCTACTTCAAAATTGCATAAATACTGACCCGGCTCCACCACATTCATCATGTTGACTAGTGCTTGATACACATTTACTTATGTGAATGATTGTAAGCTTAAATTGGGATTCTGTGCAGAAAGCCACTTAAGTCAAAATTTGCTTGTGATATGGCAAGCTGCAGCAAGGAGATGTAATTGAACCAAGGCCACAGTATTTTTATTTTGGTTATTTGCAATCTAAAAAGGGTATCAGGAGTTTTCCTGCTTGATCTGGTATATGCAAGGTAATGCCCTATCCCATTTAGTAGAGACTCTGCTATGATAAGCCTGTACTCTTGATTCCATCCCCTAGATATGTATTAACACTAGTGATATCAATATGTCTACTGACAAGCCTCCCTGAATGAGCAATGTTTCCCATCACACACCTGATATATTGTAATGTTTGCCTTATGAACACTATCTACAAATACATACATCCCTGGATTTCATCCTTCCAAATGTTTACTTTGCAATAGATACATCCCACAAGACGATATAATCTGTTTTTCTGTGTTACCATTTCCAAATATTCTTTTCTGAGATCAGATAGCATTTACTATTGACATGTGTAATCACAATGCCTAGGCAGGCTGCTATTATCATGACATGATCTCACGTGTTGGCGACAATGTTTGATATCAAATGAAATGTTGCACATTAAAGATACAAAAGTTGGATGGCTTTGAACATGTTAAAGGTGGTGAGAATGATAGTATCAGCAAATGAAAACACACACCTATAACATGAATGCATATAATAGGAATTATATGATGTGTAATTGATATGGCACTATTACAATTTAAACAGAAAATCCCTGATTTTGGCATTCTTCATGGTCAATTGGAACAGTAGTTTCATCAAATGAAAGTATAAATATCTTGAATAAACACCAACAGATTGCATAAAGCCTGACCAGATCTGCACTGCATGCCGGAGCTTTTTTCAGAAATCATTGCTTATGCATGAGTCTGTCAGTTAGTACAGAGATCTTTTATAAAGTACTTATTCCCAAGTTTAGGACAATCTTTAGCTCAATTAACAAGACCTATCAGTCTGAGAACTTTAAGACAGACTGATAATTATTAGACAGAACTCAATATCAACACTTGAGACGAAGACAAGACTGAGTCCAGATCACGATACTGCCAAATAAATTTTTTCTACCTAAAGATGCAATAAGACGCAGAGATGACTTTTGTAAAGGCCAAAATCATTAGTGCGATTGCATATTCAAGAGGCACAGATTCACAAAGCACATTCTGCCATATATCTCACCGATCACCCAACAATGAAAATTTATTTAGGCGACAAAAGGGGAGCAGCATGGCACACTGGTTAAGGTCTAATTGCCTTTGGTGAGAAAGGTCCCGGGTTCAAATCTCTGCAGGACCACAACAAAGAATCTGCTCTCCCATATCTGGAAACGGCAGGCCAGATAGAAGACCTTGTTACAGTGGGTTCAGGGTAATAAGCCCGATTGTTGACTTTTGTCTGAATGACGTTTCATCAGCGTTATCTCCTAGATTTCAGCTGTTAATACCCAGATATGACTGATATAAAAAAGTTCTGTCAAAATTGATCCATTCCTCAACAAAAAAAACGGTCATTTTTTAAGTCATACAGCTAAATAATATCTGTAAAATGCGAGATCTAGGACTCAATTACCTGTGCTGATGTGTTGTCTTGGTAATAAGTCATTGGTACAAAATATACTTTATTAGAGCTGTTTGAAGAAAATTGAACCAGTTTTGAATTTTAACCCGTTTAAACTTTGACTTTGGAAATCTCAAATTGCCAAGGGGGAACAATTCTACTCCCTTCTGAATCTCATTTTGTAGCACCCATAGAATATTAATATAAAAAAACCACTTTCACAATCAAACCTTGCTCTGCCATTCGACTAATATTATGATTTTTAAGACGCATTTTTAGAAGACTAGCAATGCTGGAAGAAAAAAATCCAGCAAAACAAATAGCAAATGAATGTTTGTTTTCATAACAAGCCCCTGTCCTGATTCAGCAGAAATGTCAGTGGTGTGTAACAGGTTGTTGTAGTTAAGAATTGTAAAGTCACTAAGCCATTACTCTATTACTACTGACCAGGATTAATGAAGATCAAAGTTGGTTATCCTGGATATCCTGAAGGATTAGTGACAAGTGCAAGTAACAAACGTTACATAAAGGTCATTGTATAAAAATGGGCTCTTTATTTTCTTATGAACATTCATCTGTATTGGTAAATCAAATACAATAAGGTGGTTCGTGAACCACTAGATTCCTCGCCCGCCCTTGTGTGGTTATGGAGAGGATTGTAATGCAAACAGACTTCAGGCGGACCTCCTGTCATAGCAGTTGCAAAAAAGGTCCAGCGACAACCTTCCGAGGAAATATTGCAGGGAATTTAAGTCCTGCAAGTGAAGACCTCAAGTAAATTGGTCATTTTGCCAGGCAATATTCCAGGACCTCTGACCTCCCGGGGGGGTACTCAAGTTTGGTTTTGGTAGGGACGTGCCGCTGAGATTTTGGATGTAGACCCATAAATATACCACATTTTTAAGAAATTTGGACTCAATGATATACCAAAAGTCAAAATTTTTGGCCGAATTTACCCAAAATTGTCTTAGTTTTTACAAATTTTCCCAAAATTTTGGGAAAATTTGGAAAATTTTGGCTAGATTAAGGAAAAATTGGGCTGTTTTCCGAAAAAATTGAGAAAATTTTGAAAAAAGGACCCATTCATATACCAAAATAGGCTTTGAAAAAGGGGTCATTGATATACCAGAAGGCTGAAAATGCTACCCATGTTTGCGTGCACGTCCCCTCAGTATGGTCATTTGTACTGAGTAACCCCCCCCCCCGGGTCTGACCTATCAATATTTCCTCAAAAATAAAACCTGGGGATACTTTTTCAAGGCATGTTACACTCTCCAGAGAGTTTCTCTGGAATGTTGATAGCTTTTGCACAATTTTGTTGTGTATTTACCTACTTAGTCAAATCTATGGTTTTACAGGTCATAATCATATAGCTGTCCCAGATATAGTTGATTGAGATCATATTGCAGGGGAAAAGTTTTTTCCTCATGTAAATTGCATTGCCAGGGCAAGTCATCGATCAAAATAGAATTTATGGAGGCAAGGCACATTTCCTTGTGGAGGCAAGGCATATTTCCTTATGTGATGCGATCAAGCAAAATCAGTTGTAACTCGGGAATATTGATTTTGAGAGCCAAACAAAGGCAACATTTCCTTTTGTTTCCTGTTGTTTTGGAAACTTTCCTGTTGTTTTGGAAACTGAAAATTTAATATTTCTGAGTTCCGACTGATTTTGCTTGATTGCATCACATATTATTATGCAGGCAAGGCATATTTCCTTGTGGTTCTTATGCTGGCAAAGCATATTTTCTTGTGAAAACTGGGCATTACAGAGGGTTCTACAACAAGTCGGCAAAGGTCTATGACCTGGCTCTGGCATCCTATTGGCAAATCTTGTTGTTTTTATAAGACCATCAAAATAAATGATTCATTACTTGACTTGTAACAACTTATAGGATTTGTGGCATTAAACTGAAATGAGACCATATCCGGTCATAGAAAATAATACAAACCAAGCAGAAATCAGGGATATTGCTTTTCATATATGGGGGTTAAACTAACATCACAAAGCCACATAATCATGTTTATTTTTAGATAATACCTGTAACACAAAAACAATTAAATTAGGACATTGCCATCAAGTACACATCCAGAAAGCAGAAATTGAGGAGCAAAATGGCCAACACTTGTGACAATAATTTTGTATATGCCGACAATTTACTTCTTATTATGTTCCCAAGAAAATCATGAAACTACAAGTTGACCTTTATTTTTTACTATGGTCCACTTTCTACAAGGCTTTTTCAAATTTGAAATAACAAAATTCACAATCATTTTAAATGTGTGTGTTAAGTTACCTTCTAATCAGGCCCGTACGCAGGGGGGGTGGGGGTGGGGGTGCGACGCACCCTCCCCCCCCCAAATTTGGAAAAGTATACAAAAGTCCAAAATTTTCAGAATTTGCGAGCGTAGCGATCCAAAAAATCAGGGTTTTTACGCTTTTTTGGACAAAAAAGGTCAAAATTTTAGGAAGAAAGTCCACTTTTCACAAAATTTGGAAAAAAAGGTCCACTTTTTCAAAATAAGCACCCCCCCAAATGAAATCCTGCGTACGGGCCTGCTTCTAATGACAGTAAATCCTGAAATTCTTACCAAAGCGTGTTAATAAATGATCAAATCAAACAACCGCTGATGATTATTGGCAGATTATAGAACATCTTCTACCTTGGTCCTTATGCAACTGACTAGTTCAAACCACAATAATATGCAAAGTCTGACCTTATGCAACTGACCAGTTTAAACCTCAAGAATCCCTTGGAGGCTGGTCAAACACTTTCCAATCAAAAAACCATTTTAAAATGACACAGAGGAAGCAGTTAGCTATCAACAGGTGACAATTTGCGTCATAAACAAATTTGTGTCGTAAGTGTCAAGAACAAAAATATGGTCTCTATCTACCCAGAGAGCCTACAGTAGCACTTCACTAATCTATCATGGCTGACAGGTGTGCATCATATATATTGGGCTAGTCCAGTTAATATCTTTACACTACAGCTATTGAAGACTAGACCCTCCCTCGGGTCCATGGAGAACAACTGGTAATGTAGATTATATAACATTAAATAAACCCGATACATGGACCCTTCCAATCTGTAGGCAAATTGACTTCCAGCTCCCAGCATTTCGTGGGAATTCACTTTTACATCCTGGGTCAGACGAGTTTTCTATATATATCACGTCCGTGGTCTCACTGTCTTGCCGTTTGTGTAAGACTTGTGTAAGCGTCTACTCAGCCTGACCAATCAATGTAGAGCTCAGCAAGCAAGGCGATATTTGAAATGAGTTTTCATTGATAGTCTGTTGATCATAACCAATGCGCGCGCAAAATGACAATAGAACTGGGTCATGCATGTTATGTGCCTACCATATTTGAATTAACAATGGGGCGGGGCTATCATAATTGACGCCACATTCACGTTATAACTTGATAATTATTTGGAAGTCAGTTTACTATCAAAGCGGAACAGTCTCGGATTAGGAGAGCTATTATAAAAAAATAAACAAGTTGGTTTGTAGATTAATTGAGTTTTAGTCGGCGCACAGTGCTCCAGGAGCACTATAACTTTGTTGCCATTAGTTAGGGCTTAGTGGTGTGTTGGTTTTAATCTTTGGAGTGAAGGAGAAGGTGGTTTTAGCTCTAATTAATAATAAATAATAATGCCTTTCATAGGGGGTGTATGGGTTTCAACTGGAATAGCCCATTGCATTAGAAGATTGTACATGTTGTGGCACTAGTCACTACTGTCTACTGGGGTACCATACACTAGCCAAGATGGCGAGCACCTAGCAATAAAGTGTAAAGTTTACACCGGAAAACAAGGCAAAATACTGCCAAAAGTATGACCCCTGAAGGCAAATAACATGAAAAGTTGGCGAAATAGTAGGTAAAGACCAGATTTGGCATTGCATTTTGTCGAAAATACATTGGACATGACCAATATTTCGAGTGAAAATGAGCTTGCCTGACGAAGTTCGCCATGAACGAAGTTCTGTCGAAATGTTGACATAATTCACTTTGTCGACAGGATTCTGACAGAGGACCTGTCGACGCCGGCCTTACAAATTTAACACCCATGGGCACTATAATACCGGCCGAGTTATATGCTTCTAAGTAGATGGCCAGGAAAATGGAAATTTGGCTGAATTATATCAGCAATAGCAAATGCACTTGTGACAATATGGGATTTATGTGAAATAATTCAATGTATATCTCGCACATTTAACACCCATGGGAACTACTGGCCGCATTATCAAATTAAGAGCTATTTTGATTGGTTACAAAGAGGGCTATATCATGTATTGAGCCAATCAGAAATGTGGTAAGAATGGTCAGTAGGGCATTAAGCTTCAAATTGGTGAGAGATCTAAAAGACAGCAGTGCCCATGGGGTTAGCAATTACACTCCAATCTGTCACATGATGTGCCATCATCCTTAAATGGGTTTGCTTCTCAGAAGCATTTAGCACAGTTTACCATTGTGCTCTAAAGTGCTGTCAATTTTGAATCTGCTGAGTCGGGCATTCATTGGGCTATTCCAGTTCAAATCCATACACCCCCTATGGAAGACATTATCTTAATCTTCCACACAGGGAGTATGTTACCTGAATGGGCGATTCCATTTAAAATATACACTCCCCCTTTGTGGGAGATTAAGGTCATGTCTTCCATAAGGGGTATACAGATTTCAACTGGAACAGCCCAATTGAGATAATCTGTGTGTGCTTCAAGGTAAATCTAGTCATTTCCAGCTCAAAAGTACAGCAGCAATTTTTCCCCTCATTGTAAGGTTAAAAGTACCAAACATTATTACATCAATTGAACTAGAGTAGAGGCACAACCTATTACCAGGGCTACACACAAACATTGTATATTCCGCTGTACAAATATCCCTTCAGGGCCCGATGTACACATTTTGCAGGTGATCAGCTTTTGTGTAATTATTGCTCTTTTCAATAAAGGTCACCGAAATGTTAAGAGTACTAAGAATTATTGATATTTTTCTCGTTTATGATTGGAATGTGTTGAAATTTACAGGTGAGTGAGTGGGTGGGTGGGTGTATATGAATCAGGTGCCACCTTCAACTAATGATACCACTACATAACAAGCACACAAAATCTAATTGACATGATGAGAAAATGAGATGGAAATTGTTTATGGAATCCTTAGGCTTATGCAGGGGATGAATTAAGAACTTCTCATAATTCATTGCAAAGGGGTGTCACTGAGGTTTCATCAGCCATTTGAGCTACCAAATCCCATTGAATTCTATTCGCTGTTGAAGTTATGTAATAATCAGATTACTACCATAGCAATAGATTAATACAATTTTTGAATAGATTGCCCTGCACTACAAGCAGGTTGCACTCATCACCTGTGTACGTCTGCAATCATAGATTGAATACAATACCACTCTTTTCAAAGATACAGGTGCAACTGGTTTGCATTTTTTTGACATCTATGCTTCAATGCATAAGACGTATCATACCGTAACAGACTATTCAAATGCATTCAACAAAAGCATGATTGCAAATCTACTGCGACAGTTAGTTTCACACACATAACAAAATGTATTACGACCAAATAGGTCGATGACAACATTTGATTGAATGGCCTGCCCTGCGCCATGATTACGGTGAAGGACACCTTTGTTTGGAGCTAATCAATAAAAGCATGCAGGGCCTCTATAGGTACCACATGAACGCTGTAGCGCAGGGCGATCTATTCAATCTATTGCTATGGTAATTAATCCAGTTAATTGAAAAGATGTATTACCTTTCATTCATTCATTTGTCCTTGGCAGTTTGGAACATTCCAGTGAGTCAAAGAGCTAGGACCTACCATCCTCTGGCCTTATGTGTGTTGTCATAAAAGCTTGATATAGTGTGAAACCATGGTAAAACAAACCTTGGGTATGGTTTACATAGTTTATAAAGAGAGTGAGAGGAGCAATGATGAAAAAATGTGAGATACACCCGAGATTTCCTAAATATGCATGAGAGCAATAAGACACCCGCAATTTGAAACTTTGGAGATATAAATTTGGACATCCCACAGTATCAGGTAATTTTTCAATGCAGCTGGTAAGATTCGATTTTGAACTATCAAGTTACCATTACATTACTTTGACAAGTGTCCCAAGGATCTATACTGGATGCCACAGTCAACTTTAATATTCTTGCTTCTTTGGTTCCTCCTGACAGAGTTTGCAAAGGTAGATCACACCAACATGGTAACACTTCTATCCTTCCCATACATCTAATACAATTACTGTAGCTTTGCCATAGATTTTAATGCTTATCTGAAGTAATCAGAGCATCTTATAATGGCACAAGTATCATCCCCTGTCTCTTCAAATTGCCTTTGGCCATAAGGAAAATAATTGCCTGCTGTTGGCTATAAGGAAAACCAATATGCTGGCCGGGTAATAATTCACTGGGAAACTAGTTATGTCATCTACAGCCACAGCTTGGCAGATGAGTGCTAGCACAGATCTGTGGTGCTAGGTGTCACTTAACTCATGACCACAGCTAACACCATCCTTTGGGCACACTCATACTGGGAAATTCTTCAATGTAATGAAGGTTGAGGTATACTGATGAAAGATGTGATTCTTTTAAGGGGGTACTACATCCCTCGATAAATTTGTGTCTATTTTTTTGCATTTTTCTCAAAAACTAATAACACACTGGTAACAAAACTTATGTATACATATTATAGGGGCAAGGAATCCAGTTATTACACTGGAATTTCAGTGACTTAAGACAAGCGGTTCGTTATTTATGATAAGAAATAAGGTACCGCAAGGATGTACCTCATTTCCTATCATACCGTATATACTGAACCGCTTGTCTTGAGTCACTGAAATTTCAGTGTAGTAAATGGATTCCTTGCCCCAATAATATGCATAAATTTGTTACCAATGTGTTATTATTTTTTGAGAAAAATGCAAAAATAGTCACAAATTTACCACAGGGGTATAGTACCCCCTTAAAATGAAATCTTCAAATTCAGGTGTGAAAATATATTTTGCTGTAACCATAGGACCAAACACAAAAATGCTCTATGTGTTCTTTTTCTTCATCTACTTTATTCAATCATTTTATAGCTTGAAAAATAGTACATAAACCATTTTATAGCTTATTTACAGCAGTATCAAAATATCAAAACCGATCAATATGGGCACCCTGTTTATTGCGTAAAAACAACTGGGTCATGCCATAATCCCACAATGATACGTGGCTTGGCTAAGTATTCGTAGCGAATGAGGTATTGATGTTTCATAGCTTTTCATGACCCAAATTAGCCAATCAGGACCCTACCTCTGTGATTACAATGTTTACGCACTAAAACTGTAAGCAAGTGTCCTACTTCTCACTACTAAAGCAGGTGCAGTACGTGGCCCATATTTCATGACCCATGTAAAGCATGCTTTTGTTTCAACCGTACATGGTACCACACGGTACTTCAAAGTCTACTCGGACAGTCAACCGAGTGACCCAGATACAAAGTGTCATTGATTCCAATGTGTAAATAGTTTTGTAGGATTACGCTAATCGATGATGGGTCCCAATGATTTACTATCAGCTTCTATTACACTAATCGATGATAGGCTCCATACAGCAGGGTTCAGACGACTCTACAGTTAAGGTGTGGAACTGACCATGAAGATGTGATAACTATCATAAGCTTATCAAGACAGTAACTACCTTGAAGAAATCTTTGAGAAATCTCAATATTACCAAGCCTCAGTCTGTTAGCTTCTGTTGCAAGTGACATGCGGACATGTGTTAAAAGTCACTGGCGATAACTTCCACAGCTCATTTTGAGCTTGTTGTGGCATTAATTTATTTCCTAAAAATAAACTCGACTTGGTTCTTACAAATGTCTACAATGTACATGAAGTACTACTGTCATATAACAAATGTCAAATCTTATATTAAAGATGAAGTTTTAGTGCAAATTTGAATGCCATCAGGTTTCAAAATTTGAGTGATTTGTTATGGTGATATTTATTGCTCCTTTTTCCTTCGAGGCAAAATAGTGACAAAAGTCGAAGGGTCAAGTAAAAATGCCAAGGAAGAAAGAATTCTACATTTGGTATGAAGCGTCATATTTCAAGTATTTGTATTGCACATCATGTTTAAATTATGCCTAAGGCCAAAAAAAAAAAATATTGTTGTGTTGCCCTCAAGTGGTAAAAAGGAGAAATTTGGGTCGGACGGTCGGATTTCTTTTTTTTTATTTTTTTTTTATTTAAACCTTCAGTTTTTAAAAATCCCTACAAATTTTAAATAATGCTTCTTCAATAAGGAGACATTTGTCAATTTTGACTTCTGGATACCCGTTAGGCATCAAATAAAGACTAGTCTTTCAATAAAATATTAATTGTAAGTGAAAAACATTGAGTTTTTGAAAAAATCTGTAAAAATCATCATTCAAAAAAAAAAAAAAAAAAATGCGACCCTGATTTTTCAGGATTTAGGGTCGGACGGTTGAGGGCAACACAACAATTTTTTTTTTGCCTAATGGCTGCCCTCCACGGACTGGCTTCATGGTATCTTACCCACGAGACATCTTGTGTGGATGCGTGGTCATGTTAGACGGATTATTTTTTATATAGGACGACCATGGTAACTTAACACGGAGGTAAGCACCGGTCTGATCACGGCTTATGAAGTAATGATTTACCATCAGCTTTTATTAGTTTTGAGGCACAAATTGCTCAGAGTTGAAAGAAAGATTATCTAGCTTTGCCCGAGGGTGATTTTTTCTGGCTACTATCTAGTACAATCAATGATACCCCATTATACACTCTGGATATTTTTGTATTTCGTTGTATCATAAGTAGTATATATATATATATACGTTCGAGTGATGCATGGAGTGACCACACTAATTACAATAATCGATATTTTTCTGGTCCAATCTGAGAGTACAAAATAACGAGAAGCGATACTCTGTGCTCAAATCTGAGGGCAGTGTGACGTAATAAGCTGGACCATTTATACTGATCCAACTACAGTGACACTTTGTGATGTCACACTGGACAAATTTCATTCGCTGTTAGATGAGGTTTGTGTTTGTGAATGCAATGGAGCAAATAGATCTGCAATCAATACGGCCTTCTGTCTCTTGACTCTCTTCAAACTACTGTAACACCTCTTCGAAAGTGACAGAGATGTCATCAAAGCTGGAACAGATACTAACATGCATGAGGCGATCTCATTTTGGTAATGAGCTGAAGTAATAGGCTATTCCATTTAAAATCCATACTACCCCTGTGGAAGATTTAGCTTAAGTCTTCAACAGAGGGAGTATGAGTTTTGAATACAACAGATAATTGGGTAACTTCTATTTGAAATACTCACTCCAGTTGTGGAAGATATAGGTAAAGTCATAACACAGGGGGGTGTATAGGTTTCAAAATGATTAACCCTGACCAATTACATTTGAAAAACTTTCTCCCTCTAGGGAAGATATTTCCAAAATCTTCCACAGGGGTAGTGTGCATTTCAAATGGAATAGCCCAATTAAAGCAGATGATGCTAACAAAAACGTTTTTTCTCACCTCTTCAAATATATATACCTGTTTCTTTCATAGAATATTTAATTAGTTCTTCATTCCTTGCAGGACGAACCTCATCCCCACATTTTGTCCATTAAAATGAAGATTTTGTGTCAGTAGCAAGCTCATAATTATTTGTCTAATTGACCCAGTGAAATATTATTTTATCTTTTATATGCTACGATGATTTTCCTTGTGTGTCAAAAGGGATTTGAAAACTGGCATGGAACAAGTGGGTCTCAAGGCCATTCAACTCAAACAGAAAATCATGCGACCATCCTCCTTTAATGTGAGTTTGCATGCAAATGACAAATCCCACCCAACATCCCATCCTGTTAACTTACCAATATTAGATTTTGTATATCATTTTCGTCATTACTACCGACATAAACATCTGGTAATGAAGTGACCCTGCCCATTGAAATTGAACTTTTACTCTATTAGTGCTAATGTGGAATTTTGCATTCAGTTATGATTACTGTTTATGTGCAATAATAATTGCTAACATATGTGGCACAATCTGATTCAATGAAGCTAAAGACAGCAATTAGGCCAAAATAAAAAATGTTGTGTTGCCCTCAACCGTCCTACCCTAAATTCTGAAAAATCAGGGTCGCATTTTTTTTTTTTTTTTGTTGATTTTTACAGATTCACTTAAAATTAATATTTTATTGTAAGACTAGTCTTTAATTGTTGTCTAACAGGTATCCAGAAGTCAAAATTGACAAATGTCCTCTAATCGAACAAGCATTATTTAATATTTGAGGGGATTATTAAAAACTGAAGGTTTAAAAAAAAAAAAAAAAAAATAATAATAATCCGACCGTCCTACCCAAATTTCCCATTTTTCCACTTGAGGGCAACACAACAATTTTTTTTTTTTTTGGCCTTATGACATTGAGCTAAAAAATCAACACCACCAAATACATAATTATGAAAATTGACATTGTGAAAGCTTGTAACTTTACAATTATCAGTCAACATTAATAGGTACATTTTCACGGGAAAATATTCTGGACACGTGACCAATGCGTATCAATGTGAGTGTAACCTCGAGCCTGATCTCTGACCCCCGGCGGTGACCTCGCTATTCAAGTCTTAGTAATTTTGAATTGGAATAGTATTTTTGACCACAATTTTGATAGAAATTTGTGCATTGCAAATTTATAAAATATTATGTTATCTTAATTTCTTCACAATATCATCAAAACGTAATTTCAAAAATATCTATCTACGGTAAAATTATTTATCTACGGAAACTCTTACCATAATATTATTAACTTGCGACAAGTAACATATTTTGCATCAAAGGAAGAATTCTTCGTATTCAAATACATTGGAAGAACCTAGGCGAAATGTCAACCGTGCTAGCATGGTCAACCATGGTCAACCATGGTCAAAACATGGTTGACCATGGTTAACTATGGTCAGCGATGATCAGCCATGGTGGCTTGACCATGGTCAACCATGGTTGCCATGGTCACCATGGTATACCATGGTCGACCATGCTTTAGCATGGCCGAGCATGGTCAGCCATGGTCTTCACCTCACTTGACCATGGTCACTTTTAAGTATACCATGGTCAACCATGCTTTATCATGGGTGAGCATGGTCAGCCATGTTCATCACCTCACTTGACCATGGTTGACCATGGTCACTTCAAGTATACCATGGTCAATCATGCTTTAGCATGGGTGAGCATGGTCAGCCATGGTCATCACCTCACCTGACCATGGTCACTTCAAGTATACCATGGTCAACCATGCTTTAGCATGTGTGAGCATGGTCAGCCATGGTCATCACCTCACCTGACCATGGTTGACCATGGTTACTTCAAGTATACCATGGTCAACCATGCTTTAGCATGGCTGAGCATGGTCAGCCATGGTCATCACCTCGCCTGACCATGGTTGACCATGGTCACTTTTAAGTATACCATGGTCGACCATGCTTTAGCATGGCTGAGCATTGTCAGCCATGGTCATCACCTCACCTGACCATGGTTGACTCTGGGTAGTGAATGAGAAAAAGCACCCTCTGTTGTTATTAATCGTATTTAATGCGTATTTACAACGTTGTGAATAAATATTTGACACCATAGAATATAAAAACTAGTAATTTGATAAGTTAAAATAAGATTTTTAACAGAATAAATCTAAATAATATGATTATGCAGTTTATTCCGTTAAATATTTACCCCATAATTTCCCTCTTAACCATGGTCAAACATGCAAATTTTTGACCATGGTTGACCATGGTCACTTTAGATAGACCATGGTTGACCATGGTCTCTGGCCGTGGTGCCATTTTTCAAAAACATGGTTGACCATGGTCAAAAACATGGTTGACCATGGTCAAAAACATGGTTGACCATGGTCAAAACCCTGGTTGTTGAACTATGGTTGACAATGGTTCAACCATGGTCAAACATGCTAAGTTTTAACCATGGTTGACCATGGTCACTTTAGATAGACCATGGTCAAAAGGTTAACCATGGTTGACCATGGTCTTTGGCCGTGGTGCCATTTTTCAAAAGCATGGTTGACCATGGTTTGACCATGGTCAAAACCCATGGTTGAACCATGGTTGACCATGGTTAACCATAGTTCAACCATGCCTTTTTCGCATAGGAACACCCGCTGTGCTCGGGGTCACATTCCATAATGCTAATATGTCTGCGCCCATGGCTGTCACGTGTCCAGAAAAATGTCCCGTGAAAATTTACCTATAGGCTAAAAATGCTCCAATCCAATAGTTTGATTTTATAATTTTTAACACAAAGACTAGTGGAAGAACTACCAAAATGATCAGAATAGTTGCAAACAGTAAGATATCTTACACTTCCCACAATGCATTTCTTCCATTTCAATTTTCTGTACTGATTTACTATCTAGCGCAACATGTGTCAATGAGTGACAAAAGAACAGAGCACAACCAGATCTTGCAAAATGTGTTAATTTGATGACTATTGACCCATGTTTAGCCAGTCTATTCTGAACATGAACACTAAGGGAATCTGTGCGAAGAGTGTCTGAAAGTTGCTATTTAGTATATGAGACAATGCATCATGTTGCAAAGGATTCTGGGAAGGGTAAGATACCTTCTGAGTTTCAAATTTCATCCCCTTTCAAGAAATAAACAATAGCAAGAAATACTAAGCAACCGCTTACAATTGTGCTGATTAATGTGCTGTGTGTTACCAAGGTTACACAGTTATTCCTATGCATTAATTGTAAAACTTCTAACAAATAAGCAATTTATATTAGTGCAGTAGCAAACAGGTTATGAATGCTTTATAATAGAAAGCCAATAATTCTTACTTGATAAATCTCCAAATCTATTACTACATTAAATTGTAGAATAATATACCTGTATAAATTCACATCATCTTCCCCATCTCCCGCAGCTCTTAAGGGGGTACTACACCCCTCGATAAATTTGTGTCTATTTTTGCATTTTTCTCAAAAACTAATAATACAGTGGTAACGAAAGTTATGTATATTATAGGGGCAAGGAATCCAATTACTACACTGGAATTTTAGTGACCCAAGAGAAGTGGTTTGTTATTTATGACCAGAAATGAGGTACCACTAGGATGTACCTTGTTTCCTATCATATATACTGAACCGCTTGTCTTGATTCACTGAAATTTCATTGCAGTAATTGGATTCCTTGCCCCAACAATATACATAACTTTTGTTATCAGTGTGTAATTATTTTTTGAAAAAAATGCAAAATTAGTCACAAATTTACCACATGGGTGTAGTACCCCCTTAAATACCAATGGGGTGCTTTTCTTTGTCAGATGTAGTTGATAAAATCTTCATCTTTAGTACTGCTGTTTTGATATTTTGTGGTAATATGTGTGTATATTTATGTATGTTCCAATTTATTTTATATGAGTGATATTTTCCTCGGTGGATCTAATAAAAAATATTACTTGCCTTGATTCTTTCCAATTTAAATTCTGCTGTTTTCTGCATCATAACAATTATCGTATCGATCTCAAGATCGGTATAATCCAATTTTGATTGTTGCTCAATTTACATTCAATAATGCACAAAAAAATAGGCTGCATAATTGAGAATTCTGGTTGCACATATTTTATAAACTCATTAAAATTTGATTCGCAATTCAAGAGAAATCTCCAAAGAGAAGAGGCTTTTAATAATACCCCCATGGAATACTTGCAATCACCTAAAAATAGTTGATTCACACACTTCTCTTAACTCTCTCCACTCGGTGTTGACTGCACACAACAAGTTTCAATTTTTTTTTAATTCAAAAATTTCAAAATTGTAATTTTTCATGATCATATTTGGAATTAACATGAAAAATGCATTAAAATGAGTACAAACAAGCCTAGTATTGGTTCAGTGGTTCTTAAGATAGCTCTTGATATTTTGATATCTCAAAACTTGGGACTTTTTATATTGAAGCCTATGGCTAGCACGCAGAGCATTATTTTACACAGACAAAATGTGAGTATAAGAGTTCTGGAGTTTTTTTTCCAATTTTTTCAAATAAGAGTCATCCATCAGGTAACCCAATTTGAAATTCACACTCCTGTGTAGGAGATTAAGGTCATGTCTTCTGCACAGGGTATATCGATTTCAACTGGAACAGCCCAATTTTCGGCAATCAGTAGAGAAACAAATATTCTTAAAACTAAGTCACACCGACACTTCTCCACACTAGGCAATAGTGAAAATAGCATGCATTTATAATGTGCCATATGTGTGTAACTATCAGACGTGTAGAACATATTAATTTATCAATTTGCCAAAAACATGATGAAATGTGTCTTCCCTCAGGAATGTCTCGATCATTTTGATGACATTACACATCCCACATACTTCGAATACACTGTTTGAATCGGTAATTGGAATAATGTCAAACACAATAATTTAATAACGAGGAGAGGGTTTATCAATTTATATTTATTTTTGGGGTTAGCAAATATCAAACTTGTATACATATTTAGCTATTTTTGTGCTCAATATGACTTCAAAAGGGGCTGATATGAGATATATATATATATATATATATATGGTCAAGGTCTAAAATGATGTAATTTTTGGAGCACTTGTATAAAATAGTACACCAGTTCTGCCAGACACCTTCTAATTCTTTTAACCCTCTAGACGCTGGGTGTCGACTGCAGACGACAAGTTTCAGATTTTGTAAAATTTATTACACACTGTCATGCCCAAATTTGGAATCAACATGAAAAATACTTTCAAAATATCTCGGTACAATTACCGAATACGGTGCAACTTGCTAGAATTGAGTCCAGTCCTCGTTTACAGAGTTCAGGGTTAGGGTTTAGGGATGGGGTAGGGCAGTCTTGTAATAAGACTAGTAGAGTTGCACCCTATTTGGCAATCGCTCTAAATCTCCAAAATTGGGGCTTTTTATGTTGAAACCTATGGCGAGCATACAGAGCATTAAGAATTATGGTGTATCATACATGGAACAAACCACAGCTCGTGGTGGCATACGTTATTGTACAACCTAGCCTCTTTTTTTACCTGCACACAGTTTATGGTTTTTTTTCTGGGTTTATGACTTTTGTTGACAAATTTAATTGAATCAAACAGCATTTGAATTTAATTTACATGATAAAAATATTCCCCCAAAATAATTTGCAAAATTGCGTCCAACCAGTTACCCTGAACATCAAAACATTATTCAATTGCATTGGGAAATTAACACACACGATGTTGAAAAAACTTGAACATAATAATATTATATATATATATATATATATCTCTATTTGCATGTTCAAGTGATTCAAACATCATCATGGCCATTGTCCGTGCTTCAACAGCTATTAACAGAAAGAAGAGCACTTCATTTATATAAGCATTAGTATTAAGCTGAATTTATATGCGAAGAGTGATTGGTTTCCACCCAATGAGGTAGCGCACTTCTCCAAACGTAACAACAAGCAAGTTACCTTATTGGCTAGAAAGCAATCGCTCTGTGATGGGAGTATAAATTCAGCTTCATAGTATGAAAATCCAGTGGGTTTATACCACATCTCCCCTGTAATATGAAACTAAATAAAATTGAGATCTTTAAACACTGGACACATCTTAATCTCACAGTAACTCACATGCACATAAAAAGCTATAACCAGCAATAACCTTATTTGAACCAGCAATTTACCATTGAACAAATCATTGCCTGAGGGCAAAACACTTCTCCGGCAAAGAAGCAATTGTGATGTATCTATTCATTCTTTTGTCACACATATTTTTATATGTCCATCCATTATGGTCACACTTCGCAATTTGTTCTTACGCCGACAAAAGCTTATTTAATGGTGATAGAAGGTGGAAACAGAAAAAATATATGCTAGCGGTAGACAGCAATGACATCTGCAATGGGGACTCAAGGGCAATGACCACATATTGGAAAACAATTATTCTTTTTTTTTTTATTATTAAAGTCAATTTTATTTATGTTTCCTTCCTCTTACTTATTTTTAAGCACTTTTTTTATTAAATTCAATTTTAGTTGCCTTAAGGTGGTACTACACCCTTGGCCAAATTTTTGTCTATTTTTGCATTTTTCTTAAAAATTATAGCGTGTTAGTGACAAGTAAGATATATATATTATAGGGACAAGTACTACCACTACTGCACTGGAAATTCAGCAACTCAAGGCAAGTAGTTATTGATTTATTGATCAAATGGTTTCCCTCATTTTTGACTGTAACTCCACAACTGGTGTCTGTGCTGAAATAAAATTACCAGTGCAGTAGTTGCAATCCTTGTCCCTATAATATACATATCTTACTTGTCACCAATATGCTATAATTTTTGAGAAATATAAAAAATAGGCACAAAATTTGTGCCCAAAAAATCTACCTTAATATTACTGTTTTGTGGATACCAATGCCGATTGCATGCAATTTTGCAGTCACTGTGTCAACTTAATAACACGGCAGTAATTAGCACAGGAATGCAGAGAAAATACAAACAAGGTGGGATAGAAAGGAAAAGACATAATAGGGAGTATATGTATTTTCATCACTGACATTGACATTGTAGTTAAGTTATATAGTTATAATTGTAGTCACAATTATTTATAGTTGCAGTTATAATTATAGTTGGATTTAGAGTTGTTATGGTGCAGTATTTAGTTACTACTTACTATATTTAAAACTGTATTTTGGGCCCGTTAGCAGGACTGTTGGTGCCGACTATCTTTCAGTATCACAGGACTTCAGTACTTGGTAGTGTAATTGTTCCATTGCCAGAACATTACTATTTTTTAATGCTAATAAATAAGCCTGATCCTGTAATTTTTATAGTAGTCAGCTCAGGGGTGTGAGTGATCTCTATTGAAAAAAAAGAGGAACTTTGTTAAAACAAAAGTTGAAAAGAGGAAAAGCACTGAAATATGCTCAAAATGGAAGAAAAAGCTACAATTTTGCCTCAAAGAAATTTCCAAAAAAGAGGAATTCAGCTTAAAAGAGGAGATTTCACACCCTTGCTTTAGGAATGTAAATTGGTTAAATAATTGTTTAGGGTAGCAAATATCTAGGCTACATGTATGCTTGTGCAAGGGAATATTTTTACAATGACTCAATAACTTTATTGTTTCAAATGCTTCCTATTGATAAAGGCTAATACACTTGTGTCAATGACCAAAGATTGATGAACTTCTTTAAGGGGTACTACACCCTGCCCAATTTTATGCCTATTTTTGCATTTTTCTCAAAAATTATAGCACATTGGTGACAAGTAAGATATGTATATTATCGGGCAAGGACTACAACTACTGCACTGGAAATTTTATTTCAGCACAGACAACAGTTGTGGAGTTACAGTCAAAAATGAGGAAAACCAATATTTGATCAATAAATCAATAACTACTTCCCTTGAGTTGCTGAATTTTCAGTGTAGTAGTTGTAGTCTTTGCCCCTATAATATACATTATCTTACCTGTCGCCAATGCGCTATATTTTTGAGAAAAATGCAAAAATAGGCACAAAATTGGCCAGGGGTGTAGTACCCCCTTAATATTGCCAATTTCACTAATGACAAATAATCATTACAAATCTTCACTAACACAGAAATGAATACTGTTTTCCCAGTGGTAGGTGGTGACCAGAGAAGATATCTTACCCTTCCCAGAATCCTTTGCAACCTCATGACATCAAATGACCCTCACATTACTTTGTAGAGGCTCTTGTTCATTTTGAGAATAGACATGCTAAATATGGGCCAATATTCAAGAAATAAACATATTTTGCAAGATCTGGATGTGCTCTGTTCATTGAGGCACACTTCGTCACTATCGACCCATGTTGCACTAGATAGCAATAGATAGTGAAGAAAATTGAAATGGGAGAAATGCATTGTGGGAAGTGTAAGCTATCTTCACTGGGTAGGGACTGTGGCCGCTTTCATTATACTTCAGTCAAAATTTACAAAATAATAACCACGGATGCAGTCCACAAAATGAAGCATCATTTGTGTTGCCTGCAGTCAGTGAAAATGTCAGAAGAAAGGTATATCCTAATGATTGGAATGCCCTTGGCTCTAACACTAGTTGACAGCAATGAACCTAATTACAATTAGGGTAGATTCAAGCAGAGATGTAACACAACTACTTGCCAAATCGTGAAAATTGATGAGTGCTTGCACATTGCATGGAACATGTAAGGCACTTGAAACTTGATTCTGAGTTTAGCGTCTGCCGCCCGCGTTATGAATTTTGTGTCGCGTTTGAGATGAAAAATCTGAAAATAATTCATTATTGTGCAAATTACTACTAAACCAGAAAGAAAATTTGTTGTGCAAAATTTTTAAACCCCTTTTTTTATTTGAAGCCTTCAAAAACTATGGAAAACCTTGACAACTAGTGGAAGAATTCATCTAAATATTTGAGCATTAAAATATACAGATTTTTGACCCTTGCTCTATCCAATTATTTCAATTATACCTTTGGGATACCAGGGTAGACTAGAAGTAAACTTAACCTAGCCATGGACATTGTTTATGTTGTAAATAATTTAAGATAGGAGATACTACAAAAGACCTATTTTTAATAAATCGGTGCCAATAATAATTATTTCAATGTTCTGCATGATTGTTATTTTTTGTATAAATGAGTCAACCCCCCATTTTCCCCCTATCCTCAAATGTATTATGGAGAGGTTAGTACAAATTGGAGTGAAGAAGACTGATATACTTCGGAATACATTGAGTTTGTTTTAAAACTTGATTTAAACAAAAAGCAAGATAATTATACTTTTATAAACATTTATGTGTGTTCGTGACATTACGGGACCCTGAAATACCCAAATAGAATGAACAAAAGTACATAAGCATTCGTAAAAGGCCGAGTATAATGAAACCTTGAAAACAATGAATAATGAATAATGAAATAGTTGCCTCATTATGAGCTGAAAAAAAGGGGTGCTAAACTCGATATCAAGTTTCAAGTGCCTAATAGACTACAAGGTATTGATCCCCTCAAAATATATTTGTTTGTTGCTCTTTTTATGGAAATGTCTTCCAATTCTAGTGTTCAAAACAATAACAACAACATAAAAATCATCTTTTACAAACAACAACAACAACATCAAAATCATAACAACAACAACAACAACAACAACAACATCAAAATCATCTTTTACAAAAAAATATCCAGAATTTTACCTATATATATAGCCCAGATCCGAATTTCTTGGTAAATCCAGAAAAGTTGCATCTCCAGTCCTTGTGCTGCTTGATAACACAAAACAGGTGTGTTCACTTATAATGAAAGACTTATAATAAAAAGACTTTATTGCGTCCGATGTCACTGTCAATTACGATCCTTGACTGGTTTACACAGGTTGATAGCGCGTAAAAGGAAGGCCGATTTATCTGGTGCCAATCGGAGAAAAGGAATAGCAGAAAATGGCGAACAATTATGTACGTTTACAAGGCAAAAAGCACCTTTTCTAGGTATTGTTGACATGGTGCCTTCGCGAAAGAAAGTTTCCTACTAACTTTTGAGATGGCTTGTATGTTTGAAGGTGCAAAATTAACAATAAGGCTTGCTGAACGCGCTGGTTATACCGCCGCGTTCAGCAAGTCATCATCACGACACTTTTAAACAAACTGTGCTCGAGTTTGATTGACAGATGACGTCAGACGCGATAAAGTCTTTTTCTCTGTCTTTCATTATAGCATTCCTTCTAGTCTGGATCTCTGCTTCTGGAAACTTACTGACTGCCATAACGATTCCATATATGTGACTCCTAGTCCTACTACTTATGCTCAATATGCTCTATGCTAACACCCTGCACTCATGGTGATCTAACCAGGGGCCGTGTATAAAAAAGGGACTGGAAACAGATTATTGATAGCTATTGTCAAGCTATTGTTATCAGATTATCTTTTCGACCTTCGATTGTATGCGAGTTGCGCCGAGGGCGCTATGTTTGAATTTTATTATTTACTCATGTTGCCCTACTAAATATCAAAACAAACATCAAAATATTCCAATATCTTTTTAAGTTATGTAAAATAGTGTAAAATGTCTATCCTTTGTCTAACACAATTTCTGTGTAGCATGGAAAATCATTTACATAGGATTTTGAAGACAAAATGTGATAATTTTGTGGAGATACAGAATGCTAGAACAAACAAAATTATATTTTTTTCTGGAATGTGTACACCGTGACGCTTGGTATTCCTACTGATTTCGATACTGAAATAATTCTTAAGATGATGTTCTTTGAAGATTTATGTTGGCATTTCTAGAGTCTGTCATTATAGGCAAACATGTAGGCTCATTTCGCAATGTACAAGACAACCCACGCACTGTGTTGTAACTGTGCTTGGATTCGTACCAGGGTATATTGATCAACGTATTATTCATGCTTGCTCAACCGAGGATAATTTGTAAACCAGCAACTCGCATGGTACAATGGGTGGAAGCCGTTTCCAGTCCCTCAATACAAGGTCCCTGATCAGCTAAATACTCCTCCTGTTACTTATAGGAGTAAAAGGATGGTCTAAATTAGGCACACAATTGTTCACACATATTGAAGGGTGGTGTAACAATTATTGTTCACACAGAACAAAGGATGAACTTAGGCTAGAGTCCGAAGTTTTCCATTTTACGGAAAACGGAAGAAAATCACGGAATCGGAGGTACAACACGGAAAATGACATTTTTTTATGATGTGACAAAAATTGTTAAAAGATCAGAGAAATAAATGTTAAAAACGATAAGAGAAATAAATGTTAAAAACAATCAAAAGTTGATAAAAATACTGTTTAATAATACCGAAATTAAGGTATATTACCAAGGCATGAACCCCCTATATCCCTCCAAACATCGTAATAGTCGGCCTATTATCGTGAGAATATTCCAATCAGAGCATATTGATCGCGATATTGAACACATTATTGTGACATTTTAAGCTTTATTCATGACACGGATTTACAAATTTTACAACACGGATTACAACACGGAAAATGGATTTTAGAAAACGGTAAACTTCGGACTCTTAACTTAGGCCCACAATATTGCTCATACAGAAGAAAGGATGGCAAAACTCAGACCCACTGTCTATCACGACAATAATATACTTTTGAATGAAAATCCCGATTCCTTCTAGCAACAATGTCACATTATACCTACAGTACCTTTCTATCGCCCGTGTGAATACAGCTAATGACTGATCAAGGTAATGGTGATTGATAAAAAACAAACAGGTATTCACCAACACATCATCAAGAGAACTCCATATAGAGCTTTATCTTTTGCAACCAAGTAAGGATCATCAAAGTTGATGAGGGGCACGGACTGTAATGGCAACACCTTATATCAGATTTCAACATCACATTACAGGCCCCGGGATTTATAGGATGATGCTAACACAGGGTAAATTGAAATCTCACTTGATAATGATTTGAGCAACTTTAACTAGCCAAAAGGTATGCACCTCAACATGTAAACTAATAAGGAAGTGGTAATCAAATAGGGGCTAAGAGAATGAGCAAGAATTATGCTTTATTCTATTGTCCATTGGAATAGCTACAGGCGGTGGTATAATATACAAGTCATTTGATCAGGCAAAGAGACGTCAAAACTGATTAATGGCGCAAGCTGTGTGGGGATTCTATTATCTTGAAATTTAAACATAGACATTCAGACACCATATTATGTGATTCAATATAAGTAAATGAGGCTGTTTTTGGAGGAGACAGCATTAACCACTTCACTGTTGCAAGTAGCTTTGAACTTGAGTGCTTCATTTATCTCAGGTCAAACATAATCTGCCTGCTACCTCTAAGGTCTGCTATCTCTCCAAGGTCCACCATCTCCAAGGTCCGTCATCTCCAAGGTCCATCATCTCTAAGGTCCACCATCTCCAAGGTCCATCATCTCCAAGGTCCGCCATCTTCATGTTCCGTAATCTCCAAGGTCAGCCATCTCAAAGATCCATCATCTCCAAGTTCCATAATCTCTAAGGTCCATCATGTCTAAGGCCCACCATCTCCGACTCCAAGGCCCATTATCTCCGAGGTCCGTCATCTCTAAGGTTCGTCAGCTCCAAGGTTCACCATCAAAACATGGACTCTTATGGGGATAATATGCTTGCTAGTTCTAATACTTAAACAGGTTAACTACTCGTTCAAAAAGATCTGAATTCTAAAGTTTGCCATCACTAATTTCAAATAAGGTTTGCTAAACTCCATGGGCACTACTACATATTGCTTTTCTTACGGAACCCCCGATTGGCTAATTACATGATATAATTACCAGAGAAACTAATCAAAATTGAGCTGTTAGATCTCTTACAATATCTATGATTGGCTCATAACATTTGCTGCTTAATAACCAATCAAAGTAGTTCTCTTAGAGGGCCAGTAACAAAATAGAGCTTTTCGATCTCTTCCATATCTATAATTGGCTCATAACATTTGCTGCTTAATAACCAATCAAAGTAGTTCTCTTAGAGGGCCAGTAACAAAATAGAGCTTTTCAATCTCTTACCATATCTATAATTGGCTCATAATAACTATGGCCACTAGTGCCCACAAACAAAAGGCATCAAATCGTATCAGACAACTCATGACTTCTGGCTGTAAACACCATTCAAACACACCAACACAACAAAGCTTTTATTACATTGATAAATGACATGTCAAGAAAGTCTGACATTGTCCAGATTTTGACTGACATCAACTATTCAAGTTATAGACTGCCTTGGTGATATTCCTAATCTTCAGAGTATTCAAAGAAATTGTGGATGATTGTTTACTCCAATGTTTGAATATTTGACATCTCAGCCCCTCATGGGCATGGAACAACCCTATAGCAGCAGACCATAAACAATGATATTGTACAGATGACAAATCAATTTTAAAAGTGATAAAATTGAACTAAAAGTGGCTAAAAGTCACACTGATAAGCTATTCTAGTAGAAATCCATACACCCCCTATGGAAGACATAACTTAAATCTCTCAAACAGGCGGGTATACTTTTCAAATGCAGTCACCCATTCATTAGACTTCTCCGTAGTCCACTTGCCAATTGTGCACTACTCTGGCTATTACATTTAAGCTTAAAACTCTGATTTAATTAATGAGTGCACAATTGATAGATTTTCACAACTGATCTTTTCAGTCACCGTCGCCCGCTGTTTGTTAGCTTCCCAAGTGGACTACTGACTTTGCCTTGAGAGTTAGGCCAATTTCTGGCCTAACTAAAATTGGTGATGATGTAATGCATCTTTAAAAATGAATCTGGCTTGTGATTGGTCGCCCAGATCTCGTTATTGTTTAAATCCTCCCGACGCGTACTGGTACCATTATAACTATACATGGTACACAACTATCTAGGGAATCTTGGTAGCTTTTGTGCTGGTGGATGAGCGTATGCATCTAGCGCGTATTGTACCACCATACTCAGTCTTGTGGTTAGATTTTATTGATAAACAAGTATGATTGACAGTGTGTGAGTCCCGGGGTAAAGTTCTGCTTAAAAGTGAAAGTCCATAGTCGGTTTTTCGGATAATAAACTGGCAGATTCTAAAATTAGAATTGTTCAGTATTGAAGTGTCATTATAATTATGCCATTATGATATGTTGCATTCAATAATATAAGCCTCACGTAGGGCCTATACTTTACTTTTACTGTCACAAATATAATTATATAGCCTAAACTTTTTCATAACCATTTTATACTAGTATTTTGATGTACTAAATATCAGTATAATTTCGAGTTCAACTGAATGCGTTCATCATGATTAATAACTATGGCATAGTCTACCCATTCATGTACATTGCCAGTGTGTAAGATTCAGGTCATGTCTTCCACAGGGGGTGTATGGATTGCAACTGTAATAGTCCAATTCAAACATGGGTTGTGTTGCCTGTCTGGAACTGCTAACTTTTGGCCACCAATCTTTACTGTGCCTAAAATAAATAAATAAATTTCGGTGTTTTATATAGCGCCTTTTCCGGATCTAAGAGGGCATCAAAGCGCTGTAATTTCGCTGCTATGGTGGATCATCACAATCAGATCGCATCAACTAGGCTGGTTGCAGCCGAACTTGGCGCAAACCTATCCGCATTTAGATTGTAACATCCACCAATTACCTATGCAGCTCCCCAAATTCCATTGGGTGAAGGAAGTTTTTGATAGCCAAACAACTAATCACCGAATAAGGCGCCTTACCTCTCTCCACGCAGGTGTTGACTGCCGACAACAAGTTTCAATTTGTTTTCGATCCTCATCATTTAAATTCCTTGCTTAACACTCATTCTATCTGAAAGATAGATCTATTGGCTTAAACATACTGCCTTATTCAATGCATTAAAGAATATCCAGCACGAATACAAGTTGCGAAAAGTGCACAGGATGTGGGCAGCGCCTTACCTCTCTCCAAGTGGGTGTCGACGCCAGACGGCAAGTTTCAATTTTTTTTATTAAAAATTTCAGAATTGTAAATGTCCATGACCATATTTGGCATCTGCATGAAAAATACATTAACATGAGTACAGACAAGCCTAGTAATGGTTCAGTGGTTCTTAAGATAGCTCTTCATATTTTGAGAAATATCTCAAAACTTTTTATGTTGAAGCCTATAGCTAGCATGCTGAGCATTAAAAACAGAGTAATCCAAAACATAATAGTTAACATTAGCAAGGAAAGTAGGTTGGCCATGACTGTCACAGTCTACAGCCTAGGGTGAAGCTTTTGGATGTAATTTCTTCTCCTCATCAAAAATTCAAGTCGGCAAGCAAAATAATACAGGAATAAAACATGAGAGCCTTCAGCTCATCTATATTAATGCACTGCTCCTTTCCCACCTCTGATAACATGTTTGAATGTTTAAATCATTGGCAGTGTCAAGAATCAATATGCGACAAACATCTTCACATATCAAGTGTGCGCAAGGAAACAAACGTGTGTCAATAAAAGCTCCGTTAGGCTCAAACTTAGGACATTATTGTTATCATTTTGGCTGAATGCCACATAGGGATTCATCCGTTTGTTAAAATCATGTTACCTGTGAATTCTTTTGAATTGAAATGGTATGGGGTGATAAAAATAACAGTAACTTGGAATCCCTTTTCATTATGCAAAAGAAAATCATCAGAACATGCACTTATTCACTTTGGCTGGATCATTCAACCCCTCTTTTCATTTCCTTAAAAAAACTAAAATTTGTGATATTTACACGTTTCAACTAGCAACTCATATGTATCGTTACCACCATGACCTCCTCCCACAGGACTTACCAAATAATCATTTCATGACAAATTCTGAAATTCATAATTATGAGACCAGACAGGCCCTTGACCTTAACATCGCGACGACAAACACACTGCTAGCCAAAAACACAATTAAAAACCCAGGGACCTACCACTTGGAATTCACTGAACGACGACATTAAAAACTCTTGCTCCCTATCCTCCTTTAAAATACGAATGAAAAATTATATCCTTTCATTGTAATATTTTCATGTAACCTTGGGTGCCATCAGCCACACGCTCAGCGTTCTTGATGGCATCCACATCTCATATAATTTATAATGTATTTGATTATCTGTATTTAATAATAATTTGTATATAATGTGAGAAGAAACCAAATAAACTTGAATTGAATTGAATTAAAAAAAAAAAAACAATGGTCCCTGTTCTCTAATTCAAGAGAGTTCACGTGTAACATGATTTTAGTAAACAGACAAATCGATATTCAGCATTCTGAAAATTATTGACTATTTTGTCAAGTTTACTAACTCTTGTTTGTCAAATATAACATTATTGCCCATTTTACAGTTGTGTATGGCAAACTGATCTTGATGCCTGGGGGACTTTGATTTGAAATTAATACAGGTGCAAGCCTAACACTTTAAAAGTAAGGGACCTTTGGTATGGTAAGAGCTATTAATGTATGAAAATATGGGGGCTTCAGGTGCAAGATGGACTTTTGGACCTAAGTTATGGAGCATTGGGTAAGAACAGAAGTAAAAATACAGCCCGACGGAATCAAAGCGTATTGTTCTACAAGTTAAAATTGCTTGAAATTGCTTTGTTATTGCAAAACAAGCAAACTAAATAGCAGTGGTGAATGGAAATAACCATTCAAGTTGAAAAATCTGACCATTGGATAACCCAAGGAGAAATAAGGTGTGTTTGAGCTTATAGAGCATGGTTTACCAACAAATATGTGGGATCTTTGGGTGACAGCAAAGCTGAAAAGGGCCTTTTAAGCTTAACAGCCCAACAGCCAGCACTTTTCAGAGGGGCCATGGGGGAAATTGGCCAACTTTTAAGGGGGTAAACTTTGACGAAAATGGTCAAAAAAGTACACAAAAGGCTAACAATATTAAATATCAGGGCGGCCAGCATCTGGGAAGTGGGGGTGGTGATGGGAGGGGGATAGCTGCCCCCTTTACCTCTGGCTATGCCACAGTGGTAGAGTCAGGACTCCCTCAAATATGTAGCTCAAATATTTTCAGTCACAAGGCAGCCATCCCATATACAACTTTGATGGATTAAATAGAAAGCTTTATGCCTTCAAAGTCATGTCAAGTATAGTATGATCCACCTTAATGCTTTGCGTGCTAGCCATGCGCTTCAATGGAAAAAGTTCAAGTTTTGAAATATTTTCTCAAAATATCAAGAGCTATCTTAAGAACTACTGAATCAATACTAGGCTTGTTTGTACTCATTTTGATGCATTTTTCATGCTGATTCCAAATATAGTCATGAAAATTTACATTTCTGAAATTTTTGAATTTTAAAATTTTTTTTGAAACTTGTCGTCTGCCGTCGACACCGGCGTGAAGAGAGTTAATAAATGATGTGTTAAATGGCACACTTATTGGACAAATATTCAAATCCATTTTATTCATTCATGGATGTAACCTGAACTTTTTCCTTTGAATTCACAATGATTGTGGAAAGCATTACATGTTTCCTATTGTAGTGAAGTTAATACTCCAAATAGCACCCTCATTTATAATTGCATGTATTGAGCTTAGCGAGAAGGAGATACAATGTCACCCAAGGCTTTCACAGCAGCATTGGAAGAGGTTTTTACAAAAGGCAAACTTAGGAATCAATTGGTGGAGGATATGGCTGATCAACTTAACACCTCAAACAAAGAGAGTAAACAATGTTGGGTTCCTTTAATGCTCTGCGTGCTCCTCACAGGCTTAAAGAGTCCAAGATTTGAGATATTTCTTCAAAATACCAAGAGCTATCTTGCTAACCACTGAACCATATACTATATGTGCTTATTTGTACTCATTTTAATGAATTTTTCATGCTGGTCATGAAAATTTACAATTCTGAAATTTTTGAATTTTGATTTAAAAAAAAAAAAACTTGTCGTCTGCAGTCGACATCTGCATCTAGAGAGTTTAAGTTGTTCTGTTATAAAACAAGTAACATTTTCCATAGTTTAAACTGACTTTCAGCACACAAATTCTTTAACCTTGAATTTTTGATGTGTGATCCAAATCAAATCAGAAGTTGTCCCACAATGTTATGATGAACCTTCTCTGGATGGACTTACTCTTTTGTTGACTATTGGTACTGTGAAATTGCTCCATGCAAGCGATTAAAATTGTTGAAGTTGAAAAAAATTCCTTTTAATTTTGAAATCATGTTTGGGTAAAATCAAGATGAAAAGGGGAAGAGATTTAGGTTACATCAGTCTTCAAGGGATCATATTTCCCCTTCATCTGGGACAATGCTCTCAACAACTGGGATGTTGCCTCGCAGAACTACCATCCTGGTTACCCATTTCTCCCTCATCTGGGACAATGCTCTCAACAACAGGGATGTTGCCTCGCAGAACTGCCACCCTGGTTACCCATTTCCCCTTCATCTGGACAATGTTCTCAACAACAGGAATGTTGCCTCGCAGAACTGCCACCCTGGTCACCCATTTCCCCTTCATCTGGACAATGTTCTCAACAACAGGAATGTTGCCTCGCAGAACTGCCACCCTGGTCACCCATTTCCCCTTCATCTGGGACAATGCTCTCAACAACTGGGATGTTGCCTCACAGAACTACCACCCTGGTTACCTATTTCCCCTTCATCTGGGACAATGCTCTCAACAACTGGGATGTTGCCTCACAGAACTACCACCCTGGTTACCCATTTCCCCTTCATCTGGCACAATGCTCTCAACAACAGGGATGTTGCTTCACAGAACTACCACCCTGGTTACCCATTTCCCCTTCATCTGGTACAATGCTCTCAACAACAGGGATGTTGCCTCGCAGAACTACCACCCTGGTTACCCATTTCCCCTTCATCTGGACAATGCTCTCAACAACAGGGATGTTGCCTCACAGAACTTCCACCCTGGTTACCCATTTCCCCTTCATCTGGGACAATGCTCTCAACAACAGGGATGTTGCCTCACAGAACTACCACCCTGGTCACCCATTTCCCCTTCATCTGGTACAATGCTCTCAACAACAGGGATGTTGCCTCACAGAACTACCACCCTGGTTACCCATTTCCCCTTCATCTGGGACAATGCTCTCAACAACAGGGATGTTGCCTCACAGAACTACCACCCTGGTTACCCATTTCCCCTTCATCTGGGACAATGCTCTCAACAACAGGGATGTTGCCTCACAGAACTACCACCCTGGTTACCCATTTCCCCTTCATCTGGGACAATGCTTCTCAACAACAGGGATGTTGCCTCACAGAACTACCACCCTGGTTACCCATTTCCCCTTCATCTGGGACAATGCTCTCAACAACAGGGATGTTGCCTCACAGAACTACCACCCTGGTTACCCATTTCTCCCTCATCTGGGACAATGCTCTCAACAACAGGGATGTTGCCTCACAGAACTACCACCCTGGTTACCCATTTCCCCTTCATCTGGGACAATGCTCTCAACAACAGGGATGTTTCCTCGCAGAACTACCACCCTGGTTACCCATTTCCCCTTCATCTGGACAATGCTCTCAACAACAGGGATGTTTCCTCACAGAACTACCACCCTGGTTACCCATTTCCCTTCATCTGGACAATGCTCTCAACAACAGGGATGTTGCCTCACAGAACTACCACCCTGTTACCCATTTCCTTCATCTGGACAATGCTCTCACAACAGGGATGTTGCCTCACAGAACTACCCCTGGTTACCCATTTCCCCTTCATCTGGGACAATGCTCTCAACAACAGGGATGTTGCCTCACAGAACTACCACCCTGGTTACCCATTTCCCCTTCATCTGGGACAATGCTCTCAACAACAGGGATGTTGCCTCACAGAACTACCACCCTGGTTACCCATTTCCCCTTCATCTGGACAATGCTCTCAACAACAGGGATGTTGCCTCACAGAACTACCACCCTGGTTACCCATTTCCCCTTCATCTGGGACAATGCTCTCAACAACAGGGATGTTGCCTCACAGAACTACTACCCTGGTTACCCATTTCCCCTTCATCTGGGACAATGCTCTCAACAACAGGGATGTTGCCTCACAGAACTACCACCCTGGTTACCCATTTCCCCTTCATCTGGGACAATGCTCTCAACAACAGGGATGTTGCCTCACAGAACTACCACCCTGGTTACCCATTTCCCCTTCATCTGGACAATGCTCTCAACAACCAGGGATGTTGCCTCACAGAACTACCACCCTGGTTACCCATTTCCCCTTCATCTGGAACAATTAATGCTCTCATCAAACAATGGGCTATTCCAGTTGAAAACCATACACCCCCTATGGAAGACACAACCTGGATATTCCACACAGGGGGTGTAGATGTCAAATGAAGTCACCCATTAACTCCATTTGAAACTCACACTCTATGCACTGTGTGAAAGAGTCGTGTCTTCCATAGGGGGTGTGTGGAATGATTATAAGTGAAATAACGTATCCCATGGCTTAATTACTCCTGAAAATGTCAACTCTCGCAAACAATGAAATCAAAATACCTAACTGTTCAGTATCAAGCATCCTTTGGCCAGTAATGTAATTGTTTAATGAACTTGTAAATGTGAAAGGTAAAATTCCCTGTAATTTTACTGACTTACGATTACCCGCAGTGAAAGTAAAAATTTAGAAACAAATTGAAAAGAAGCGGCCAGATTAATTGGACCTTGAAGGCACTTGCATGGCTTGTAGAAACATGTCTCATTAATACACAGGTGACAATAACAATCACTCTTATTTTTGCAAATGAGTCAATGCAAGTTTAAAATAATGAAAAGAATGAGCAGGGCTGCATGGGCGTCACTGGCCACCCAAGTTTGTTATGTATTTCTTTGAAACATCATATGCATTTGGACACAAAACCTTATTTTGGCGGCCCAATTCTTGATGGCCACCCCATTAATTTGCAAACTATAGCCCTGATATTGACGTACTGGTCCACATCAAACTGAGGCTTTAGCACCATGTAAGGACAAAAATTCCACCTTTTAGAGAATGTTTGTTAGCTGCAGTATCATGCCACACTTTTTTTAAAACAAAAATTTTAATCAAATTGATCAAGAAATTAACGACTGAATGAATTTTAGTGCATTTCGAGAAGATGCAGTGTTGTTTACTGTGTAAAAGGATACATTTGAAAAGTGAACTGTGCATAAATTCCTCTAAATTAAAAAGACCATGATCAAGATGGGTTCCTAATGATCAATGACACACACTGACTACCGCTTACATCAGGTGAGTGGATCATATTAGGCAATGCATTTGTACACCACATAAAATCTCAATCTGTTTGCATTTCCAACTTTTTACATTGTACCAAATATGTTTACTCATAAATTCCTCTATCATTCCAATTATCGGGAGGTGAGAGATGGAAGACCCCACATTTTTCTCCATTCGATTTTCAGTAGTAAGTGAATTATCCACACCCTTTCGTTCAGCAGGATTCAAAACCTTGGCCTTTTCCATATCAAACTAGACAATTGGTATTTCCCTCCGAATCTTCTTTTCATTGTTTCAAAGTTTTTCCGACCGTCTTTTACACTGCTCCGATTTCACTCTTGACTGAACACATTCAATGGGTATTGAAACTACAACTCTTACGGATTCACAACACAAATCATGGGAAATGATATTTACTGGACAAATATTTTCACGGAATTCAAATCTGACTTGACATCCTTACACAAGTGTGGTAGCATACTGCAGCTAACAAACACGGATTATCAACTTGTGCTCAAAGTTACCACTCAAACTCGTGGGGACTTTCTTTTTTTTATGCATTTCTTTGATTTACAATCATAACAACTGTATCTGGCTGTATCTGTTTGTCCAAAGCCCCAAATGCAATGTTAGCACATCCAAACAGAAATATATACATTTTGAGTGTGGTGGAATTAACACATTCTATATCAGTTCTGAATAAAAAACAAAACATGTTTACTTGTTTCAAATGGTTCTCCTGAAGGAACTTAACAAAACATTGTAGCCTATATCAGGGTAGGGATTTAAAGGCCAATTCAACAGGAGGATCATAAAAATTCAAGTTTTGGCACATTTGTTACTGTCATAGATGTGCTAACATAACCTGCTATTGGTTAAGCTGAAAGCAGCATATTAAAGACATTTTACATGAATTTGCAGACATGCCAACTTTGAAATCCAGTTTGATGTACTCAGATTCTCATCGGACCAGGAAACTTTCCATCTGGATTGTGGCACAATTGCTTGAAACTTGATGTGCAAAATTGGCAAAAAGTGGCCCAACTCGGACGATTAAGTAAAATCGGCCACAGCGTTTGAACCTGCTAGGAAAGACACCAAGTAAAGTTTTTCTGTTAGCCAAGATATTACTGATTTTTCTACATATCACATTTATGCCATGACCCCTTTTTATATTTTTCTGAAAAGCAAAAATACTATTGCTAATCATGAAAGTCAATTTTACTCAATGCAAGCTTGATATGCACGAAAATGTCAAAAGTGACCCAACTCATTTTCTAGACGATATAGTTAATTGAGCATGGCATTTGAGCCCGAACTAGTAAAGAAACCAAGTACAGTTTTTCTGTTAGCCAAGATGTTACTGATTACACTGCATATAACTTTGTTGCCATTATCTATTTTCTGTAGAAGTGGAATTGCAATTATCATAATTTTTATTGTTACCATCTCTAGTGAAGTTGAATCCTTTTTATACATGCATAAAGTTACACATAGGGTGTGCTGAGAGGGTGCAAGGTTATTGCGGAGTTAACTCCAAGTAATATATTACTGGTTATTGATGCTTGTATAATCGGGTTGAACTTGTTGACCTAGCTTTTTCTTTGAATGCACATTCATTCATTTGATTAGGCAAAAAAAAAAGTTTGTCTCAAAGCTTGCGCGCGCGTTTGTAAAATCGCACGATTTGACAAAAAAGAAATGCGGAATTTGTTTTTATTTCAAAAACATTTTTTTATAGTTTTTTCCAGAAAAAATCGGCGAAAATCAGACTTTTTTCACAAAATACCATAAAAAAAGTCGGGAATAAAAAAAAAAAAAAAAAAAAAAAAATCGCATTTCGCATTTGTTTTAAATTTCTCGTGAGCTTTGAGACAAACCTTTTTTTTTTGGGCCTTAGAAGGCTCCAATTTGACAGTCAGTCAGTCAGTTTTTCTTTCTTTGCCTCCTGCATTGAAAGCCACTAACGCATTATGTCTTCCAGCTGTAGCAGGTGTAAAGTAACTCCATGCACTAGGATCCACAACATGCTCATCTATCAGGGCACATTTCTTTAACCCCAATACAGTTGCATATTCATTGAATGACCTTTGGAAATTTGGGTACACAAACTCATACTCCACAACTTGAGGTCAAATTTTGCTCTCTGATTGTTTAATTGAGGTTATTGAACTATATGGCATTGGGATGAGGCCATTGTGGTCCATAGTGATGTCTTATGTGTCATTATCATACATTGTATTTTTATCGTATTTTGAATCAGGCTATTCCATTTAAACCCCACACCACCCGTGTGGAAGATGTTAGAAATATCTTTCACAGAGGGAGTATGAATTTCAAATAGAATTAGCTCATTTACAAATCTATTTGCAACTTATTCTCTCAGATTGAATCTTCCTCAGAGGGTGTATGAAATTCAAAATTTGTTCCATTTTAAATTCATACTCTCCCTATGGAGGGGTAGTGTGGATTTTAAATTGAATAAACCATTGTGCAGATACAGTGGAAGACAAAGACCTTGTAGCCAGTTCCAAACATGGTAGCCCTGGCTATTCATACACTCTGCCCTGGGGATCATGGGTGATGGGAGAAACGGGTCAGGTCATCGAATGATTCACCACGGTCAAGGAAGTGTCTGGACAGATTCACAGAGGTTAAATATGGGCGTTTAAGACATATTTTTAAATCATATCAAACAGGGATGAAAGTCCACCTTTGACAAAAAGCCTGAATAAGCCTGAAAAACAATTCTCAGAATGGCCCTAAAACAGGCTGAAAATAAAGAAATTGTGTAAATCTGGACAACAAGAAAGCCTGAATTCAGGCCTATTTGATGAATATCAGGGCTATTTGGCAAACTTCCATCCCTAATCAGGGCTATTTGGCAAACTTCCATCCCTAAACAGGGCTATTTGGCAAACTTTCATCCCTAATCAGGGCTATTTGGCTGATATGGCGCAGTCTATGGCATAACAAGTATGACAAATCATCATCTTGTTTGGAGAAACTACACCACAATATCAATTTATTTTTCTTTAAGTTCACAGAGTATTTTACGTAATATGTTATAATAACCATAAGATTGTGTGGACTTCTGATTTTTTGGAAATATTAAAACAAATCAAATTCCATATAGCCTTGTGATCTCATCCCAGTGGAGAAGTAAGAGCAACAACAAACAACAACAGCAAACCAAAACATACCTATCAGTACATTGGGCATATGTTATCAATGTAACATAAGCCCAATGTCACATCCCAACTCTAATAACACCCTGCAAACATAGACAGTACAGGAGAGTCAGGTACACAGTACGTAATTATATAGCTATGTCACTCTAGACACTTAACCAGTTCCGAGAGATCGTGCTCACAAGCTTGGACGGACTGACACGACGAATGGACAAACAGGAAACATAAAGCCTAATTCTGGTGGAGGCATAAAAATCCTCAGTGTGTTTGCAAGACCAAGCCATCAGTTCTATCCAATTCTATTGTAACTAAAAGCGACACAACACACCTTGTGATTGCATCGCAGGAGAAGAAGAGGAGCAACAATAACAGCAGTAAAACAAACCTATCAGCACTTTGAAATGCGTAACATAAGCCCAATGTCACATTACAACTGTAATAATACCCTCCAAGTCAGATGCACATTAAGTAATTATAGCCAAAGTAAGTTGTTCACACAGGAGGTAAACACTGAAGAGGAAACTCGTTGATCAGAATCCTTGAAGTTTCACTCAGGGGTTTTGGCTGTGTGAACGCACTTAGAGGTTTCACACAGGCCAGCATTACCTTATAACCCTAACACCCAACCCTGCTTTTTGCTATCGGAAGAGGAGAAAAGATGAAGAAAGATGAAGATGAAGAAAGAAGTCACTTGGCACCCCAGGATTCGAACCTTAGACGGCCCGCATGCCAAGAACACAGACTGGTAGACACATGGGTAACGCTGCCCCGGGCAACGATTTCCGTGAGCATATAGCACTTAGGGTGATTGCGTCATCGCAGACCCTGAGATTCATGCATGCGCAGTGGTTTTCATCATGGTATTTTGTGGTATCTATGGGTGTTAGGGTTAACATAGGCTTTAATCTAGGAAAATTCATGTTAGGCTAAAAAAAAAAAGGTTCGTCTCAAAGCTTGCGCGCGCGTTTGTAAAATCCCACGATTTGACAAAAAACAAATGTGGAATTTTTTTTTATTTCAAATTTTTCAGACTTTTTTTCTCAAAATACCATGAAAAAAAGTCGGAATAAAAATTTAAAAAAAATCGCATTTCGCATTTGTTTTAAATTTCTCGTGAGCTTTGAGACAAACTTTTTTTTTTTGGCCTTATCTACGTAATATATGTTCTGCTATTTATGCTAGGAGTAGCCTTGACAAAAGGAAGGAAAAAAATCTCAACAACAACAACAAAAAAATAAAATCTGCTGCTGTTTTCAGCCAAATGTATCATTTACAATGAGCAAATTGTTTCCAAGAATAGTCTAATTGAATTTGGTCACCATCAGACTCATTGGGCTGCACAGCATCACAAGTGATCATGATCCTCATAAAGATGGAGAGATAAAAGGTCCTTGGACGAATTCACCTATTAACTAGCAAATCTAATTTACGCATGAAATCTGAGCTACAAAACGCTTCAAAATCTTGTTAACTTTGGCAACAACATGTTTATTGGTGGCAATTACACCCTCTCATGTTACACTGTTATGGCAAGGCCCTTTCAATAGAAAATAAAGTAGCCATGTATATTCCATTGGTAAACGATGACATTTCACTGGTAGTATGCTGCGTAAAAACAGGTTGGGTAAAACATTTTACCCAACATTAGGTAAATTTTATCCAACATTTTTGTTCATGGCATTTGTTGGTATGATATACCTGTAGCTCTCACGCCATTAAATAGGAAAATGTAGCCACATCACTGGCTATGCAGTTGTTTCATCTCAAAGGCAACAACGTACAACCAATTTTATATCACAATTCTACTGGGATTTGGTGATACCTTTTTCCAAGGCAACGTGCTTTGTCCATCCCTATAGAATGATTCCGATTTGTTAAGTCTGGTGTTGACATTCAGAAAAGGAATCTATATATATATATCTAATGGGTTTGAGCACTTTTAATTCCAAAGTTAGTCACCTGAAAAACAATACTTGTTATATATATATCTATATATATAATGAATAAATAAACTGGTGTCCCTGCCACTTTGACCTAATTTCTTTAGAATTTTTTTTTTATAGATAAAACATTCTGGTTTCTGAGAATCACTGGGTCAGTGCTATCTGAAAATGTCTAAGATAGCCCAACTAGCTCAGCCATATCTTCACTCAGGCTATTCCAGTTGAAATCCAAACACCCCCTATAGAAGACATAACTTTGATCTCCCACACAGGGAATATAGATTTCAAATAGTCACCCATTCAGGTAACCCCACTTGAAATTCACACACCTCATGTGGAAGATCAAGGTCATGTCTGCCATATGTGACCGTTCACGGCGAATGAGCCGTAAATTCCTTCCCCGGTCAATTTTGTTTTATTTCGTGTTTAAAAAATAAACGTCATAAACTTTAAAATGGTATATCATTTGACTTCAAACGATATCCAGAAGCGGGGTTATGGTTTGTTAAACTTTGCTCCTTCAACAAAATTATAGCTTTTTACGTTTTTACATGTGTCTCTTTTTCCACATTGCTGGCAATAAATATCAAACAGTCATAATTGGCGGCCATTTCAAATCATCCCCAAGTCAACGAGGTTCAAGAAAGTTCTCTCATTGTTAATTGTTGGTTATGCATACCTGTACAAAATACAATGCCTGGTAACCCACCACTTGAACAGGATTTAGCAAAAGCAAACACAGACCAGAGCTATTAAAAGTTCTATAGCCATCTAAGGTAGAAGCTTATTATCCACTTCAACAATAGGATTATTGATTAGTTTTTTAATATCAAAATGAGACAGATGTCGGGCTAGCTTAAGTTACCGATGAATACGACCTTCGTACACATTTTACACCGTAACTCAGAATACAATTTAGGGAATTTACGGCTCATTTGTGCTGCCGGGTCACATATGGGAGTGTATGGATTTCAACTGGAATAGCCCAAATTTATTTCTGGGAACTAAACTAGTTCTAGTTTCCGGGTACATAACTAGTTAATGATTTTATATCTACATTCATTAAAATATATTTCTTCCTGGAAAGGGACAGAAAAACATTTGGACAGATGGAAGCAGGTCAGCGTACACCAAAATGTTTGAGACACTACGCTGCAGTGTGTAATTCAAGAACAGATCAATACTCTGAAAACAGGCAGATTGCTAATGTAAAATGCTAGGTAAAGTTCTGAAAGATTTTGCAATGTGATATTTTAGAAATGCTTAAAACATTACCGTTACAAGCACTCGGGACCATAGTCACCCTACCAGTTAGGTCAATCGGTTGTGTCATTTTTACAAATTTGTTTCGCTTGCATTATTTGCCGTCAAAATCCATTGCAGCTTTTACATGCATTTACAGAAAAATGTCACTCAAACACAAAATCTGTGGTCAATTCTCGCGATTCCAAATACAGCGCTGTACCAACGAGGGCGCGGCAGTGAAAATTGGCATTTCCCGTGTCAGGGGTCGACATCCTTTTTCATCAACCATAGCTGACCATGTTTGTGATTACTCTAAAAACACAATGATTTGTAGTACTTTTTGAAATTTTTTGAGATTTTCTGTGTTGAAGTGAAATATTGCAGTTTGATATTCACAGATGCCTTTTTCTAAAACCCGCAAACTTGATGTTGATACTAGGTGTTAACTTTTTGTTATCCCATTTTCTAAAACCGCCCTTTTTGTTTTTAAACTTTACGATGCTTTTCAGCCCGATACTGCCATGAGCCTAGTCAATGCTTGAAGTAGGCCTAGGCCTGTCCTTTTTAAATGGAAAACGCATAGGTTTTATTTTGGTTATTAGAATAAATTGTTTTAATTCTTTCTGAATTTATTGTTTGTTCAATACGATAATAATATAACACCAGCATACTTAAGAAAATCCATACTATAGGTGTTGCGTTTTTGTAATCGGCCTACATTTTCTAAAAATGGTGTGTTTTTTTTGCACGAAGGCGCTTATAGCGGCCCGCTGTGCGGGATAGGCCTACGGCAAAAGTAAATTTATAAACATGCATCACATTGGTTTGCTGTTTTTGTTATTATTGTAATGGTTTGATTTGTCCTTATTTTATTTTTAGCCTAAATTTTTATTTTTAATTATATTACTATCAAACATTAAAAAAATTACGATCACAATAAAAACACTTTGTAGGCATAGCCTACCGCATAAAAATAACATTTATTTTTTGTTAATATTTCAATTTGAGACTTTAATGCATAAGTTCAACAATACCTCATAGAGTTCTAGCATTATAATAAAGATGAAGAAAGTTTCAAACTGCAAAAGAGTACATGAATTTTAAAAGATCATTATTTTAAGGCATATCAAGAAAATATGCATGAAAAAACTTCATAACTTTAGAACCAAGTATGCTAGACCTTTGGTGTTTTCGGTTTAAAATGATAGCCTATTGTATGTATAATGGTTACACAATTTTCAAAAATGCCTCCTTTGGCCCCATGAACCAGATCGTGTCACAATTAAGGTTTAAATTTGACAATTGTCATGCCCGATTTTAATATTAATTCATGTTTCTTTTTCATATTTTATTTTTACTTCGCTTTCTTGCATGTCATGCCATCTTTATTTCATCTTTCCCCTTTAATAATTCATAACCCAAGGAAATTTACTCTAAATGTAGGCCTAGGCCTACTCCCAAATAGCACACGTTGGTTGGAATGAGTTTCTTTTAGTCATATTATCGAAAAATCAAAAACTTTTTCGACTAAATATTCAATTGTACAATTTTAAACACCTATAGGCCTAGGCCTATACATGTTTTAAAAAAAAAAGAAAATGGGAAAGATTAAAATCTTTCCCATTTTCTTTTTCTTTCTCATGAAATTATAAGTCAACACTGTGAAAAGAACTGAACTGTAGTGTAGCTCAACCTTTACGGCATTGTGGACTTTGGCCAAATTGGAAAAGGTTTAAATTCGGAGGGTCGACATTTCTTGCATATTAAATAATGGATCAGGCCCATGGATCAAGGACTCAACCTACAAAGTAAAGAGGTCAAATCTGGGGATGGACTTTATTGGAGGGTGAACGCATTGTTTAGGCCTGCTTCATTTGAGACTGAAGGGCGAACCGGGAACCCCCCCCACACACACACACACCCCACCCCCCCTACACACACGGTGAAGGATATACTGTACAATAAGGGACAATTTGCAGTTGATGTTTTTGACAAAAACAAGATAACTTAACATGCTTAACAATGTAGTTTGGAGGCCATTATAGGCCTAAATGAAAATGTGAATATTCATACAGAAAGGATAGGCCTATTATTCGAGCCCCCGCACCAAATTTATTGAGGGGGCTGAGCCCCCAGCCCCCGGTTCATAAGCCTATGTAATTTTGTTGACAGAATTGCATCACGAGAGTTTATTTTAAAAATTAACAGGTTTATTTGTTTAGTGCAAGTATATATTTTCTCCCGACATTATACATTGGGGCCAAAGTGTTTGTTTTTTTATAGGGCTATATAGAAGGAAATGGCTTCTAAATTTACGACCTTTCGTGATCATACAGTAGGCCTACATCATGCTACAAAGAGCGTTTCAAAACGTCACACGAAAAATGCTTTAAAACAATTAATTCATATCTAGTCAAGTTTGTAAAAAGGTTATAAATGTAAAACATCTATAGGCCTAGGTTAGGAAAAAAATAATAAAAAAAAAATAAGACAAGCGTTCAAAACATTTATGAAAACAAAAAGCTTTTATCTTAATCATGTATCACGCATGGTAATAATTATGGGAAAAGTTATCCAAACAAGAAATAAAAAAGGCATGAGTTGCGTTTTAGATTAAATTTCCTGTTTGAAATTGTTTTGCATCAAAAGCATTTGCTATTATAGGCCTACCCAAACTCGAAAATTGACATTTTGACATCGGGTTTATAGGCCTAGATTGTCGATCAGAGACATCAACATTTTTGACATCGAGTTTTAACCGTAGTTGGTTGAATAGGAATAGAGTACATTTGAAATTCGAAAACGTTTTAATCGTATTAAAAAAAAATGCTTTACGCTGTCCATGCTGTTAAAATATGTATTGAATATTTCGTTATTCTTAATATTAAGAATTAGGCCTACTTTACTTAAAACAAACAAGGTTTAAAAATTGGGTTTTTTTAAAGGATATAGGCCTATGCATGAGGGTCTAAGTAGGCCTATCCCCAATCATATTTTTTTAATCAAGTCTATTATAGGCCTACTTACAACAAAGCTTAAAGACCTGAAAGTGTTTTCTTTTCTTGTAAACGAGAGCCTAAAGTATTTTCCCAAGCGCCTCGGAAAGTTCGGAAAAGTTTGAAAACAAGGGTTTAATTGATGCCCATTATTTTGTGTGGGAATAGGCCTAACACTCTGAACATTCACAGAGGTAGGCCTAAACCATGACTGTCGAAATTAACTTTAAAAAGGAGGCAGAAATGAAAAAAAAATCGTCGGAGGGTTGAATCAACAGCAACACTCGTTTCCGTTTCCTTGGTCGATGGTTCATCGTCGACGCGTCATGGATGTCGACTTTTACCCATGATGCTCTGCTTGAAGTAGATCAGCCAGGCATGATCGTAGGTGGCGCGCTGTATTTGGAATCGCGTCAATTGGGTTTTTTTTTGTGGATTTTTTTTTGCAAATGAATATATGAATACAAAAACCACCCAAGTCCATACTGTGGCCAAATTGAGTTAAGCATGAGAATTTGTTGCTGTGCATAGGCCTGTCATATGTATGAAAAAACAACTCAAATAGCATGTATGAAAGAATAACCCAAGTCCATGATTTGAGTCTTGTAGCACATTGATTGAAATCCAGTATGTATAAAAGTCCGCTTGTAACACATTCATTGCTGGAGAGTGACTTTTGAAAAAAAAAAAAAGGGTTTAATAAAGGAAAGTGTGTGGTTTATATTACATGGCAGAATGCTTACCAGCATTATACATACCTGTGTGCTTTATTTTGTATTATCTTACTAGTGGTAATCTCATTCAAACATTGTTGTCTTTGTATATGATTAAAAAAAACACCCAAGTCCAAAATTTAAAATGAACCCCACGAAGTCCCTGAAATGCTAATCGTCATACTTTTAGTTAAATACAGTTTAACCCAGTCATTTGCACGTAAAACTTACCATATTGACCAGGTAAATATAACTGAAGGAATTAAAATGATACACAGGTTTTTCTCTCAAAATCACTTCCCATGGACTTGGGTGGGTTTTGTATTCATGTATTCAAATGTGTAAAAAGTTCACATAGCAAACCTTTTTTTTTGACATAGCCAACCTTATATCATATTCAACATAGCGAACCTTCTTTTGTAGGAAAATACCAGTTACAACAGAAACAGGCATACAGAATGGATCTGTGGGATGTTTTAAACATTTCTTTACTGGAGAGTTCACTTTTTGCCAATGTTTCTTCCCGGGAGTACTCAAGTTTGGTTTGGGTAGGCACGTGCCTCTGAGAATTTGAAAGTGGACCCATAAATATACCAATTTTTCAAGAAATTTGAACCCATTGATATACCAAAAGTCAAAATTTTCGGCCGAATTTAACCCAAATTGTCTTAGTTTTTACAAATTTTCCCAAAATTTTGGGAAATTTTGGCTAGATTAAGGAAAAATTGGGCTATTTTCCGAAAAAATTGAGAAAATTTTGAAAAAAGGACCCATTCATATAAGTTATACCAAAATAGGCTTTGAAAAAGGGCTCATTGATATACCAAGAGGCTGAAAATGCTACCCATATTTGCGGCACATCCCCGTATGGTCATATGTACTGAGCACCCCCCCCGGGTTTCTTCAACTCTTAAAACAAGTTTAAACACAATTCTTATATTTGTTATCATTAAAACAACTTGTTTTGATGGATTGGGTGAATTCTGCATTTGCATGCTCGTGTCTGGACTTGATTACGGATTCCATTCGCAGCCTAGACCATGGTATATATGCTATAAAGATTTTGATACCAAACAGAGCAGAACCAATCTCAACGTCACATTCAAGCTCACCACACAATGTGTATTTTGGTCATTTCAAGTCCCTGGACATGTTATTCCATCAACTTTGTGACACAACAAAGATCACAGGTGTCAAAATGGTATCTCTTATTGACAATGTGATGAAACAACTGCATCTATTATTCACTGCCAATGATAGAATGATTAATTGCATGGAATAATGGTGTAGATGCTGGTAATAATGCATGAGTAATCCTAGACAGTATAGAGGGAATTGGATGGACTAATGGTATATATAGACAAGCTAGTTTACATGATCTGTATCCAGTGGGTCAAAATCACTGTCACCTTCATTAAACAAGATATTGAAAAACAACGATATAAACAAAACTGACTGACCACTTATTAAGCCCACTCACTTGGATCCAATTAGCTCCACTTGTCGCTAGTCTGTAAATTTGTACCATTCCATTTGAAATCCATACACCCCCTATGGAAGACACTACCTTAATCTTCGACATAGGGAGTGTGCATTTCAAATGGGGTTACTTGAATTTCAACTCCATTCGAATCTAGTTTGTCATGGATGGTTTTTACTGCTCTAAATGGGAGTTCAGCTTTCAGCTCTATCTAGGAGTATTCTGTGCGACAGTTCCTATTAGGCCCTTCGCACTTGATTATTAGCAGCTTATAATATAAAACATGGTAGTGCACATTTAATATTCAGATTATTTAGCAGAAAAGAATTAAAAAAAATATTGTCAAAACTTTGTTTCCCAGTACGATAGCTATAAGGCAAGCTTAGGGCAGTTTGATCCATAACAGCTAGTTGTAGCATGCATATGGTAAGACCGAAGTTGCTCTGATGAAGAACAAAATGTTGTTTTTAACACAAATTTTGTGCATAACTCTATGGGCCAGCATTTTGTGGTGTGGGACCTATCTTCACCAGAGTTCAATGAAGGACAACGAGCCATGATTAAAGTTCCAAACACATTGCCGACTCCTCACCGCAATTGTTATTCTGATCCAATTATCCAGTCTTATACCAGCTTAGTGAAATGCGATAATCACAGCTTATGTCAGATTGAGTAACGTTGACTCACTTTCCGTTAAAGTACACCAAGATGCATGCTGGGAAGGACATTACTTCCAATGTAGTCCTTCCCTCTGTATGTACTATTTCTATGGTTCAAGCTAGTAAAATCTAGGTCGCTGAGTATTAAATGGGCCACATTTATATGCATATTAAGTAAACTCTAATGTCCAATACAGAAAAGACAGAGGCATACAAATTTGATGATGTAACACTTTTAATTAATTTTCTTACCATCCCATCCTATCTTAATGTTCTTCCATCACATTGAAATTTTGGTTTTAATGAATTAATCTCATATTTTCCACCTGAACAATAATAGGCTGTTCCATTTGAAAAACATACCCCTACTGTTAAAAATTCAACAGTTTAAATTATTGCACACCCCTGGGGGTACTCAATTTTGGTTTTGGTAGTGATGTGCCATTGAGAATTTGAAAGTGGACCCATCAATATACCAATTTTTCAAGAAATCTGGACCCATTGATATACAAAAGTCAGAATTTTTGGCTGAATTTAACCCAAAATAAGTTTTTACAAATTTACCCCAAAATTTTGGTTGGCTAGATTGATGCAAAATTGGGATATTTTCCGAAAAAAATTAGAAAATTTTGAAAAAAAAGGACCCATCCAAATACCAAAATTGGCTTAGAAAAAGGGGTCATTGATATACCAAAAGGCTGAAAATGCTACCCATGTTTGCACTTTGCAGCACATCCCAATAAGGTCATTTGTACTGAGTACCCCCCACATCCAACCATTTTCATCCATACAATGTGTAAAAGCTGTAAAAGATATCTGAATTCCAAACAAAGGAGTCTATAAATTTCAAAAATTTTCAGCTGGAATTTCACAAAAAGCTAGAAACAATGTCCAGCTGGATTAATATTGTAAGGTGTAACTGGAGAGCAGAGTGAAATCTTCCACGGGGGTGTATGGCATTTGAATGGAGCAGCCAAGTACACCTTTAAATAGGTTTGGTTCAACTGACATACATTCCACGCTATGCACATAATTACCTGCAAACCCTTAGAGGGCATTCTGTTCTTGATCAAAGTAAATGCAGGCATGTTCTATTAAGTTCAAATGGTTACACATTAACAGATAATCAATATTTATGCTAAAGGGAATAAAGAAATTAAAGAAAAGACAGAAACTCTACTCCCTCGTGTTTGTTTAGAATTGATGCCTTTAACCAAGACACATGAATATGTTCTTTGTGTTTTAGATGCTGGACAAACCCATTAAAGGCTAGTCTAAGCCTCCAAATTCCCGTTTTCCCGTTAGTACTTGTACTTTTTCATTCCTTGATTTATAATCCTTCAGGTAAAATGAAGTTATGCACAAAGTGTGGTATCAAATTAAACAGAAAATATACGCATCTAACAAATGCTTTAAATTTCTAAAAAGTTTTGATTTTGCTTTTTTTTTAAAGTGCAACAATACTTCTTTTTTCTCTTAAAATCAAATCACATAATTAGTACATTGAACAAAATTATACTTATAACCAACATTTTTTATGTGTTACATGTGGGACAGACAAGAACAACGTATAGAGATGGGGTATAAAGAGTCAATTGGGCAGTGGTGTAGAGTTCTTTTTGACATTGAGACAGTGGAAAATTTCTTGAAGTATAGTGAATCCTGCACCTGTGGCTTACAGAATAAGTTTATAGTTGGGCTCAACCGATATGGCATTTGTCTACCGATCTGATAATATGGGCCAATATCCGATCCGATATTGGTAAAAAAATATTTAAAAATGTTTTCAAAGTTTTCGGCGACTTTGGAGAACCACTGGACCTATTCTGAAGTGCTAGTATCATTAGGATCATTCACAGTTAATTTGAAAAAAAAAACACCAAAAAACATTGGAAATTTAAAAAAAATAGTGCAAAAGTGGAACAAATTTGTATATACAGCGCAAACAATTTGCTCTTTCGGCCCAATATGCAGTTAATATTTTCAGAAACCCACATATTCAAGCATCAATATTGGGGGGTTGATTGTATGGACCATTCTCCCTTATCAAAATATTGGAGGGATTCATCACCCATGAGCTAAGCTTATGCAATTTGAACATCAGAAGGTTCTCTCCAATTCATGTATATGCTCCACTGCTCAAAAGAACTATGCAATCTAGTGATGAGAAACTTGTCTGAAGTTCTGATACACCCAGCCATCAGCGGGATAGCAGTGGGGCAAGCTAGTGGTCATTCCAAGGAAGCGGTTAGCCAAGGTAGCAAAATTCTAAATGCATCTCTTTCATGTACAGTAACAATACTATTTATGAATAGTTTACTACAAATGACACACAAATAAAGCCCTTGTGTGTATATTGTTTTGTAAATAAATAAATAAACACAAAGGTCAAAATATCTGAGATGGTCTGTACAACACATCTAGATGAAAACAAGTGCATCAACAGGTTTCCTTGACAAGTTAATTAACGCAGTCCAATTTCTAGTGCAATGCATGTGTCCCCGACTTTTATATCAACCTCATCAGGCCCGTATAGCCAAGGGGAGGGTGCAGGGGTGCAATCCCCCCCCCAAAAAAAATTAAGTTAAAATTGTGATATATTTAATTTTGAGAATTACAATTATATAAAGGAACACAAACAGCCCATTCACCTAAAATCCAGGTGCTTGTATTGAATATTCGATCACATGTGTATATCACAATGCATATGTAAACTTTCTTTATCTATGTCAACAATAGAATATTGATTTCACCAACGGAGTATGGAGCTGTATGAAAAAAATATTTATAATATAGGGTGTTGACACTGTGCCCTGCATTTTCTTTAACATCTTTGTTGTGCAGCACACACTTAATCCGTTCTATCATATCCTTGCTGCTTGGGATTGATACGATAACGTGTAGACACACACGTACAACCAATATATTATCACAATTCTACTGGACTGGACTGGCATTTGGTGATACCTTTTTCCAAGGCAACATGCTTTGTCCATCCCTATAGAATGATTCCGATTTGTTAAGTCTGGTGTTGACATTCAGAAAAGGAATCTATATATATATATCTATATATATAATGAATAAATAAACTGGTGTCCCTGCCACTTTGACCTAATTTCTTTAGAATTTTTTTTTTTATAGATAAAACATTCTGGTTTCTGAGAATCACTGGGTCAGTGCTATCTGAAAATGTCTAACATAGCCCAACTAGCTCAGCCATATCTTCACTCAGGCTATTCCAGTTGAAATCCAAACACCCCCTATAGAAGACATAACTTTGATCTCCCACACAGGGAATATAGATTTCAAATAGTCACCCATTCAGGTAACCCCACTTGAAATTCACACACCTCATGTGGAAGATCAAGGTTATGTCTGCCATATGGGAGTGTATGGATTTCAACAATAGCCCAAATTTATTTCTGGGAACTAAACTAGTTCTAGTTTCCGGGTACATAACAAGTTAATGATTTTATATCTACATTCATTAAAATATATTTCTTCCTGGAAAGGGAAAGAAAAACATTTGAACAGATGGAAGCAGGTCATCGCACACCAAAATGTTTGAGACACTACGCTGCAGTGTGTAATTCAAGAACAGATCAATACTCTGAAAACAGGCAGATTGCTAATGTAAAATGCTAGGTAAAGTTCTGAAAGATTTTGCAATGTGATATTTTAGAAGTGCTTAAAACATTACCGTTACAAGCACTCGGGACCATAGTCACCCTACCAGTTAGGTCAATCGGTTGTGTCATTTTTACAAATTTGTTTCGCTTGCATTATTTGCCGTCAAAATCAATTCATTGCAGCTTTTACATGCATTTACAGAAAAATGTCACTCAAACACAAAATCTGTGGTCAATTGGGTTTTTTTTTGTGGATTTTTTTTTGCAAATGAATATATGAATACAAAAAACACCCAAGTCCATACTGTGGCCAAATTGAGTTAAGCATGGGAATTTGTTGCTGTGCATAGGCCTGTCATATGTATGAAAAAACAACTCAAATTCATCCATTGTGTCTATTGAGCATGTGAAAAATAGCATGTATGAAAGAATAACCCAAGTCCATGATTTGAGTCTTGTAGCACATTGATTGAAATCCAGTATGTATAAAAGTCCGCTTGTAACACATTCATTGCTGGAGAGTGACTTTTGAAAAAAAAAATGGGTTTAATAAAGGAAAGTGTGTGGTTTATATTACATGGCAGAATGCTTACCAGCATTATACATACCTGTGTGCTTTATTTTGTATTATCTTACTAGTGGTAATCTCATTCAAACATTGTTGTCTTTGTATATGATTCAAAAAAACCACCCAAGTCCAAAATTTAAAATGAACCCCACAAAGTCCCTGAAATGCTAATCGTCATACTTAATACAGTTTAACCCAGTCATTTGCACGTAAAACTTACCATATTGACCAGGTAAATATAACTGAAGGAATTAAAATGATACACAGGTTTTTCTCTCAAAATCACTTCCCATGGACTTGGGTGGGTTTTGTATTCATGTATTCAAATGTGTAAAAAGTTCACATAGCAAACCTTTTTTTTTTTTTTTTTTTGACATAGCCAACCTTATATCATATTCAACATAGCGAACCTTCTTTTGTAGGAAAATACCAGTTACAACAGAAACAGGCATACAGAATGGATCTGTGGGATGTTTTAAACATTTCTTTACTGGAGAGTTCACTTTTTGGCAATGTTTCTTCGGGGGGGGGGGTACTCAAGTTTGGTTTGGGTAGGGACGTGCCGCTGAGAATTTGAAAGTGGACCCATAAATATACCAATTTTTCAAGAAATTTGAACCCATTGATATACCAAAAGTCAAAATTTTCGGCCGAATTTAACCCAAATTGTCTTAGTTTTTACAAATTTTCCCAAAATTTTGGGAAATTTTGCTAGATTAAGGAAAAATTGGGCTATTTTCCGAAAAAATTGAGAAAATTTTGAAAAAAGGACCCATTCATATAAGTTATACCAAAATAGGCTTTGAAAAAGGGCTCATTGATATACCAAGAGGCTGAAAATGCTACCCATATTTGCGGCACATCCCCGTATGGTCATATGTACTGAGTACCCCGGTTTCTTCAACACTTAAAACAAGTTTAAACACAATTCATATATTTGTTATCATTAAAACAACTTGTTTTGATGGATTGGGTGAATTCTGCATTTGTATGCTCGTGTCTGGACTTGATTACGGATTCCATTCGCAGCCTAGACCATGGTATATATGCTATAAAGATTTTGATACTAAACAGAGCAGAACCAATCTCAACGTCACATTCAAGCTCACCACACAATGTGTATTTTGGTCATTCTCAAGTCCCTGGACATGTTATTCCATCAACTTTGTAACACAACAAAGATCACAGGTGTCAAAATGGTATCTCTTATTGACAATGTGATGAAACAATTGCATCTATTATTCACTGCCAATGATAGAATGATTAATTGCATGGAATAATGGTGTAGATGCTAGTAATAATGCATGAGTAATCCTAGACAGTATAGAGGGAATTGGATGGACTAATAGACAAGCTAGTTTACATGATCTGTATCTAGTGGGTCAAAATCACTGTCACCTTCATTAAACAAGACATTGAAAAACAACGATATAAACCAAACTGACTGACCATTTATTAAGCTAGCGCACTCACTTGGATCCAATTAGCCCCACTTGTCTCTAGTCTGTAAATTCGTACCATTCCATTTGAAATCCATACACCCCCTATGGAAGACACTACCTTAATCTTTTCGACATAGGGAGTGTGCATTTCAAATGGGGTTACTTGAATTTTCAACTCCATTCGAATCTAGTTTGTCATGGATGGTTATTACTGCTCTAAATTGGAGTTTATGTATTCAGCTTTCAGCTCTATCTATGAGTATTCTGTGTGACAGTTCCTATTAGGCCCTTTGCACTTGATTATTAGCAGCTTGTAATATAAAACATGGTAGTGCACATTTAATATTCAGATTATTTAGCAGAAAAGAATAAAAAAAATATGGTCAAAACTTTGTTTCCCAGTACGATAGCTAAGGCAAGCTAAGGGCAGTTTTATCCATAACAGCTAGTTGTAGCATGCATATGGTAAGACCGAAGTTGCTCCAGTGAAGAACAAAATGTTGTTTTTAACACAAATTTTGTGCATAACTCTACGGGCCAGCATTTTGTGGTGTGGGACCTCTCTTCATCAGTGTTCAATGAAGGACAACGAGCCACGATTTAAGTTCCAAACACATTGCCGACTCCTCGCCGCAATTGTTATTCTGATCCAATTATCCAGTCTTATCCCAGCTTAGTGAAATGCGATAATCACAGCTTATGTCAGATTGAGTAACTTTGACTCACTTTCCGTTAAAGTACACCAAGATGCATGCTGGGAAGGACATTACTTCCAATGTAGTCCTTCCCTCTGTATGTACTATTTCTATGGTTCAAGCTAGTAAAATCTAGGTCGCTGAGTATTAAATGGGCCACATTTATATGCATAAAGTAAACTCTAATGTCCAATACAGAAAAGACAGAGGCATACAAATTTGATGATGTAACGCTTCTAATTTTCTTACCATCCCATCCTATCTAAATGTTATTCCATCACATTAAAATTTTGGTTTTAATGAATTAATCTCATATTTTCCACCTGAACAATAATAGGCTGTTCCATTTGAAAAACATACCCCTACTGTTAAAAATTCAACAGTTTAAATTATTGCACACCCCTGGGGGGTACTCAATTTTGGTTTTGGTAGGGATGTGCCACTGAGAATTTGAAAGTGGACCCATCAATATACCAATTTTTAAAGAAATCTGGACCCATTGATATACAAAAGTCAGAATTTTTGGCTGAATTTAACCCAAAATAAGTTTTTACAAATTTTTAGATTGATGCAAAATTGGGATATTTTCCGAAAAAATTTAGTAAATTTAGAAAAAAAAGGACCCATCCAAACACCAAAATTGGTTTAGAAAAGGGGTCATTGATATACCCAAAGGCTGAAAATGCTATCCATGTTTGCAGCACGTCCCCATATGGTCATTTGTACTGAGTACCCCCCACATCCAACCATTTTCATCCATACAATGTGTAAAAGGTGTAAAAGATATCTGAATTCCAAACAAAGGTGTCTATAAATTTCCAAAATTTTCAGCTGGAATTTCACATAAAGCTAGCAACAATGTCCAGCTGGATTAATATTGTAAGGTGTAACTGAAATCAGGGGGTGCATGGCATTTGAATGGAGCAGCCAAGTACACCTTTAAATAGGTTTGGTTCAACTGACATACATTCCACGCTATGCACATAATTACCTGCAAACCCTTAGAGGGCATTCTGTTCTTGATCAAAGTAAATGCAGGCATGTTCTATTAAGTTCAAATGGTTACACATTAACAGATAATCAATATTTATGCTAAAGGGAATAAAGAAATTAAAGAAAAGACAGAAACTCTACTCCCTCCTGTTTGTTTAGAAATGATGCCTTTAACCAAGATACATGAATATGTTCTTTGTGTTTTAGATGCTGGACAAACCCATTAAAGGCTAGTCTAAGCCTCCAAATTCCCGTTTTCCCGTACTTATACTTTTTCATTCCTTGATTTATAATCCTTCAGGTAAAATGAAGTTATGCACAAAAATGTGGTATCAAATTAAACAGAAAATATACGCATCTAACAAATGCTTTAAATTTCTAAAAAGTTTTGATTTTAAGTTGCTTTTTAAAAAAAAAGTGCAACAATACTTCTTTTTTCTCTTAAAATCACATAATTAGTACATTGAACAAAATTATACTTATAACCAACGTTTTTTATGTGTTACATGTGGGACAGACAAGAACAACGTATAGAGATGGGGTATAAAGAGTCAATTGGGCAGTGGTGTAGAGTTCTTTTTGACATTGAGACAATGAAAAATTTCTTGAAGTATAGTGAATCCTGCACCTGTCGCTGACAGAATAAGTTTATAGTTGGGCTCAACCGATATCGCATTTGTCTACCGATCTGATATCGATTTGATAATATGGGCCAATATCCGATCCGATATTGGTAAAAAAATTGTTTTTTAAAGTTTTTGGCGACTTTGGATCAAGTGCTAGGATCATTCACAGTTAATTTGAGAAAAAAAAACACCCAAAAAATATTGGAAATTAAAAAAAATGGTGCAAAAGTGGAACAAATTTGTGTATAGAGCGCAAACAATTTGCTCTTTGGGCCAAATATGCAGTTAATATTTTCAGAAACCCACATATACAAGCATCAACATTGGGGGGTTGATTGTATGGACCATTCTCCCTCATCAAAATATTGGAGGGATTCATCACCCATGAGCTAAGCTTATGCAATTTGAACATCAGAAGGTTCTCTCCAATTCATGTATATGCTCCACTGCTCAAAAGAACTATGCAATCTAGTGATGAGAAACTTGTCTGAAGTTCTGATACACCCAGCCATCAGCGGGATAGCAGTGGGGCAAGCTAGTGGTCATTCCAAGGAAGCGGTTAGCCAAGGTAGCAAAATTCTAAATGCATCTCTTTCATGTACAGTAACAATACTGTTTATGAATAGTTTACTACAAATTACACACAAATAAAGCCCTTGTGTACGTGTATATTGTTTTGTAAATAAATAAACACAAAGGTCAACATATTTGAGATGGTCTGTACAACACATCTAGATGAGAACAAGTGCATCAACAAGTTTCCTTGACAAGTTAATTAACACAGTCCAGTTTCTAGTGCAATGCATGTGTCCCCGACTTTTATATCAACCTCATCAGGCCCGTATAGCCAGGGGGGAGGGTGCAGGGGTGCAATCCCCCCAAAAAAATTAAGTTAAAATTGTGATATATTTAATTTTGAGAATTACAATTATATAAAGGAACACAAATAGCCCATTCACCTAAAATTCAGGTGCTTGTATTGAATATTCGATCACATGTGTATATGCATATGTAACCTTTCTTTATCTATGTCAACAATAGAATATTGATTTCACCAACGGAGTATGGAGCTGTATGAAAAAAATATTTATAATATAGGGTGTTGACACTGTGCCCTGCATTTTCTTTGACATCTTTGTTGTGCAGCACACACTTAATCCATTTTATCATATCCTTGCTGCTTGGGATTGATATGATAACGTGTAGACACACAATACAGGTGTCTTTATGTACTTGCGAGATAATTTTAATAATTTTAAGAGATAATTTTAAGAGATAATTTTAAGAAACAATTCCAAAAATTAAAGGGCGGGTCCAGCTAGGATTTGGGAAGTGCCCGCAATATTTACCAAAACTATCTTGTTTTGATTTTGTTGTATTAGGTTCATCTGGATTGTCAATTATAACTGTTTGATGGGAATTCATACTATCAAATCCAATTTTTGGTGACATACCTTGTTACAGTTTCATGCTGCTATGCAGCACTTCATCAGACTGGCAACCTTGCTTCTTCTTCTTTCCTGAAGTTGCTGCCGATATATTTTCGACGCTTCTGCGCCGCCACCGGCAGCAACTTCAGGAAAGAAGAAGAAGCAAGGTTGCCAGTCTGAGGAAGTGCTGCATAGCAGCATGAAACTGTAACAAGGTATGTCACCAAAAATTGGATTTGATAGTATGAATTCCCATCAAACAACTATCTTGTTTTGAGTTCACAGAACTTATTCAAGCATTACTTTAGCATACGTCACAGGCATTAATTTTATCTCTCCCAGGAGCAAACTGCCCATCCAAAATGATGGGTGGCTAGCTAAACACCCTAGGCGGGTCACTCCTATAAAAAGCACAAGAGTATATGCTACCCAAACAGATCAGGTAGTTTTCAAAAATGTTTTTCTGAATGTTATTAAATGTTTTATACCCTATATAACATTTTTGTGTTAGCTGCATGGGACGTTGACATCAAACACAGTATAGTACAGAACCTACGTTTAGCTGTGTTTATCGTACAGGGTGCAATTTTGTGCATATTTATACAAGTGTGATGCTTGTTCAGCTATTGCACTCACGTTTACTCTTCACCCTGAGGGAGTGGATAAATCAAATGGTTCTGTCAGTGTTGGCACTACGTGTTGCATCCGTGAAAATCTCTTTAGGCAGGAGTTAGCCTGCTTAGTTAGCGGCACGCATCCTTCATACATCAATAGGATGAATCTGGTGAGATCTGAGCTAAATTCCTCCGGAGGAGGGAGAAGAGGATGACTGTACTGCTTGTTGCCTCAGTTGTTTGAGATCTTTCATCTTTCAAAAAGGTCAACTGCCTTGACTGGCAATTTGTGTTTCTTAACGGCTATTGTCAAAATCTATGTGGGGGCTCTCTATGGAAATATATGAGCAACTTGAAGAATAAAAAAGAGCATTAGTACTTTAATAGAAATATTGTCATTTGATACAAATTGTTACTATTTGAAGCTTCAATTGGTAATTTCTATTATTTGTTATTTATTGCCCCAATGCTCACTTGTATGTGACAAATTAGAAATGGCATGTATTGTTTGTTGTCTAGCTGAATCTCATCTCAAGACTGCCTGTCTAATTATTCATTCCTATTCATTGTCATCTCTAACTAATTCACTTCTATGTGACAAAATAAGAAAGGTATGATTAGTTTGTGGTCTGGCTTAATCCATGGGGAAATTGAAAACAGATTAGTCTACAAGTATTTTACCCTTTCAATGTATTAAATTTTTTGATCCTCAAAGCACATTTTCCTCACAAGTGTCTCAAACATGACAATCTCTAGGATGCAGTTCCTTAACCCCAATATGCTTCTACACTGAAAGAATGACCTTTACACACACTAGGATCTCAAACATGACAATCTCAAGGACACAGTTCCTTAACCCCAATATGCTTCTACACTGAAAGAATGACCTTTACACACACTAGGATCTCAAACATGACAATCTCTAGGACACAGTTCCTTAACCCCAATATGCTTCTACACTGAAAGAATGACCTTTACACACACTAGGATCTCAAACATAACAATCTCTAGGACACAGTTCCTTAACCCCAATATGCTTCTACACTGAAAGAATGACCTTTAAATGTATTGGGTACAAAACTCATTTTCCACAGGTTGAGGTCAAAATTTGAATATTGCTTTTTTAGTGGGGTCATTGGGCAGTGCCTTAACGATCTTGAAATGACAATATTTATACTACAAAGTTTTGAACTTGTGTGCGTGGGTGTGGAATAGTAAGAATGGTGGTAGTAGGGCTGGAGAGGATTTGGTCATTCAGATGCATATCTGAAATTATAACCAATCAGAAACATTGCAAGAAATGCGGTGGTTCTCAGAGGGTTGGTGACATGACAGGCAATGTGCGATAACAAGCATCACCAATTTGCATTTTGGAGAGAAAAAGATTTCAGCAAAAATATGGAATAAAATATATAAAAGTAAATGTTTTGATAATGGATATTATTCATCAAATACATTTCATCATAATCAAATTGTACCATGCTCTATTGCCTTCCAAAAGATACCCAAATGACAAGAATTATCAATGGGTGGGACTATCTGCATGGGACACAAAATATGGGCCTCTAAGAACGATTTTGATTGGTTATAAAAAGGGCTATATCAGCTAATCAGCCAATCAGAGATGTGATAAGAATAGTCAGTAGGACTGAAGGGAGTAAACTTAAAATTGCTAAGAGATCTAATAGCTCTATTTTGATTGGTTACTTAGATGATTATATCATATAATTAACCAAGCAGAGGCACTGTAAGATAGGCATTAGCCATGGGATTAACAGCTTTAACCAGAGTGACGAACCATTTGAAAACAAGTACAGTGCATAAATGCAACTCATGTAATGCTACCAAAAGTATATATTTCAATTTGTACAGTGCTTTTTACCTTAAGTCTCAAAACACCATGGTTTATGGTGGATATCAAAAGCAGTTCACTCCATGAATCAGCTGCCTGAGTCTGGGCAGAGGGCACATATCATCAGCAGAGTGCAATAGAATGCAATAGCTGCCATTTGCAACATTTCAATAAATGTACTTACTTTTAACCAATAACACTAGAAAAAACACCCAACTATTGGGGTTAGCTTAGTGGCCATCAGAAAAGTATACAGAACATCAACACTTTACAATGAGCATAATGAGGGGCTTGTGCTGCAAACAATACGTGTTTTACAAAAGGTAGCTATTACATTCTACTGCACTTACGATAGTGTTGCACTCTGCCGACGATATGCCATTGACTGATATCCACACAGCACTAGGTCGGATTAGGACAGTCAGTGGTTATTTAACACCCTACTCTTTTTGAAACTGACTGTGAGTGAGGTTTGTGTACAGGTATGACTTTCTCTACACACTAAAAACTACGGGGTTATATTTTCCGTGGTCATTTTGAATTGACCACGTTTGGGGTTGTTTTGACCCCGTAAGGGGGTTGTACTGTTTTAATTTGACCACATTCACGAGGTCATTTTAACCACGCACGAACGTGGTCAAAAACTTCGGGTCATTTTTGCCGATACTGTCGGCGCATTGATATCAGTTTCAATGTTCAGCTTTGAAAATCTCAATTCATAAATGAGCTGCAATTAATGTTTTTGATTATTAAATATAGCTAATTTTTGACCGACGTTGCCCAATTTTACAACTTTAAAATGACTTGCATTTCGAACTATTTGCACGTCACGGTGTGCATCGGCTTCCAGCGTCACATCAGCGCCATATTTGTTCTGATTGTGCAGCTCAGCGGATTGTTGTGTGTCTGCATGATGGAATATGAAAAGTTACTTGGGAAAGTGGGACTGCAAGGATGCAAGGATAGACCCTTGTCTATGAACGCAGATTCGGACAATTTCATGCTGTCGTGGCCGGATGTCTTGTCTGCAGTTGTTATAAGCTTACATCAATGATATCATGTAAGCTTATAATGTGTGAACTGTCATGAGGCGTATCAGTGTGATACACAGATGCATTAGGCCTATGTATAAATTTGCTGCTTATGTAATGCTAGTGTGCAGAGACACACTTATGTCCTGGTGGGACCAGCAATACCATCCATCGCATCATACTAAAAAATCCAAACAACCCCTAAATGTGGTTATTGAGTAACCCTATTATAAGCAACCCTTTCAAATGGGTCATTTCATTTGACCCCGAAATGTTGTTATATTTTGACCCCAATGGGGTTACATTTTGACCAAAATACGTGGTCATTGAAATGACCACAGCCAATGGGGTCAATATTGAATAACCCAAATAAGGCACCCCTTTTTTAATTGACCCCGAAATATCGTAATATTTTGACCCCAACAGGGTTACTATTTGACCCAAATACGTAGTCATTGCAATGACCCTGATCAATGGGGTCAAAATGACCCCGTCCGTGGTATGGTGTTTAGTTGATAACTATGCTGGGGTCAAAAATGACCCCGTTTGGGTCATTTTTTGACCCCGTAGTTTTAAGTGTGTACACAGAACTGATGACTTAACATTCCCTCCAAAGGACAATTGATTTGATTTGATTCTACAGATGTTACCAATTAAATTCAGACTTTTTCTGCAAGTCAATACCACAATCCACCGCCACCTGACATTGAATCCGGGACTACACCTGAAGGCAGAAGCGAGTACTCTAACCACACGGTCAAGATCTGTTATTGTGGTCACCCAGGTACATTGACCCAATAACTCCTAAGAAGAAAGGTTAGGCTGAAACAATGACCACTGACTAGTAATCTCCTCCCTATCTTCCTTCAGGCTGATAATTTTACCCTCAGTAAATGATTTCGACCAATCAAGCTGACAAGTAGCTAACATACCACACACAAGCATTGACACCTGCAGCATACATTCCATACATGATATAACCTAATATCCCACTGATGTACACATGGTAATTGGTATTGTAATTACATAACCGATATCAGTGGTGCAATCTGCCGCGGGTTATTATTCACCGTATGTAATTTGATCAAACTAGACGAGGAGGTTGTTGCTATAAAATTGATTTCAGGATATCTGCCAAAAGAAGTGTTGAGCTTCTGTTGTACTTCATACTTTGTCTGCAACATAAAGATTTTCATATTTTTGTTGATTTTAGCATACTTAATGTCAGTGGCATAGACAAGGGGGAAGGCTAAATATACTATATCAAAACACAAAACTTATATAAGGACAATCCTTTTACAATTGTATCACTCTATCACAACATCATAATGTTCTAATTGGTATAACCAATTTATATTTAACAAAAAAAACATTCTATGCCTTTTGCTTCTCAGATCAAAAGCGAATGAAACTTATTCACATTGGGTAATATGTTGAAGATTATGACAAAGTACGCTATGCAACATGAAAGATATCAAACATAACATCTGCCTTGACCATATCATCTGGCTTGACCAAGCAAGCAGTATAACTTAATACATTAAGACCACCATCTGCATATATGAGACATTAAACATAACATAAAATAAAGGAAGGTTTTATTTCAAACTCTAATGGTGACCTGCAGGTCAAATTGCTAGAATTGTACATTAAACACACCTAAACAGACACAATGCAATTTGCAGGCAGCAGCATAATCAGCGCCAATATTGCCACATTGAAACAAACAACTATACAAACATCCAATCCAACCCAACCCCATCCCTCAGTAGGCAATGAGGATAAAGTGCCTTGCCCAAGGACACAGCACGTTGGCACGAGCGGGGCTCAAACTCACAACCTATGGATTATGAGTCGGGCGCCTTATCCACTCGGCCACACATGCTCCCACATCTACCTTGACCAAGCTGTGTAACACAAACACAACATCTGCCTTGACCAAGTAAGTTGTGTAACATGGATGACATCAAACACAACATCTACCTTGACCAAGTAAGCTGTGTAACATGGAAGACATCAAACACAACATCTGCCTTAACCAAGCAAGCTGTGTAACATGAAAGACATCAAACACAACATCTACCTTGACCAAGCAAGCTGTGTAACATGAAAGACATGAAACACAACATCTGCCTTGACCAAGCAAGCTGTGTAACATGAAAGACATGAAACACAACATCTACCTTGACCAAGCAAGCTGTGTAACATGGAAGACATCAAACACAACATCTGCCTTGACCAAGCAAGCTGTGTAACATGAAAGACATCAAACACAACATCTGCCTTAACCAAGCAAGCTGTGTAACATGAAAGACATCAAACACAACATCTACCTTGACCAAGCAAGCTGTGTAACATGAAAGACATGAAACACAACATCTGCCTTGACCAAGCAAGCTGTGTAACATGAAAGACATGAAACACAACATCTACCTTGACCAAGTTAGCTGTGTAACATGGAAGACATCAAACACAACATTTGCCTTGACCAAGCAAGTTGTGTAACATGGAAGACATCAAACACAACATCTACCTTGACCAAGCAAGCTGTGTAACATAGAAGACATCAAACACAACATCTGCCTTGACCAAGCAAGCTGTGTAACATGGAAGACATCAAACACAACATTTGCCTTGACCAAGCAAGTTGTGTAACATGGAAGACATCAAACACAACATCTGCCTTGACCAAGCAAGTTGTGTAACATGGAAGACATCAAACACAACATCTGCCTTGACCAAGCAAGCTGTGTAACATGAAAGACATCAAACACAACATCTGCCTTGACCAAGTAAGCTGTGTAACATGAAAGACATCAAACACAACATCTACCTTGACCAAGTAAGCTGTGTAACATGGAAGACATCAAACACAACATTTGCCTTGACTAAGCAAGTTGTGTAACATGGAAGACATCAAACACAACATCTACCTTGACCAAGCAAGCTGTGTAACATAGAAGACATCAAACACAACATCTGCCTTGACCAAGCAAGCTGTGTAACATGGAAGACATCAAACACAACATTTGCCTTGACCAAGCAAGTTGTGTAACATGGAAGACATCAAACACAACATCTGCCTTGACCAAGCAAGCTGTGTAACATGAAAGACATCAAACACAACATCTACCTTGACCAAGTATGCTGTGTAACATGGAAGGCATCAAACACAACATCTGCCTTGACCAAGCAAGCTGTGTAACATGAAAGACATCAAACACAACATCTACCTTGACCAAGTATGCTGTGTAACATGGAAGGCATCAAACACAACATCTGCCTTGACCAAGCAAGTTGTGTAACATGGAAGACATCAAACACAACATCTGCCTTGACCAAGCAAGTTGTGTAACATGGAAGACATCAAACACAACATCTACCTTGACCAAGTAAGCTGTGTAACATGAAAGACATCAAACACAACATCTGCCTTGACCAAGTAAGCTGTGTAACATGAAAGACATCAAACACAACATCTACCTTGACCAAGTATGCTGTGTAACATGGAAGGCATCAAACACAACATCTGCCTTGACCAAGCAAGCTGTGTAACATGAAAGACATCAAACACAACATCTGCCTTGACCAAGTAAGCTGTGTAACATGAAAGACATCACACACAACATCTGCCTTGACCAAGTAAGCTGTGCAACATGAAAGACATCAAGCACAACATCTGCCTTGACCAAGCAAGTTGTGTAACATGAAAGACATCAAACACAGCATCTGCCTTGACCAAGTAAGCTGTGTAACATGGAAGACATCAAACACAACATCTGCCTTGATATCAAACATAAGGATCAAACATAGCATAAAGATACACTTAAGCAACTGATATAAAGCATATAAAAACAAACAGACCGCTTACACAACTTGGAATGCTTTAGAAGTCAATGACCTGTGCTTTGTATATTAAATGTGAATAACCTTGAAATATTGAAATTCTGTGATAACACAAGTTCCTCATAGAATAATTGTCTACCTTGCACCTGTTCATCACCTGTGATATCAGTAACAGATTGAAAACCTTGCCCCATCTCAGTCACCTTGACAACCTGAAGGGTGGGTGCAGATGTAAAATGTTATAAATCAAAAGGCTGCTTTGTGTATATTTTGATATTAATATTGGCATTCGATGCAAAGAGATGCCGTTGTAATGACTTATTCACAGTCGTAGTGAATATGTCATACCTTAGTTACTGGTTCACGCTTGGTTTGCACACCTGTTAGCAACCTGTGGTATACTGAACCACTTATTGGGGTAATAACTAATAATAACAACATCTATCTTGACCAAGCAAGCTGTGTAACATGAAAGACATCAAACATGAGGATCAAACATAGCATCAAGATGCAGTTAAGCAACTGATATAAAGCATACAAAAACAAACAACAAAAACAGACCTAATACCCACTATCTCAACCAAACTCAATTTCAATATTATATTTTGTTTCAGTGAAATCAAGGTGAATGAGATGGGGCAAGGTTTCCAATCTGTTACTGATATCACAGGTGATGAACAGGTGCAAGGTAAGCAATTATTCTATGAGGAACTTGTGTTATCACAGAATTTCAATATTTCAAGGTTATTCACATTTAATATACAAAGCACAGGTCATTGACTTCTAAAGCATTCCAAGTTGTATAAGTGGTGACAACCTGAAGGGTGGGTGCAGATGCAAAATGTTATAAATCAAAAGGCTGCTTTGTGTATATTTTGATATTAATATTGGCATTCGATGCAAAGTGATGCCGTTGTAATGACTTATTCACAGTCGTAGTGAATAGTCCTACCTTAGTTATTGGTTCACCCTTGGTTTGCACACCTGTTACTACTGTCAGCAACCTGTGGTATACATAACCACTTATGGGGGTAATAACTTTCCGATCAAGGAATGACACACAAAACTATATAGCCATTTCAACAGTACAATGTACTGATTAATCAGTTATCAACAATGTACTTGTTTATCAACCCTGATCATTACTCCAACAGGCTCAGGAATCCAACACAAATCTGCGTTGAATTTGTGCAAAAGATTCTCGTAAAACTCTTGTGAATCCATGTGGAATTGTCTAAACATTGAAAGCTTACAGAAAGAAAAAAGATGTACCAAGTTTGACTCCAGGTTTGACTATAAATACGAGGAATATTGGATATTCCTCGGTTCCAAAGTCAAAATATTTAGATTTTTCACAATGCCCTTTAATTCTTACCATACCTCTGATTGGCTCAATTTTATGTTAGAGTCCTCTTTTTAACCAATCAAAACAGTTGTAGACACAGATTCATCGGCAGGTAGTCCTCATGGGGTTATCTCTTCACTTGTTGTATTAGGCAAAAAACACCCTTTCACGACTGACCCAAAAATCCTGAAATCCCCTGCTTTTTGTTGTTATAGTTTGAGATATAATTTTACTCTTAGGCAACAAAACAATTTTTTTATATTTTTGCTCAAATTGTGTAAAATAAAATTTAACACTGTGCATATCATAGCACACTCTGGGAATTTCACTCCTAATAGACGTAATGAGAATTCAGAACATTTGCAAAATATGTTTGCAAAAAATTTGTCAACATTTTTGCGAAATTTTTAAGCTTTTACCCTCCCGAAAAAAATCCAGACTGACTGACCCTACTTGAAAAGTCCATTCGCCCGTAAAACAGGGTAGTTTTTTTTTGTTGCCTAAGAATTCATTTATGATGTATACTATCGGGTGAGCAGTTTAAAACATGGAAATTATATGAAAGACATCTGCCTGTAATAGCTATCTGCTAGATTGAATGTCAATTATTTATCCTTTTAGGTATTGATAAAGCAATTTGGAGCCAAGCAGCAACTTTCAATTAATTTGAATGTCAATTTTTTTTATCACATTAATGTTCTTGTTGAGTGCAAGAATATATCAGGAAAGAAATGAAATGGCTACGGTATGTGTAAAAATATATCAGAGAAGATATCTTACACTTCCCACAATGCATTTCTCCCATATCAATATTCTGTACTGATTTGCTATCTAGTGCACCATGGGTCGAAAGTGATTGTACCTGAATAAACAGAGCACATCCCCGGGGGTGTCACTCCCATTGTGGCCTGTACACCATCCGCGATAATGAAAACGCGTAGAAAGGGTAATTTTTCATGGTTAGGCACGATACGCGCGTATCGTGTTTAGGGTGTCAAAACATGAAAAATCGGAAAAAAGGGTAGCAAAATTGCAATGGCTAATACACGGAAATGAAATTTAGGGTATAAAATTTGATGCAAGGAATAAATCCCTGTTAATGGTTTGAAAATCCTTATTTAGGGTTAAATCATTGTTTAGGGTGCTTTTCAAAAGTTGATTATCGCGGATGGTGTACAGGCCACAATGGGAGTGACCCCCCCGGGCACATCCAAATCTTGCAAAATATGTTTATTTCTTGACTATCGACCCATGTTTAGCTGGTCTATTCCTGGGGTCTATTCTCAAAATGAAAACAAAGGGAGCCTGTACAAAGTAATGGGAGTGCCATTTGATGAAATGAGGTGATATATGATGTTGCAAAGGATGCTGGGAAGGGTAATGTATCTTCCTGCATCAGACTAAATGTAACTGTGGCTCAGGGGTATATGAGCATTGACTCATAATTAATATGAAGTTGCCGTTCAAATCCCAGCTGTGCTGCAGGCAAGGCACTTAGAGGCCATTCACACATTTTGTGGGGCGTGGTTGACTGAAATTGATTGTTCACCTGATACCAGATTTGCCACTCCCAAACTAATGTAGTAACTTACCCCTATAAATATGTGTTTTCATGTGAAGAGATTAGATTCTTTATGCCCAGTGTGACATGATTGATACTCTTCCCAGAACCTTTGCAGCATGAGACATCGCCTCATCATATAAAAAAAAGGAAGGTTTTATTTCAAACTCTAATGGTGACCCGCAGGTCAAATTGCTAGAATTGTACATTAAACACAACTAAACAGACACAATGCAATTTGCAGGCAGCAGCTTAATCAGCGCCAATATTGCAACATGGAAACAAACAACTATACAAACATCCTATCCAACCCAACCCCATCCCCCAGTACGCAATGAGGATAAAGTGCCTTGTCCAAGGACACAACACGTTGGCACGATCGGGGCTCGAACTCACAACCTATGTATTATGAGTCGGATGCTAATATCCACTCGGCCACACATGCTCCCTTTAACGCATATGCATGGTTAGAGGCAGCTATCTTTTTATATTCGCATTACAAAAAATATGACACTCCTATTAGTTAGTACAGGTCCATTTGTTTTCATGTTGAGAACAGACTGGCTTAACATGGGTTGAAAGTCAAGAAAATAAACATATTTTGCAAGATCTGGATGTGCTCTGTTCACTGAGGTACTTTTTGTCACTATTGACCCATGATGCATTAGATAGCAAGTCAGTACAGAAAATTGAAATGTATTGTGGGAAGTGTACGATATCTTCTCTATTGGGCCCAAGTAATTCTGTGTGAATCCAATTATGGACGGGATGTGGTCTTAAAGATGATGTAACCTTACAGATTTCTTCCTATGTTGTTATATTTCTGAAAAGAAATTGGTTTACGGGATGTACCAACCATTTTTAAGCGAAATTTTTACACAGATTTTTTTGTCCTCATGGATCTCTGTAAGGAAGTCCGTTTAACGCATATGCATGGTTAGAGGCAGCTATCTTTTTATATTCGCATTACAAAAAATAAGCATTGTCTACGCTGACAACGAAGGATTTTCACCTTTCCCTATTATATTATCTATCAATTCCAATCTAGTGTCATACTAATATGATACTTTTTTTAACTAAGGGTCAGAGAAGATACATTGTATCTTACCCTTCCCAGAATCCTTTACAACATGATGCATCACTTCATTTCAACAAATGAAACTCCCATTACTATTGGTTATCTTCGTCTTCAAGTTGAGAATAGAAATATTAACTGTCTATGAGTGTAATGGTCAAAATATAATCACGAGGTGAAAGATGGATTGTTCCATTCCACGAGCCGAACGGCGAGTGGAATGGAACAATACATCTTTCACCGAGCGATTATATTTCGACCATTACACGAATTTAAGACAGTTAATATTTGTTTTATATCACTCATGCATAAATTCGAATACTAAAATACTATTTAAGGTAGGAAATACATTTTATGTATCAACATAACACCATGTTTTGCCGTGATATACTTCACATTTTGGGGTTCACCCCATAACTTCATCGGCAAGTCCAAGAGTCAGCGCGGCTTGGCGCAGGCGCACTCTGACAGAGCATTATGATGGTAAAGACTATCACACGGAGAGGGTGATGGTAAAAATGATGAATGGCAATCAACCAATGAACTGTCTAGAATTTATGTATGAGTGATATAAAATAGACTGGCTAAAACATGGGTCCATTGTCAACAAATCAATACATGTTGTAAGACATGGTTGTGCCCTGTTCATTGAGGTACATTTCACCACTATCAATACCTGTTGCACTAGATAGCAAATCAGTGAAGAAATTTGAAATGGTAGAAATGCATTATGGGAAGTATAAGATTTCTGGTTTCTGAAAACACATGCTAGAATACTTTGCTTATATACTAGTCAAATAAACTCATTTATTCACTTCCGATATGACTCTATTATGAATACATGACTGGTTGATGACTTGGCAAGGTAATAGTAGTTGCAAATCACAATCAAGTTCAGAGTAGTAAATCTCAATTCAACTCAAAATTGAGTTATTCAATAATTGTTGTATACTATGTTCGTAATGGCAATGCTGAGTCTATTCCTTGCTTTATAGTGTTTTCCTGATGTCTCTAGACAATTGTTGTACCATGTTCATGTAATTTGGATAGCGTACAACTACAATACAAATCACCTGGCACGTTTCATGCTAACATTTATTTCAAATTATGGTAGACAATTTTGCCCAATTTCTTTTTTGTACATTTGTTTTTATTGTTTCAACACCGGGATTCAACAACATATGTGATGTGATCAAGCAAAATAAGTAAATTTTATTATAAAAGAATTAATTTTTCAAATGTGCCACTTTCACAGCTTTATTTCAATGAACCCCATTGCCATTGGATAAATGGTTCCAGAGATAAGGTAATGTTGTAGTATTGCTCTGAACAACAAAATACAAAGGAAGTTGAACTAGTGGCAAATGGTGGTCATAGACCACAAACCTAGCTGGGGCGTGTTGGTGTTGTGGAGGTATCTGACCCCTGCAAAATGTTCCAAAAATATTCCCCTGGTCATCAAGTTTGTTGTCACCGAGTTTGAGCCTCGTACCCCTTACAAATATCCAGAAAATACATTTCTAAGATTTGACCTCTGCATGGCCTTTGATCTGACCCCTGCAAAATGTTCCCCTGGTCATGAGATTTGTTGTCACTGAGTTTGAGCCCCATACCCCTTACAGATATCCAGAAAATTAAATTATAAGATTTGACCCCGATAACCTTTGACCAGACCCAAGCAAAGTGTTCCAAAATGTTCCCCAGATCATTAAGTTTGTTGTCACCAAGTTTGAGCCCAGTACCCCTTACAGATGTCCAGGAAATGCATTTCTAAAATTTGACCTCTGCATGACCTTTGACCTGACCCCTGCAAAATGTTCATCAGGTCATGAGATTTGTTGTCACCGAGTTTGAGCCCCATACCCCTTACAGATGTCCAGATAATGCAATTATAAGATTTTACCCCCTTAATGACCTTTGACCCCAATTCTGTATGCAAGTTTTAGGTGTGTGGTATAGCCAATGCATATATGCAAATTACATCATTGTACTATATAATATGTGGCAGAAGAAGCAATTTGAAGGTATTTGGTTAAAACCGAAAATGCCCCCTTAATGACCTTTGACTCCAATTCTGTTTAGACCCTATGGGCACTGGATATAGCCGATACATATGTGCAAGTGACGTAATTGTAGGGTGTAACATGTAGGAGGAGAAGCAATTTGAAGTTATTGCCAGAAAGAAGAAGCAGAAAGATCCGATAGCAAAACAGTACCTAGCTCGGGGTTGTAAACCCCCAGCTAGGTAAAAAAAAACAGAACAAGCAGGTAACACTGGACACAACTGCACAAATCTATATCCAGTTTCTGTGGAGAAAGCCCAACACTTTTTTAACACATACATTGTACTTTATTGATGACTAGGGTGTCAGTCTAAGGCATATCTAATACTGGAGTTGTAAGCAATGCCAATGTGTCGGTTAACATTCTGGTGAAATATACGCTTGTCTTATGAGATTTGTACTATCAATTAATGTTGTTTCAAAATTGGATCCCTAGGTCCAGTCCAATTTAATACTTGGACTTTGGCTCAAGTCCTGTCTTCATGCATTGCCTGAGTATGATTTGTTACATTTATGCTAAGAGGGTTTGTTATGCAAAGTATGGGTTTCTTTTACTTATTTAGTAGCCTAATTCGTGAACTTTCAAAGACCTGTCACAAAAAGTTTGAGGCAACTTTTGTTACACCATTCTACTGGAAATTTGGTTTAAAAAATCTCTGTCTATTTGCTTTCAATTTTACAAAAACTGTGGGCTTTAGGTATAGGCACCTGCCCACACAAACCAAACTTTAGTACTCCCTGCCCCCTGGCTATATGAGTAACCTCTGTATTGAATTGACAAGCAAATGGTCTACTCTTAATGCTCTATTTTCAGATATTTTCTCAAAATACCAAGAGCTATATAATTCTAAAAACCACCGAACCAATACTAGGCTTGTTTGTACTCATTTCAATGCATTTTTCATGCTGATTCCAAATATGGTCATGAAAATGTACATTTATAAATAACATTTGAAACTTGTCGCCTGTTAGTCAACACCCGCGTAGAGAGAGTTAACTAAAAGCCAATGTGGTCAATAAGTTGGTATAATGTTTACAAAGTTTTGGGCTACAGTGCTTAGCAAAAAACCCATAACATGCAGATAGCACAAAATATAGTTCCAATGTTTCCCTGAAACTTGACTTTCCCTAAGGCGATTTCTAAACTTCACCACTGTATTAGTTAATTCATACAAACAGAGTGGAATTTTTTATTAAATATCTCATGTTTATTCATAAGACATTTTCTTAATGAAATTTTTAAAATCTGTGTTGCCAAAAAAATGTGTTCAATGTTAACATGTTTTTTGTGCAATTCAACAGCTCAATGTACGAGAGGACATTGCCATCAAAAACCATTTCAAACCAATGGTAACTTAGCAAGATTCACAGCATTGTTTATTGATAGTAGAATGGCCTACATGCAACTGTATACAGATTACTTTGTGTGCTCTGCGGATTGTATGACAAGGATCAATCAGGACTCAGATACTAGTTCAATATTTGGCTTGCATGAAAGTTTGAAATTAAATTTCAATTTTGCCCAATGTTTCTGATTTTGTTTTGGGTAATTAAGGAATCGGATAGCAACAGTATATTTTGTGGGACCTGATAGCACATCAGGTATAACAAATTGTATTCTGAATATGAGGAGTGTCCTTGTGATACCAAGTAATTTTGATTTTTTGAAATTTGTGATACAAAACTAATTTTATGGCAAATTATTAAAATTGATATTTTTTATATTCTTGATATTCAACTTTAGTCTTACAGCATTACACTGTATGATTATATGGTTGTGAAGGCATGTACATTCCCTCATTTCAAATCATTAGTTTTGGTTTCTCTTTTGTTCAGAAACCAAAAATCAAGGGATTAAAAAGTGGAGATGAACTGGTCTCCAATCATAACACTATTGTGCTGGGAGGACACAAGAGGGTATATATGTGACGTGTCATGTCAAAAGGAGACACTTTTGGGCAGGATTGTGAATGGAGAAAATAGCCAAAAATCTGCCAGGGGCGATTTTTTCACAATTTGGGTTTGTTGCGAATTTGTGATGTTATTATTGTTAAAAATATTGTCTGAGAGTTTCAGACCGGAATATAACTGGCATCTTGTATTTTTTGAGACATTTTTCAAGGTAATTGCTACTCTCAACATTGTTAATAATATTTTTAAAAGCCGATATCTCAATTTCCAACTTTCTAATACCATAACTTGTGAACTCAATATCTTCGCTTAGGAATGTCCGATTTCATTGGGGAAAACGGTGTTGTGGAGCAAAATATCTCTATATTTAAGATATGTAAAAACCTCAAAATTGATAACCTGCCCAAAAGTGTCTCCTTTTGACATGACAGGTCACATATAATCAAAAGTATAATGGCCTATAACCATACGTATATAATAGCCTATTGTGCTAACATTTTCATTATCTATCAACGCGGGCGACAGTTGATGCTCTCTGCCGTAGGTGGCACACTTCCATGACACCTTATAATTACACCCAGGTTCTATATACGAGGCCTACATGTAGAAATCATGTGCAAATATTGAGAGGGTGGGGGGGGGGGGGGTATTTTGTTTATTTGTCTGAAATATAAACGATGCATGATGATGTAGATGATTTGATTATGAATAAGATTATTCCCCGGAAAGCACAACCCATACCTCTTACCTATGTTCCCTCCGCCACCTATATATAACCTCCTCCTCCCCCTCCCCACACTCGATATCGACTCTTCCCTATTATTCCACTCCACACTTGAGCCCCCCCCTATCCCCCTCCTTCCCTTCCCACTTCCAATGCTCTCTCCCCTCTGTTTCTCTTTCTCCTTTACCCTTACCCCCCCCCCCCCAACACACACACACCCTATTTCCCTGGCGATCTCTTCTCTCTCTCTCTTCTCCAATAAATAAATTGAATAAAAGTCAGTTTAAACCAGCTTTCTATGATATTGATCTTCCGTCATGCGACATGCACATAAATAGAGTTGTGTATAATAGTGTTTATATCACTGAAGTCATAATCTGTCAAGTGTCTATTGTAATGTCTGTGGAAATATTTCGATGGTCTATATATTTTCACAGTGAAATCAACTTAGGCTATTTCGTAGTCTCAAGTCAATGCTTTCAAACTAAATGCTTTCAAATGTAGACTGCTTTGTTCGACTTCTCTGCTCGTGAATATTGCACTCTGAAATTTAAACATTTCTTTTGTATACTTAGATCAGGCAACTCGAAAATCCTGTACTTTTATTCGTCACACCACTTATAAGAAACTGAAACCAAAACCGAAACTACCTGTCACAAATGTTTAGTTTTAAACAAAAGGTAGAAACAAAGAGTTCAATATCTTGTGATTCAAGTGGTTAGGCAGGACAATAGGAAACCACGTGACCAAAACCAAAACCAAAACTAAAACTAAATATTTGAAATGAGGCATTGTCACACCTTTGGCAGTGTGGCCTTGGGGTATAAGTCATGTTCTTCCATGTAATACTAGTGAATGAACTCTATAAAATTCAACTTGAGTCTTACAGCATTACACTGTATGATTATATGGTTGTGAAGGCATGTGCATTGTCACACCTTTGGCAGTGTGGCCTTGAGGTATATGTCATGTTCTTCCGTAATACTAGTGAATGATCTCTTATATATTCAACTTTAGTCTTACAGCATTACACTGTATGATTATATGGTTGTGAAGGCATGTACATTGTCACACCTTTGGCAGCGTGGCCTTGGGGTATATGTCATGTTCTTCCATGTAATACTAGTGAATGAACTCTATAAAATTCAACTTTAGTCTTACAGCATTACACTGTATGATTATATGGTTGTGAAGGCATGTGCATTGTCACACCTTTGGCAGTGTGGCCTTGAGATATATGTCATGTTCTTCCGTGTAACACGAGTGAATGAACTCTTATATATTCAACTTTAGTCTTACAGCATTATGATTATATGGTTGTGAAGGCATGTGCATTATTACACCTTTGGCAGTGTGGCCTTGAGGTATATGTCATCTTCTTCCGTAATACTAGTGAATGAACTCTATAAAATTCAACTTTAGTCTTACAGCATTACCCATCTAAGTAACACTGTATGATTTATGGTAGCGAAGGCATGTCGTTGCACCTTTGGCCTTGAGGTATATGGGGTAGATACTAATTGTCTGTGGGTGGTCTGAATGGTGTATGTTATGTAATGCTGCCTGATTGTATGGTAGTGAAGTTCATTGTCACACCTTTGGCAGTGTGGGCTTGAGGCGGATACCATATATGTCATGTTCATCCATATAATACTATTTTGTCTGTGGATGGTTTGATATTATACAAATATTTACTGCTCATGAGGGATCTGGTGGAATCTATTGTCCCCGAGGTGAACGGGAGACTGTGAGCCTACTATTTTCCCGAGACCGCGACAATAGATTCCACCAGATCCCGAATTTAGAGCAGTAAATATTTGTTTTATATCCTTCATTAATATATTCTTTGTTCATTAATTGGTTAAAATATTAGAAATGCAAGGCCTTTATCATAGTCATAGGTCTCGGTATAAATCTAGGCTAGTCCTAGTCAAGGCTAGGCTGGCCTCGCTTTGTTTTGATTGAATGCACGTAGGCCTACATGCACAAAACACGCACACAGTTGAGTGGCTAAAGCTTACCATGAAAATGTTGTAACCTCTAAAATACCACCATGAAACGAGTAACCATGCATGTTCTCTGTCAGTATTTTGCCGTCAATATTAAGATAGTAATCCTGATGTAACTCATTTTAGCTGCACTTCTGTGCTGCTTGTGACTGCTCCGTAAGACAACATGACTTGCGACACATTAATACCCCAGAACCGGCTGTGATATCCCGCGTATGTGGCGAGTTGCACGGACCACTAGGAACTGCAACGCGGGTATGAGGTCATACGCGCTCAGAGGGAGATAGTAAAACTATTTCCCGGGGAGATAGTACTTTGAATAGTACCTCGTTCCCTCATCAATCTGCTTTTTGACTGCTTTGCAGAATAACAAAACTATTTTTGGTCACATGATACACGTTTAACCAATTAACGAACGAGAATATATTAATGAAGGATATAAACTGTACCTATGGATTATGGTCATAGAATTCTCAAGGATCGCTGTACTTGAGAACTGCAATGTCTAAGCCACTCACGATGCCACCTGAACCCTGGAGTTTTGCGATGCCTGATGACGTCAGCTTTACAACCGGAAGCTTAATGTGACCCATCTAGCAGCACGCCAAATAGCAAAGAACCATATATAATTAAACCAAAGCCGAGGTTAAGCTCAGTACTTGAGAATCACAAAATGGCTTGTTCACATATCAGTAGCACTTGAGCACCACTTAATGAGGATCACTCGGTGAAATCGCGAAATCCCCTCAATTTCTTGGAGATAAATTTGGGGACAAAAGTTTTTGCTCGAGAACCGTGTTGCTTAAGCAAAACACCATCTGTGTGGACATGCCTACGATGTGATGTGATCAAACAAAATGAGTTCATGTTGTGAAAATCAATTTCAGAAGGCTAAGACAAGCATACTGATTTACTGTTATGTTAGAATTGAAATAAGTGAATATAAGAGATTGTTGATGTTTTTGTGAGAGCTTTACAGAGATCGTGTGAAATGGATCCTAGCTCAATTTAGTGGTAGGTTAAGCCACACTTTTCCATTATTTGACTTGCCTAAAAGAACAGCAATTCTTTACAGATTCAAACATGTTAATTTAAAGAAATTTCAAAGTTTTTTGAGACAGAGATTCATTAAGGGATGGGGTATGAATGTTTGGACAGTATTTATTTTGGGACATTAGAGCACATCAGACATATCGAATTGCATTCTGAATACGAAGAATGTCATTCTGATATCAAATAATTTTGGTTTTTTGAAATTGCAATTTAATACACATTTTATGGCAAATCATTAAAATTGATATTTTGATATTTAACAGTACTCGGTAAACTTTATAAATCTGATGATTTATACTTAACGTATGTAGGTGGGATGAAATGCCGACGATCAATTGAAAATTTTGACCTTTTCGTATTGAAGATATGGATTTTTTCCCAAAACACCAAAAAATTTAGGTCTTTTGGGAAAAAATCTATATCTTCAATATGAAAGGTCAAAATTTTCAATTGACCGTCGGCTTTTCCTCCCTGCTACATACACTTTAAAATATATCATTAGATTTATATAATTTACTTCGAGGACTGTTATATACCAAAAATTTGAAAAATATCAAATTTTTATAATTTGTCATAAAATTTGTATTATATTGTGATTTTCAAAAATGAAAATTATTTGATATCAGAAAGACATGCTTCAGATTCAGAATGCAATTCGATAGGTCTGAGGTGCTCTCATGTCCCACAAAAAATACTGTCGAAACGCAATAAACGCCATTTTAGATCCCTTAAGGTGGGTCTGGAGGAAAGCATGACCTAGCGGTCTTTGCACTAATTATTGAGACAAATAAAGCTGACACACACGATTGTATTGGTTTTACAAAGGAGATCCCAATGCTTGATATAAGGGGTGTCAATTCCAAGTCCAACCCATGTGCATGAATTTTCTCCTGAGCAAAAATGAACAAAACAAACTTTTGATTTGATATATTTTTGAGCTAAATGGTTAAAACTCGCCTGCTCCCTACCATCCTACTCACCTTAAGTAATCAAATGATATGGTTTGCTGTAGACAATGATTCATTAAGTCAAAGAGAAAGGTGAAGGCACTCATCGCTCAGACTGTCACACCCGTGGCAGTGTGCGACCTTGACAGTCGATGGTGCATTTATGCTCCTTATCTCCAGTGATATTACCCTCCTCATATCCCTCAGCAATGTTTATGCTCAGCAAGTTAGCGCTAGATTCCTCTTTTGGTACGCTGTAGGTTATTATTATACTATGTACTATACAGCAGAACAATATAGGCTGATTTGCTACACGTTTGCTTCAAATCACTTTGAATTTTCAAGTTTATTTTGCTCGGTATAATAATACAATTTGCCTGGTATGCTTTTCATCAGGTAAGCAAATGATATAGATTTATTAGGCATAATAGCATACATCATTGAAACCTAGCAAGCCATGAGCTTTTGTTTAGAAAACAACTCGTCGGCAGAGTGCTACACTATCGTAAGTGCAATAGAATGGTATAGCTGCCATTTGCAACATTTCAATAAATGTACTTATTTTTAACCAATAACACAAGAAAAACACCCAACTACATGTAAAGGTGAAATCTTGGGGTTAGCTTAGTGGCCATCAGGCAAGTAAAACAGAACATCAACACTTTACAATGAGCATGATGAGGGGATTGTGCTGCAAACAATACGTGTTTTACAAAAGGCAGCTATTACATTCTACTGCACTTACGATAGTGTAGCACTCTGCCGACGAACTGACTTCTACAGATGAGGTCCTGGTTCAATCTAGGTGGTATTCACAATAAAGGACTAACAAAAGTCCTGGAATAAAATATCGATACTTGATTTGATGGAAAGAAAATAGAAAATTATGTCGACATCCTAAGACAAGACTCTGGATTGGCGACCTCTGACATTGAGACAGTGATGCAAGACAGGAAGCTATGGAGAGCCATCACAGCGTGAGGAACAACTTGACTTAGACATACCATATTTCGTCAAATAAACACCCCCGGGGGCGTTTCATTTTCCCAAGGGGGGGGCGTATATTCAAGGTCAATTTTAGAACAATAATTCCTGTTAAAATCATTAGGTAAACTAAAAACACACGCTAAAATGACGAACTATGAACTAGAAACACCGACTTCTGGCTCACTTCCGGGTTTCTGATCCAGATTTTCGCCAATTATTGACGCTATTATCAACCATGTGCGCAACTTGGTAAGCTTACTACACAAGATAGCATTGAAATATCGGCATTTTTGAAACATCTCGGTTGAAAAAAGTGGAGGGGGCGTTTATTTGAGGGGGGGGCGACTATTTGACGAAATACGGTAATTGGTCACTTGGTTCCATACTAAAGCTATTCAATACAAGATATTCTAAAACGTCAGGTTTCACCTGATTTAAGCAGGTTGAGGGATCCAGTGTTAAACCTACATGTAGCTAAGAGCATGCTTTCACGGAGTCCCTCACATTACTGCACTTTAATTTTATATAACAACCTCCATTTTTAATCCTCTGCACCGTTAACCGGGTTGTTTCTGCTGCACTGCAAGTGCAAGCCAAAATTCACTACCATTTATATGTAGTGAGGATGGCGTAAGTTTGGCAAAACATTTTTGTGACCTTGAAATTGCTTTACGGTCACATTTTGGAGTCACGACACGTCACAATTGGTTGACAGTCAAGTTCACACTATCAATCATACAATGAATCTAACAATTGACCAACACTGTACACAATGAATCTCGATCACAATGAAGTCATCAAATGTGTCCGCACATCACAAACCTCCACGTTTCCTCCAAGTATGCTTGGAAGTACAATGAAACACCCTTAAGGTGGACTAAACCTCTCAATATCACTTGGTGTATGCCCGGGTGTGTGAAACCAGTAAGTATGACCACACAGGCAAGCCCCTGACTGAACCTTAAGTGTCCTCATCCTCTGAGTGTCCTCTCGAGTGTTTGCATCCTGTGTCGACACTACCTATATTAACCCTAACCAGTCCAACACCTAGGTGACACCCCCAGGTTTGGTGGAACCGCATCCACCCATACAACCCCTATGGTGTAAGGTTAACAGTTATTACCGTATTCGTCCGAGTATAGTCCCACGTTCGAGTATAATCCCAGTTTATTTTTTTTCGGTTTTGGAGTGTCCCTGGACCTAGACCTAGATGCTAGGATCATTCATGGTTGACCTAAAAAAAAAAAAAAAAAAAAAAATTCAAGATATTTTGTATTTTTAATATGAAAATTGATAATTTGTATTCAAGTCATACTCTATTAATGATTTCAAAATGCATTGAATTTGAATGCATTTTGAAATCAATAATAGAGTATGACATGTATCAATTTTCATATTAAAAATACAAAATATCTTGAAATTTTTTTTTTTTTTTTTTTTTTAGGTCAACCATGAATGATCCTAGCATATAGGTCTAGGTCCAGGACACTCAAAACCGAAAAAAATAAACTTAAAAAAAAAATAAAAATATAATCCCACCCCCAATTGTGAAAAATTTTCACATAAAAAACGGGTGGGACTATACTCGGACCAATACGGTATTATCTTTGGTCATATTCTGATATATTAGATTAAAAAAAACACCAACAAAATCTCAACAAGTTGTAAGTTTAATTACAATGCATGAGACCTCAGATGTTTCTCGCCTCTTACGGTGAGACAATGAATTACTGATTCAATCATGTTGCACAGTGGTTCATTACGGTGAGACAATGAATTACTGATTCAATCATGTTGCACAGTGGTTCATCAAAATTAACAACAATATCCGAGGACGAGTCGGGTGCAGAGTTGTTAATTTCTAATGAACTAACGTGATTAATGATCCCTTTCAACAACAAAAACAAGCTATAGGTCGTCTAATTCACATGATTATTTTATGACGAATGTCAGTTCGTCATTTTCACTCAACATTACAAGATCAATGATTTTTTTTATATCAGCAATAAAACGGCAGCGTTTTGCTGCTTCCTCAAAAATAATAAAATTAACAGGTTCAAGGTTCTATACGCACACATTCCAGGAATGACACATTTTTTGCACTCATGCTTATGTGCGCTTTCGTTAAGGCACCAGAAGAAAATTTGGTCCATCTATGGATTGACTGTCGATGCTACTTCCGATGCTCGTTATTAATGACCTATCAACTAATTAATCAGAATTAAAGCTAAATTTATATTGGTCAATATCAATACAGGCAAAGATTCATATGTTATCACAATTAACAACAGTAATACATAAGGATCGACTCAGACCAAGCATCAATGGTCCATCGAAAGATCACACACATTTGTCTATTGCCTAACTTGCATTCTCATAAACTAATGTAAAGGTGTGTACAAAGGAAAGGGAAGAGATGTTGAATCTACTTTCAATCAGGGTTGCCAAACCCGCGATTTGGTAGCCCAATTGGGCGACTTTAGAAGATTTTTCCCGCAACTTTTGACAATTTCTGGTCCCATAGAAAACAATGGTTAAGAAAAAAATTGGGCGACTTTTCAACATTGGCTCCCGCGACTTCCGCTAGTTTCCTGCCCCATAGAAACCAATGGTTAAGAGAAAAATTGGGCGACTTTTCGATTATTTGACCCGCGATTCGGGCTGAAATCTTTTGGCAACCCTGCTTTCAATCATGGCACTAGGCCAAGACAATTCATGAATTATTGAATCTCAATGTGACTGATTCAAAGCCATCACAACATGCAATGCATTTTTAATACAACATGGTCTGCATCAATTTTGATGGGGTCTGGACATTTTATAATTTGACAGGAGCTGTCCTGATGGTACGTCATATTAATCCACACAGTTCTATTTCAAACCACAATTTTATAAATATTCACTTTTCAAAGAGGTTACACTGAGTGGGCCACTCCTCCATGCTTGTGTGTTGTCCCGGGGTGTCTGTACACCATCCGCGATAATCAACTTTTGAATAGCACCCTAAACAAGGATTTAACCCTTGGCTAAAACGACACCCTAAACAGGGATTTCATTCCTAACATCAAATTTCATACCCTAAATTTCGTTTCCGCGTATTTAGAAATTGCAATTTTGCTACCCTTTTTTCCAATTTTTCATGTTTTTGACACCCTAGCTTACCCACGAAAAACTACCCTTTTTACGCATTTTCATTATCGCGGATGGTGTACAGGCCACAATGGGAGTGACCCCGGGCAAAGAGGTTACACTGAGTGAGGCCACTCCTCCATGCTTGTGTGTTTTTCATCACAGGGACATAGCAAGCTTTTTTGGAAATGGGAGGGGGGGGGCAAATATTAAAAAAAATTGGGGCACTGATTCCTGGTTGCATTATTTTGACCTTGTATTATCAGTGGAAACTGTAAATGTAAAGTCTTTATTGCGACAATGTGCGTAACGTTCCAAAAATTTTAATTTCACACAATTTTGGGCCATGATCAGGGTGAAAATGGCACAGGGGCGTAGCCAGCTTTTTTGGACATGGGAGGGGGGGGGGCAAATATTTTTAAAAATTGGGGCACTGATTACTGGTTGCATTATTTTGACCTGGTATTATCAGTGGAAACTGTAAATGTAAAGTCTTTATTGGGACAATGTAAGTAACGTTCCAAAAATGTTAATTTCACACAATTTTGGGCCATGATCAGGGTGAAAATAGCACAGGGGCGTAGCCAGCTTTTTTTGGCCATGGGGGTGCAAATATTTAAAAAAATTGGGGCACTGATTACTGGTTGCATTATTTTGACCTGGTATTATCAGTGGAAACTGTAAATGTAAAGTCTTTATTGGGACAATGTGCGTAACGTTCCAAAAATTTTAATTTCACACAATTTTGGGCCATGATCAGGGTGAAAATAGCACAGGGGCGTAGCCAGCTTTTTTGGACATGGGAGGGGGGGGCAAATATTTATAAAAAATTGGGGCACTGATTACTGGTTGCATTATTTTGACCTGGTATTATCAGTGGAAACTGTAAATGTAAAGTCTTTATTGGGACAATGTGCGTAACGTTCCAAAAATTTAATTTCACACAATTTTGGGCCATGATCAGGGTGAAAATAGCACAGGGGCGTAGCCAGCTTTTTTGGACATGGGGGGGCAAATATTTAAAAAAATTGGGGCACTGATTACTGGTTGCATTATTTTGACCTGGTATTATCAGTGGAAACTGTAAATGTAAAGTCTTTATTGGGACAATGTAATGTAATGTTCCAAAAATTTTAATTTCACACAATTTTGGGCCATGATCAGGGTGAAAATGGCTTTATTGTAACATTGTGCAAAAATTTGGTATTTTACACTATTTTGGCCCATGGGCAGGTTGAATTTGGAATTTTGTTTCTTTTGCTTTGCCTTCCTGATTTGTGTTTTGTCAGGGGGGAACTCTGCCAGCGTAAAATTCACAAAAGAGGGCGTCAGTCACGCAATACACAAAGCCTATTTTGTGTAATTCAGTGCTGCGCCCAACTGTATGTACGCCAATCTATATCAATCCATGATGTAATGAGTCCTGCCTATTACGAGCTGATCAGAGTATATATAAGATACATCCCATATATAGGGATGATTTGGAGTGTAGACTCTTTAGTCTATAGTAGAATTCCAATTGAATGAGCGCAGCTTTCAATAGCCTGACGAATTTTTGCGTACACTGCGCGATGTACGTCAGCGTGTGCGACTGTGCGTGAGTAACGCGGAAGTAAATCCAACCATGCCAACGCACCCGTGATTGGATAGCATTGTATCCAAGGTCGTGCGTTCGCGTTGTAGTTTGAAATACGCAATATACGATCGCGGTTGGATCGAGTGCAGCTGTTAAAAGCTGCGTTCATTCAATTGGAATTCTTACTATAGGTACCACTTTGTTACTTTGGTATCACCATCACCCAAGGATGTCTTCATTGTAATTTAGTATGACTCCAAAATAATGGGGCGATAGGATGGACTTTAACAAAACCCTTTACAAACCCTTACTACAATAAAAATATTCTAGACTTAGTCAGCCTGGCTTGAAAAGAAGAAATAAAGATACCCATCAGACAATCTGGAAGAAATTAAAATATCTCACACTTTTTTGAATAAAGATATCAAAGGCATAAAAAGACTAAGCATTAAGGTTAGCAACAACTTTAAACTGATCTGCGATTTGGTAGTTTACAGCATCTTGTGAATGGTATTGAGCTTTGGCAAAAATTGCATTGCTCAATTCATAGCGAGCTTGTAGAAGAATCTAAATATCATAGATAAACTTTTGTAGGTCCTGTGGTTCTTGAGTTATGTTGTAAAAGGGCTGAAACAACAACACTTTTGTAAAACGTAGATAACTCATTAGCAGCAATAAATTAAGCAAGTTTTCAAAGTATATGATTTGTAGAATAAACTTTTGCAAACGATCAAAGTGTTATTTTTCAATAATATATTGATTTCGATAAACTTTCGGTTGCTTCGACCAACAATACCTCGTCTCCCCTTAAGGCAAGCATGAATGACTTTATCATCAGTATTGCCATTTGAAGTATGTATGACAATAAATTCATGAATTCAATCTCAATGTTGTTGCTTCATCCATCACACTGTTTTAATGCATTTTTATAAACATGGTCATCAATTTTAACGGCGCCTATAAATTGTATAATGTGATAGCTTAAGAACATAGCCAAATTATTCCTGACTGGTCTATATTTTATCCAGGGTTCTATTCGTTATTTGGTTATGTTATCTTACGGTAATCTAAGCCCAGAGAAGATATTTTACCCTTCCCAGAATCCTTTGCAACATGATGCATGACAGCAAATGACACTCCTGTTACTTTTGTACAGCTTGCGAATAGAATGGCTACAAACATGGGTCGATAGTCAAGAAATGTTTTTGCAAGATCTAGATGTGCTCTGTTCATTTAGGTACTAGTATCGACCCATGTTGCGCTGGATAGCAAATCAGTAGGCCTACAGACAATTGAAATGGAAGAAATGCATTGTGGGAAGTGTCAGATATCTTCTCTGGTTCTATATTTTGTTCAGAGTTAAGTTCATATTTGGTTATGCATCTTACAGTAATATTGGCCATATACTGTAAAAGTGGTAATTTTCGCACATGTATTTTTTGTGCTTTGCATATTTTGAACATCTTCGATTGTTTTTAAATTTGTGCGATTTTGTAGGCCTACACATAAAATAAACATATCTGCACATTTTTATTTTGCCAGTCGCTGTGTTGAGAACAAAAATTAATGTTTCTACTTTTATAATATATCTTATACATTCAGTCAGTAATATGCCTTGAAAATGATAAATAATATATACCGTGTGTCGAAAGTCCGTTCCGCCTATATTCCGACTTTCCATGGAGCGTAGCATCAATATGGAAGTACCCCCTCTGTTTATTTGCCTTTGGGCTACTAGCTGCAATGAATCCAAAGGCGCATTGCAAAGAAAAAAATATGTCGGCCGTTGTTCTAGATTTTTAGAGCTAATTTTGTATGTATTGACAGATTCAAAGGTCTGCAAACCTCGGATTTCAATAGAAAGACAACAATAACCGAGGATTGCATACCTTCGGAGGTTATCGATCATAAAGAGACAACAACTTCAAATAAATTGCTAAGTGACATTTTAATTAATCTAAAACAATAACCAGTAACAAATTAATTTCAAATTAATTGTGTAAGTTTAATTTAAAGCATGTTACAATTGTTTTCATATGGGGGGAGGAACAGACTTATGACACACGGTATATATAGATACCCATATGACAATCTGGAAAAAATATCTCCCACTCTTCTTACAAAGAAATATCAATGGCATTAAAGAAATTTTCTGTAGTTAAGAAGAACATCAATACCAAATAAATCCAGAGTTGTATATGGACAAACAATTGGCACCAATTTCAGTTATATTGGGCTATTTAGCCAATGTTTTTCACTGATGGAGTATGAGTTTCAAATAGAATAAACAATCGGGTAGCTTCCATTTGAAATACTCACTCTAGTTGTGGAAGATGAAGCTAAAGCCATAATACAGGGGGAGTGTGAGTTTCAAAATGATTAACCCTGACCAATTACATTTGAAAAACATACTCCCCCTATGGAACATATTTCCAAAATCTTCCACATGGGTAGTGAGGATTTCAACTGGAATAGCCCATTGAACAATGAGTATTCAATCATGATGATATGAGCAGGAATCTGAAGCAAAACAATGTGTTACTTTTGTATGTTCCTGTTGTTCACTGTTGGCTTTTGTATGTGGTTAGCAATGTTGGCTTTTGTATGTGGTTAGCAACTGCACGGTGGCTCAGTGGTTACGGCCTTGGACTCATAATCTGGGAGCCTTGCTCGACGTGCGTGGGTTCGATTCCCCGTCCCACCACGTGTTGCGCCCTTGGGCAAGGCGCTTTGCCTCGCTTGCCTCACCCCACCCAGGTGCAATGGGAAGCTGTTAGGGGTAGTCACAGTCGTTGTACTGATGGACCCTGCGCCACTTGTAGGCTGCAAACGTGGTTCCGACATATTCTAATGACGGCGGAATAAATGTAAAGCGCTTAGAGGCTGTTTACGGCATAAAGCGCTATATAAATGTCTACATTTATTTTTATTTACATTTATTTTCCTGTTCTTTCTTGATTTTCATGCTTTATATGCAAAATACTCCTGGTTGGCCTCAATTTTATATTTGTTTTTCTTTGCCATTGAAAAAAAAGCTGTTTAATGGAAGAATAAAGATGGCTACCTGACACTTTTGACTGTCATGCTGCATAAGAGCCTGAAAAAAGTATTATTAGTGTATTATAAATTGTCATGACATTGCTAGATCCATACATGCTTTGAATGTCCGCATTCATATCCATTATGTCATCTCTTTTTCTGAATTTATTTGTGACCATCTCCAACAAAACCCTGAACAAGTCGCCAGGCATGTTTTTGAGTAATAGGCCTTTACGGTTACACAAAGAAACGTATAAAAAACGTATAAAAGACGCATAAAGTTGTTCTCTAAAACAGAGTTTTCTCAGTAATCAAATATCGCTCTGAGTGAAATGTTGGTGCATTGGATGTAGCTTAACATTATTTTTTGTGTGTTTATACAAATTTTAGAATAAATTTGAAAATCCTTCGTTTAAATCCTTTTTACGCACCATGTTCACAAGATCAAAAACGTGTTCCATGACGTTTTTTCAAATGTGCACCCCGTATAAAACCATCTTCAATAGGCTTCTAACGCTTTATCTGATTCGCCTCAAGTTTTGTGTCTACAACAAAATATGAATTTGTAGACAGAAAGTTGACGAAACACACATACTTTAACTGGATCTCTAAAGATGCACTCCCGTGAAATATATAACATAAAATAAAACAAACGAAGAAATATGATGTGCACATACAGGCAGGCAAGGAACAATGACACCTGCTAACCAACTGTTTGGTATGAGATATATCATCTCACCTGTACAGACAGAAACATTATATGCTACAAATGTAAGTATGGTTACATGTGTCAATTGATTTTGGAATAATGTGTATACCCATTGCAGCAGGTAAACCTTAGTCCATGGGGATCGGCAATAAGTCAAAAATAGCACAAGTGTACACAAAAGGGAGTTTGTGTGTAAGCACTTAAGCAGTATACAGACTTTTTATTGTACATACAATATTGTATGTACAATATGTACGTTATTAATATATTGCCATTCTATTTCCAGTAATGTTTAAGTTCTAACGAATGTTTGATGATGTAAAATCGATAATATATTTCTGCTAGATATTTTATGTAACATATTATCGATTTTTCGTCATCAAACATTTGTTAGAACTTAAACATTACTTTAAATAGAATTGCATTAGTTTAAATAACGTACATATTTTACATACAATATTGTACGTATAATACTGGAGTCTGAAGCGCGCTTAACAAGTTGAACTCTCTGTTTACCTTACATGAGCGAGGTCACTAAATTGGAACACTCTACTGGAGTAATCCTAGTAGAGTGTTCTCTCCCATGTTCTCTCAGGCATGGCACTTTCCTATGGAGTATAATAATCTAAAGGAATGTTAGGTGTGCAATTAAAGGTTTGTCACTTACCATGTTGACCTTCTCATGTACTGCTTCCACGAGTCACTTCCGGATTCACGTCCACCTCCAGTGTGCTTCTCACCACCTATAAGGCAAACAACAACAAAATGACTTTGTATTACAACCACTTGTCCATACAAGGTTTGATTTCAGTACACAAAAGTGTGCAACTTTAACAAAAAAAGGTGACTGCATATGAATCAAGCCTGACTGTGTTTAACACTGAACAATATTAATTGTCTCCTATTTGGACAACAGGATATATTGTGGGATAGGCTTTTATGTTGGGAGTTCATAACAACTAGTAAGTTTTTTAATTTAAAAGGTTTGACTTCTTCAGGACAAAGTACCTAAGAATGAGACATGTAGGCCACCCCTTGCCTACTGATGGCTCTTCACCGAATACTGCCCCTTGTCAACAGAGAACAAGCACACCTCGGTCTGCTAATGTAAAAGGTTTGGTATCTCTGAAGAGTCGTTCACTGAAGACTGCCCCTTGTCAACAGAGAACAAGCAAAACTCCAAAACTTTTAATTTTAGCGGATAGACAAGGTCGGCTTGTTCTCTGTTGACAAGAGACAGTCTTCAGTGAATGGCTCTTTTCAGAGCCACCAAACCTTTTACATTAGCTTATCGAGGTCTGCTTGTTCTCTGTTGACAAGGGACAGTGTTCAGTGAAGAGCTCTTTTCAGAGCCATCAATAGGCAAGGGGCAACCTACATGTCTAATTCTTAGGTACTTTGTCCTGAAGAAGTCAGAGCTACTCCTGACGAAAACTTGACAGTTCTGAACCTGTCTGACAGCGAACCCGCTAAAAACGTTTAGTATATGATAACATAATGTTTATAAAAGGTAAAAATCATAGTAAATCAATTTTCAGAAAAAGCCTCTTTTGGCCTCCATGGAGCAGATCGTGTCACAAATTAATAATAAATTGAGGAATGGCAAAATCAGGTCATGCTTTGATCCATGCCCAGTCCAGATTTTGTCACTCTCTTAATCTTACAATGGATAAGCAAACCAAATTGGATGAGCATGAATGTCTTCAAATTATCATTTATTTATCATACATTTCAACTAATCCGCGTCTAAGAATAGATATAATTTGCACCGAGACAAATGCAATTGTGATATCCACTTATAAAAACAGCAGTGATCGATGTAATCATAATGAAATGATGCTTTTGAAGAGTAAATGTTCGTCAGTATTTTCCATGTGGACACACTTCTCCATGGCTAATCCCACATTTATTACACCAAGTTAGTCAATTCCTAAGCTATCAAACGGTTATTCAAACCCCCACGTGAGGATATGGCTATACATGTAGAAATAAAATGATATTACATGATTAGGCCGCCAATTGAAGCTTATAATAGATACAATGAAACGTGAGTGATATACATTCAGGTTTATATCATGTATCCATTGTACTCCCTATGGTTTCATACATCGATAATAAGAAAGCCAATTGTTGCTTCATTACAGACATATAACACTCTCCAGTTTCTATGAAGCAACTCCCTCAAGGCAATTTGTTATAAGGTAACATACAAAGAAATAGACTCCACAAGTAGTACAAACTTCTTTGTACCAGCCACCGCATACAATACAATCATCTCTAGTTGTTCCATTAGCGAGATTACACATATTAAATACCACTTGTGTTGCAGTTTCGTTCTTGCCATTAAGGCCATTTTAATTTGTGCGACTGAAGACGTGATGTACTTGCTGCTAAATAATAGAGTATAACATTAATAATTTGTTTATGGTGCTCAATCAAATCCCACGCCGTGTGCTGCTATTAACATTATATACGGAACATTACACTTGCAAATCGACCCAGTTTGTTTTGACACATTTGATTCTATACAATGCCTCATCACACACATAATCACAGGCATGCAGCTTCATGAAACCATAGAAGATGCAACTCATCCAAGATCGAATTCAATTAGGCCATCATGCATAACTTGTTTGCCCAACTTAAAGCTATTTAATTTTTCATCAATGATGATTGATTTTCCCTCTTCCAACTACTTGTATGTATGTGAAATATTATTTCTTTTCAGTAATTTAAGATAACATATTTTAGGCACTAACCAGATGCCCCCATAGCCAACCACAAATGTATAGCAGCTTCCTATATAAAGAATTTCTTGGCAAATGAACAGCTTTCAACATTCTAAACCAGAAACTCACAGAGCAAAAAAGGAAGATAGAGGGGATATTATTTGGGTGACAATGAATTTGGCTGCTCTATAATAAACCTCAAATGAAGTTCAATAACAGTGTGTTTCTACGGAGCAAATGGTTGTGGGAGAATTTGGGGCGGTGCGAGGAATACGCCATAACGGCTCCAGCAGAAAAAGATAGGGTGAAGGCGAATGCAAGTGAATCCCTCAACCGCCTATTGATGTGGTTGATAGTGGTGAACACGCGGTAACGTTTGCAGTAGAAACAGTTGGGTGACGATTTTGCGGGTGACACCGGAAGTTAGCCTACCACAATACATTGTGAGCATTCAAAATCTGAGCTTCAAGGTCACAAGAACCATTTTCTGGACTTCCGCTCTCCCCACTAAATAGTGAATTGTTACCCTGCATTTACAGCAGAGTAGAACGACCCGATGAAGGTGAGAGGATTAAAATGCAGGTTAAAGTGAAAGCACAGTAATGCGCTCAGTATAAACACATTGAAAAAATACTAATTCATGTCTGACGATCCCGTCAATGAAACTCCCCACGGCCCGTGATTGGTTAGTATGACACCACATCTTGAGCATTCCTTGTCCTTTTACAAGACTGGGGGACTGTACAGTGGCGTACCGTGGCCGCCCCTTCCCCGGGGGGGCTGAAGAAAATCCAATTTTGCCGCCCTTCCTCAAGAGCCCGAAAAGGTTGCCCCAATTTTTTTTACGGTCGTTTGAAAAAGTGAAGAGCAAAAAGCAAAAAAAAAAATTAGGCGCTACTACCCCAAAAGCAATACATTTTGATGTATAGTACAATTTTTTCATATTTTCCGCCCTTTTTCTTTTACTAATTCTTTTTGCCGCCCTCTTTTGCCGCCCTCCTTCTTTCCGCCGCCCCTTGATTTGGCTGCCCCTGCTTTGACCCGGGGCTGGCGCCCCAAAGCCCCCAAAATATGCGCATGCTGTACTGTGTTAGTAAGATACATACAGGACATCTTTGTCAAACAACAAGAAATTTTATCCACACAAACATGGAGTACGTCCTATGTTTCTGATGGCATAAAAATCTCAGCTTTTTGGAGTAAGTTGGAGGGTGAGGCTGTGGATCACCAGATTACGAAGTGCCACTTTAAACATATTTAAAATTGAAAGATAATAAGCTTTTGAAATTGTATTACATTCGTTTATACAATGCCTCAAGGAAGAACAAATTTGGTTAACTTGGGCCTCCATGTTGAAATAGAGTCTAATATAATACCACAAAACTACAAGCTCCCCTTGAGCTTTGTGCTAAGTTAAAAACAATTTGTCTTGACTATTTCATTAAACTTGATATTCATCAACAAATTGCTTTTCCCTTGGTGCAACCTGTTACAATATAGGTGGTACAAAATAAGTTAGCTTTTCATCTGGGGAATTTATATTGTCAATTCTTGAGGGCAAGGACTGAAAATCATATTAGATGTGTTTAGACAGTAACCTACCATCAATAGCTGGCTGTGTTCACATTGTCGGACGTACGACCGGCGGAACTTGGTCGGCACAAGTTGCTAGGAGTAGCAGTATAAAATAAAAAATAAATGTAGATATTTATATAGCGCTTTATGCCGTAAACAGCCTCAAAGCACTTTACATTTATTCCGCTGTCATTAAAATATGTCGGAACCATGTTTGCAGCCTACAAGTGGCGCAGGGTCCATCAGTACAACGACTGTGACTACCGCTAACAGCTTCCCATTGCACCTGGGTGGGGTGAGGCAAGCGAGGCAAAGCGCCTTGCCCAAGGGCGCAACACAGTGGTGGGACAGGGAATCGAACCCACGCACGTCGAGCTAGCTCTCGGATTATGAGTCCAAGGCCGTAACCACTGAGCCACCGTGCCCTTAGGTGCTGCCAGGAGTAGTGGCAGTGTGAACGATGGTCAGCATAAATCCCGCCAGGCGTACATCCGACGATTTACTCCTGACAAAAGTCAGGAGTAGGGAGCTAGGTGTAATCTCCGCCAGGCGTATGTTGCAATATGAACGTAGCTACGGCTGGCACCCCGTGTTTACAAGTTTGACCTTTTTGTGGTTGCAACTAAGAAATTACATATCGTGTGGTTGAAGTCACAGAAAGTGGTAGCTGATGTTTACGCCAGCCAGAAGTGAATGCTTGGTGGAACTGGTCGGCGTTGTGCTAGGAGACATTTAGGAGTATAGGTTTGGTGTAGACATGTGGTAGGAGTAGGGAAAATATTTGTGGAATTTTTATCAATCTTAGCTTAACTTTACGCCGAGTGTAACGTAAAATGTGAACATGACTAATGGTAAATTTACTTATGACAAGCAACTAATAAGAGGTTTTAATAATATAACAATGCCAGCCGTCTACACAGTAATTACCATAGGGCAATTTTGCCCGCAGGGGAATTTAAATTGTCAATTCTTTCAATTTAAAAAGTACATTTGGCTTGCATAAGGTTAGATTTTTGTATCAATTGCATTTGTTTTCGCAATTGACTTACGACTGTGCCATTATTTATTTTATTAACTCTCTTCCACCACTGTTTTAAACCCTTTGCTGGTTGCAAATCATCTTTATCATCTTCAGCTAAGATGGAATCCTGGGAGAGGGGTTTGCAAATTTGGGGGAAGACTGGCCGAGTACCCATGCTCGATCCGAAAAAGGGAGACTAGCGCAAAAATGGCGAAGACCACACACAGTGTGGAACCCACCTTTCCATACTTCCTGTCTACAAGTAGTAATGGATGCCACCAGTGCTGGTATCAATGAATTGTTTAATATGAATTAAGAAATGTGGCCTTATATACTGTCTACGAATCGATACTCTTAAAGGGACAGCCTCATTACTCATTTTTCTTCCATCAAAACTGAGATTTTAGTATCTGAAGAAAGCTCAAATTTTTCTCATTACCACAGTAAAATTTCTCATTAACATGGTAAAATATGTTTCGTTTAGATGGTGTGAACAAATACATGGTGAGTTGAGATAACCACCTAAATTTGGAAACATGTTGCTTTAATGGTAGGCTCAAAGTAAGATAGGAAACAGAACATGCAAACAAAATCAAACCATTTTTCCCCCCAAACCCCTTTTATCTTATTTTGCGGACAGTGCCAATTAAATACCCCCTATTTTGCTGATTTCGCAGTCCGTGCTGCTGGTAAAAAAAATGCCCCTTTTCCGCGATTTTTGGTAACTCTCATGGTTGTCAAATTGTGTGTTGAGTTGGGGGCCGGGGTGTCTACACTGCACTCAAATTGGTATCCAGGAAATGATCTCTTACAGTCAGCACATTTCTTTTAAGTGCATTACAGTGCTCATGGCATGATGTTGTGTGCGTGTAGGGCACTCATGGCGCGATGACGTCTGCGTTCACAAAAGGAGACCACATTGAAACGCATCCCAGGAATTGTGTTTTAACCCCCTACACGCAACTGTCAACTGCAGACGACTCAAAAAATTCAAAAATTTTAGAATTGTACATTTTCATGACCACATTTGGAACCAGCATGAAAAATGCATTAAAATGAGTACAAACAAGCCTTATAGTATTGGTTCAATGGTTCTTACAAATAGCTCTTGATATTGAGAAAATTATCTCAAACTTGGCCTTCTTATGTTGAAGCCTATGGCTAGCACGCACGCACACCATTATGCAGTTCCGTGTGCAGTCACCCACTAATCCTGTGCAATTGATGTGGGATTGTTAGGGTCAGTCTTCATTAAGCCATTTTGTAATTGACACTACCTTATTCTAGACAGGCAATATGGTCTATTTGTGACAAGCTTGCTTGCAAATTGATTTAATACATTGACACTTGCCTCCTTGCAAATTGATCCCATAACAAGCCAAGCTTAGATGTAACTGTGCATATTTTGTGACACGGTTGCAGTTGATTTTGTGAAATAAATAGTTGTATTAATATTTTTGTGGACGAAATTTACTTTTGTGTTTACCACAATTTGATGAGAAAGAAATTTTGAACATGTCAATTTTTAGCATATTGCTATTTATTACTCTTTTTCTGATGTTTATATCAGTGTTTACCCCTTGTCAAGATTGAAAACATGATTTAAGATAAATAGCGCCATCAGTGTCCACCTTTTCTTAAAAATTACGTAAAAATGCCATCAAACAACTGTGAGCCTATCATCCAATCTAAATTAAATGACAAAATTGAGGAATCAATGCAAATTACAATTTACTCTCCTCACGACCATAGGCTGATTTAATCATACTTATTTCATTACTGGAAAATATCAGTAAAATGAAATTGAGAAAGTTCAGTTTGAAGTAAGTACCAATTGATGAATGCTAAGAGCAAAAAGTTGATCACATTCCTTGCTGATAGGTACTCCAGGTACTCAATCCACCTGCATGTTACAAATGCGTCATTGGGCACGAAAAAACCTTGCCCCCTGACCATGTTTAAAGCAAAACATCGTATACATGTAATCTCTTGGCAGTTTTGTTTTAAACATGTTCAAGGGCCACAAGTACATAGGAGGGTTTTTTTCTGCTTCAAATCTATCCATATCGGTATAGGTGAAAGAGTTTATGCTAACTCTGAAACAAGATTACGTCCAGCTTGCGCAACCCTCCCCCACATATTTAAGAGCAAACAATAGGAAATGCCTCAAGTAGTCCAACACACTGTACGAGGTCACAATCTAGCCTCCTTGATTGATATTTGCTTTGCTGTGTATGCCCTGAAAACTATAATCTGTGATATTTTCACATTCTATTGAATTTGTAGTCTATGGCTAGACCAGTGTCACATGGGAACTTTGGGCTATTCTAGTTGAAATCCTTACACCTCCTATGGAATGCATGACCTTTATCCCCAACACAGGGGGCATAGATGTCAAATAGAATCATCCATTCAGGTAACACACACTCCCTGTGTGGAAGATTAAGGTAATATCTTCCATAGGGGGTGTATGGATTTCAACTGGAATAGTCCATTTTCATCGTTGTGTAAGAATTTCATGATTACGTCACACTTGTAATTACTAAAGGACAAGTCGGTCACACAGCAAATGCGTCACCATGTTGTGATCATTTCTGGTGGCTGAGATGAGGTCATTATCATTATCCTGCTGGGGAAACGATTATATATTCAGTAATGATTTCATGTACTTATGTACTCGCGTAATATTTGTTTGTGTGTATTGTATACCTCGACAGTCTACATAAGTACCCTGCAGTTACAACCACCGTTTATCGGTGGGAGCTGGTGGCTTAATGGATAGGGTATCTGTCTAGCGATCGGAAGGTCATGCGTTCGAATCCAAAGCCAGTATCATATTCCCTTGGCTTTTTCCCCCAAGTTGGGTTGTGTGTTGGTTGGGATTTCTGTCTACTTGTTGTCTTGTTTAATTGTAACACTTTGGGTTGGTAAACTGCAGGGGCTCCAGAAGATTTGAAGGGGGAAGGGGGTTTCCCCCAGTTCCACAGCCACTAAACTGTTCTTTCTTTTTTCTTTGTTATCATAATTATTTTGGTAAATTTTAGTGTTCTGGTTTGACAAATCATTGATAGTCGCTTTTTAAAAGTGATGCCACCCTTTGTAACCTCTCCTTGTCATTGATACATTGCCTACAGCTAGATTAAGCTCTTGATGGATGTATTCAGAGTAGATTGTCCAATCTGACATCAGGGGTTTGATCATAGGCATCAAATAGGCATGAATTGTCAAAATCATTGCCATGACTGCTTATTTATGCATCAGTCAGCATTCCACTTTCAGTGCACCCATATACATAACAAGTCTCACCTATCATGCCATCCAAATATCACATGTACATCAATTGCATTTACTTTCTGCCAAGGTCAGTGTGTAAGGTGCAAATTGCCAGTTTAAGGGGGGGGGGGTCCCAGTGGCGGCTACAAGATTTTTCAGGAGAGTATGGGGGTCAAAGTGAATTTCAGGGGGGAATCAACAAATTTGGCACAAAGTTGCTGCAAAAGAGGATATTTTTAGGGTTTTTACATGGGGCATGGGGGCAAGAGTTAGTGGAATTTCCCCCTATGGGGCTGTCACTGGGGGCTCTCAAGTTTGATTTGAGAAGGCAGAACTTCCTAAACTCTACTTGTCATCAATAGATATATTACATATTACATAAAGCTAGATTTAGCTCTTGATGCAGACAGAGCATATCCTCTGGCACCGTGGGTGTGACACTTACATGTAGAAGATCTATAGGCAAATCCAATTTCACACATTCCTACACCTCAATGGTAGCCATAGCTGGGTCCTCCTCAGGTCTATCCCACCTAAAATGTGAAATGATGTGGCCTTGGTCGGGATATTAAACTGCATTCCATCCCCCGATGTAGACAAAAGAATGATGAAAGTTTACAACACAATACAATTCAACATCAATTTTTAAGCAGATTTAATCCATCAAATTGGGCAGTAACAACACCAGTTTGGTGCACCAGGGACCCAGTAATGACAACTGAATTCTGACCATCACTTAGCTTGTTGGATTCATCTATAGGCACTAATTGTCAAAATCAGTACCCTGACCAGGGTATGCCCTGACTGATTATTTGCATTGGCCATTATGCTACTTTCAGAACACAGGACATGATAGAAGTTTGACATATCACATGCCATACAGATATAGTCAAGAGTTCCTTTCTGTCAAGGACAGCGTGCAAGACATAAGATGCCAGTACCTGAGGGGCGGAGGGGGTTCTCAAGTTTGGTTTGAGTAGGCCAAACTTTGACTCCTTGTCATCGTCAAGAGTTCCTTTCTGTCAAGGACAGCGTGCAAGACATAAGATGCCAGTACCTGAGGGGCGGAGGGGGTTCTCAAGTTTGGTTTGAGTAGGCCAAACTTTCTAAATGACTCCTTGTCATCTATTGCCTACAGCAAGGTTAAGCTCTTGACGCATTCAGAAGATTCATCTCTCTGACACTTTGGTTTAGACACTTGGAATATGTTTATACTGCACACCTCACATTAACCATGCTTTTTTCCCCTGCATTTTTCAATTTTCAAATGCAGGTAACGATTCACTCCCCATGTAGGAAGGTGCAAGTCCAGAGAAACTTTTTCATAACTTACAAGCTGTTCCATCTGCTATCATGCATAGCATTTAAGCAAAATTCAATTTAGTCCTTTATTCATGGTCTACATAAGGCCAAAAAAAATATTGTTGTGTTACCCTCAAGTGGGAAAATGGGAAAGTTGGGTAGGACGGTCAGATTTTTTTTAAATTTTTTTTTAACCTTCAGTTTTTAAAAATCCCCTCAAATATTAAATAATACTTCTTCAATTAGGAGACATTTGTCAATTTTGACTTCTGTATACCTGTTAGACATCAATTAAAGACTAGTCTCTCAATAAAATATTAATTTAAAGTGAAAAACTTTGATATTTTGAACAAATCTGTAAAAATCATCATTCAAAAAAAAAAAAAAAAATTGCGACCCTGATTTTCCAGGATTTAGGGTCGGGCGGTTGAGGGCAACACAACAATTTTTTTTTTTTTTTTGCCTAATACAATTGTAGTATAGGTCCAGTGGATCTGGTCATTGGCTATATTAAGTCATGTTAAGCCAAAACAAGAACATAATTACTAGGCCTGTTATCGACACATAATTTCAAAATACAACAATTGACACGTGTCGAAACTTGTAATGAGATTTAAAATTGCTGAAAAAAGTCAATAGATAAGCTTAAAATCACGCCGATATGAGTTATGATTGCCAACTTTCAGTGTAAACATATGTCCTGGTTCGTTCTAATTTTGGGTTCGGGTCAACTTCTGGAGGTAATTTTCGACTTTCCGATGAAAACTTGATCGTACGGTAAACAAAATAGCATGGAAATTTCACTTTTCTTTTTGATATGCGTCGTAAAGTGTCGAAAAAGGACAATTTATTTTGACATGTCGGATTTAGGGTCATATTGACAATAATAAGACACACAGTCGATAACAGGCCTAATAATTACTGACTCATCAAAAACAACAACAAACACAGGCCAAAGTCATGCCTTGTTATTAAAGCCATATTATAACATTTTCAAATAAAATAGATTAGCATTTCTTTGCCATAAAATGTTAGCTTTTACTGTCAGATACATCCCTTTTATTTTTGAGCGAACAACTACGGCAAAGCAAAGAAAATTGGAATTTACTACCGTATTCAGCGCACATATCGCCAATACGTACCACTCCTTCGGTCATGTTGTGATACGACCCTTTGTTGTGTATATCACCGTCCCGTGCGCTGTGTATGCGTACTGTGTGTTATGAACATCGTGTATGCGTTAACTAATAATTCCCGTAATAATAAAGCGCCCGAATCCGGCGTTTTATTCAAAATCTCGGATTTTGACAAAACTACAACACCTAGAGTCTTGATTTTTGCAGGGTATATTGGTTTAATAAAGTACAATTTAATTGTGTAAAAAAAGGAATTTTAAAAATTCAGTGAGGGCGTCTTCCTCAGCAAATGTTATTATATGGCTTTAAATGTTGAGTTGGCTGTTTTTGAAACAGTGCTCGACTTCTTGTCTAACTTTATAGGACACATTACCATAACTCTTTCTTTGATATGTATAATAGCCAGATTTAATTGCTTTCTTGTTTATTATTTCTGTTAATAATGAAATTAATCCAAAAATATTTTTTGGATATACTTTAAGACGATTATTGGGTTTGTTTAACGGGGTTCGCCGTCTGAAAATTTTGGAAATTAAAAATTCATCATACTCTTTGCTCTCGTTTAGCCCACTCTCTATTAGCCCACAAAAAGAAGACAATATGTGTTTTTTCTGTGTCTGAGAGTTTCCAGGTTTATGCCGGTGGAAATAACATGCAACTATACACTGAATGGCAAAACTCTGATATATATAAATACATACATACATACATACATACAACGGCATTTATATAGCGCAATTTCAAAGAAATGATCATTGCACTTTACAGAAAAACTTACCCTACTACTAAAGACTACAAGTAAACAAAAATATGCAAAAGAAACAACATAAAATTAGCAATGGTTAAAAAGATGGGTTTTCAGGCTACGTTTCAAAGTAGTAACTGTGGGAGATGACCTAATGGATGAAGGAAGATTGTTCCAGATTCTGGGTCCAAAGACACTGAACGATCCATCGCCTATCAGTCTGTTTGTCTTAGGAATTATAAGGCGCGTAAGATCTTGATTAGAACGAAGACCTTCCCTCGTTGGAACACGGATGGTCAGACAATCAGAGAGGTAGGGTGGTGCCAGATCGTTCAATGTCTTGTAAATGTAAAGAAGCACTTTGAAGCAAATTCTCTTGTCTATTGGAAGCCAGTGTAATGAATTTAAAAGAGGTGAAGATGAGTGACGGCGTAACATCTTTCTAAAATTGACTGTGCATGACATTTACTACTTTATTCCTTCAACATTTAGGTATTATATTTTGAGGACATGGTCTTTAAAAGCACAATAAGTGCTTTAGGACATGATCTTAAAGCACATGTTGTGCACATTTTATGAAATAAAACTGAATGAACTAGAATTGCACGGTTCTTGACTTGAGTGCTTCTCGACACAAATCGTCGGCTGCAATGCCTCCACCTTGAAGCGCATCATTTTAACCGATTCAAATTTTATAAACCTGCAACAATCTATGGCAATTTGACCCCAGATGGCCCCAAAATGACCTTGACATTATTTGTCTTGCTATCGTGGTCTTTCCTACCAAATTTCATGAACCTACATGCAGTTTGGAAACTTTAATTTTAAAATTTTGAACATCGCACTTGACCTTCAAAATAAGACATGATGTAACTCAAGAGTCAACAACCTTGCCGTAGAGATAGACACAAGTTGAGACATTTTGGTGGCTACATTAACACACTAAGCTAGTTATGTATGCATAAGTAACAACTAAAGACATGATGTCATGGAAGCGTCAACAACCCTGATGAACAGACACAAGTTCACTCATCTTGGTGGCTGTGTTAACACAGCAAGCTATTCATGTATACATTACTCATAGACTGTACAGCTGTTTTCGCTGGCAAGTCACACCATATGTATAGGACCTTTGGAAGTTTGGACATTATACCACAGAGTATTACATTTGAGAGGACACTCTATTCACATGGTTTTTTCCAACGCAAAAAGATTACGAATTTTGATGGTTTGCAAGTAAAGAGTGTCCGCACTATCGACTGATTACGTAACTGTTATGAATAATTTATTAGTTTTTCAATGCAATCACCTCGACCCATCAATACGTATTATCTGTATTATCAAAGTATTTGGAAGAACAATCCGGTGAGTTCAATGAACTACGCCCTAATACTGATGGAGTTTCAATGGCGTCTTCTCTCCATACACAGATGAACAAATACAATAGAAGAAGGTCAGCACATAATGCAATTGCCTCGACCCATTAGTACATACTATATGTATTATCAAAGTACTTGGAATAACAATCCGGTGAGTTCAATGAACTACGCCCTAATACCGATGGAGTTTCAATGGCGTTCTTCTCTCCATACACAGATGAACAAATACAATAGAAGAAGGTCTGCACATATGACCTGCTTTAATGACATGTTATATGAGTTGTACAAAAAGCTCAATATCGAAAAGATAAGTATTCATCAGTGCATATGGACTGCACATTGAACATGCAAAAAATAAGTCACTATAATTTAAACAAGAAGTGGGATTTTGACATACTATAAAAACATGGAATAAAACGACTAATAAATTCTGCCATCATGGCGTCAGGTCAATGGTTCATTATATCCCATATGTTTCTTTTAATTCATTAATATTCGAGACCAATTTTGCTACCCATTTATATGTACATAGGCGGATCTGTTTTTTTTTTGTATTTTCGTTTCTTTTTAAATAACAGATTCTGGTTTTCCAGTGCACGGGCCGCCAGGGTGATACTAATTTAATGCTTTTAAAAGGTATTTCTAGTATAATGGCTCTCCATACACAAATGAACAAACACAAAAGAGGGGTCATTCTGCCATGCTTCAGGAGAAGTGTCACCCCTCTGCTTCTGGTTCATCCCATATGTATGGGACCTTTGGAAGTTTGGACATTATACGTTGGGTAAGTTATGTAATAATTGGATTAACTACCATAGTGAAAACAATTTTTGAATAGGCATATACCGTGCTGCACTGATGGTACCTCTGCATTGAACCATATCATGTTGATCACTTGCACCTGTAAGATTAGTATCTTTGAAAAGACCGGTATTGTATTCAATCTATGATTGCAGACATACACAGGTGATTAGTTCAACCTGATTGTAGTGCAGCGTGATATGTTCAAAATTGTTTTGACCTATTGCTATGGTAGTTAATCCGATTAATTACGTAATTAACCAGCGTATAGGTTCAAACAATTTTAAATATACCGCGCTGCACTGAATGCGTTCACATGGTACCTCTGCATTGAACCATATCATGTTGATCACTTGCACCCGTAAGATTAGTATCTTTGAAAAGACCGGTATTGTATTCAATCTATGATTGCAGACATACACAGGTGATGATATATATATATATATATATATATATATATGCACGAATGGAAATACCCATCCGATCGTCTACCCAGGGTAAGGTTACCCAGGGTAACCTTACCCTGGGTAGACTCTATATTACTTTGTAAAAATCTGGATATATATCCGTGTGCTGTTATACTAACCATGCTAACACAGACAGGGTATATGACGTATGACTTCTTGCCAACGTGTAATGTCTATGAAAAATATATTTCTATGAACATTATACATCTTTTGCAGTGTCAACCCAGGGTGACCGTTGAAGACATATTGTCAACTTCATGTAGTTAGTTTAGTGTGCTGGTCAACCTGGGGTAGTCACGATGTACACTTTAATACACATATATTTATGTGAACTTGAAAGATGAACTTAGTTGAAATGCTACATGTTGGGAAATTTCGATATGTGCAATTTAGGCGCTCAATATATATTATAAATTAATAAGTTGTATGCACCCTAATCAAATGTATATATTTATATTGCCTTTGTATTATTTATGATCTGATTTGTACATTTAATGTATTTTTTATGGAAATAACGATATAGGGAAAAAATTCAAGAAATACATCAAAAGTAGATTAAATCAATGTGCGTGCGAAACGACAACAGTTGTTAGAAATGCATTTTTAACGATGCTTTGCATCAAAAGATAATGTGAATGACGACATTAAAACTCATTAATGTTGCTATAAATAGAAAAATTATGAGATCATTTCTAACAAATGTTAGTTTTTTACAAGATCTCATGACTTCAAAACAAATTAAATCTGCGTGCTAATTGAGAATAACATGCAACAGTTGTTTAAAATTTACCATAAAATCATGTTTTTAAATGCTGCTAAATATATAGTTCAAAACACTTTTAAATAAAACCCAAATTTGATATAATGAGCTTGATCAATATAAGTTTTGCGTTGCGCACACTGTGGCGGTGGCTTTAATTGGCACCACGCTCATCTATATATCATTATCCTATTTTTCTAGCTATTTGAGGGGCCCCTGTGACACCGCATGGGAACAGGGCGTTAGTCATTCACGCCACTGGTCCAACACTCCGATAGTCCGACATGCCGATAGTCCGAATCTGAAATGCACTTCACCAGTCCGACACGCAGCTAGTCCAAAATCGAAAATACACAATGCCAGTCCTACACACAGCTAGTCGGAAAATGAAAACCACTGCGTTTGTCCGAAACTGAAAACCACTGCGCTAGTCCGAATCTGGGAAACATCCCCTAGTCTGACACTGCGCTAGTCCGAATCTAAAACACTGCGCTAATCCAAACTGAAAACCAGTGCGCTTGTTCGAATTTGAAAAGCTTTTTAATAATCGATAACGCAGTGTTTTCCAGATTCGAATAGCGCAGTGTTTTTCAACCGAACTAGCGTAGTGTTATAAAACTTGGGACTAGTGTAGGATCGGACTGCAGAAGTGTTTTCCCGATTTGGACGAGCGCAGTGTATTCGGATTCGGACTAGCGGCGTGTCGGACTAAAAAGTGTTTGCAGATTCGGACTAACGGCGTGTCGGACTGTTGCAGTGGTTTTCATTTTCGGACTAGCGCATGCTTTTTTCGGACTAGCGCAGTGGTTTTCATTTTCATAGTGACGCACCCCTAAGTATATGAAATTTGTGTAGTCGGACTAGTGATGTGTCGTACTAGAAGCGTGTCGGACTAGCGGCGTGTCGGACTGAGCGGTGTAGCCCGTTCAGGTTTTCGGCTATCCTAATGCATTTTTAATACATTGACATAAAATATGTTTTTTTTATATCGGCATTTCGAAAAAAATCCAAATACTTCGCAATCGTTGCTATCCGATCCCTTAAGCCATTTAGTGCAACATTTTTGCAAAACAGTACGTTACAGATATTATCAACACATTGTGATATACTTGATTTTTATTATAGGTAACAATGCGTCAACTATAAATAATTATGTGAAAAGTATAAGATATAATCCATTAAGTGCACATGGCTTAATTGAATGCGACATTACATTTCCTGAGTAAGCTAATGTGATTTTATATTAAAAAGTAATTAGTGAGTTTGCTAAGTGCCGTTCAACAAGTTTGTTACGTTACGACAAATTTAGACGCATGACGAAACATTTTTTGCGCCGAAGTGGTCCAAAACCTCTAGAATTTTTTCCATAAAAACTGAAGGTAAAGTCAAGTCCATTCATGCGAAAAAATCTGGACAAAACAACTTTTCCGACAGTGTAACCTAAAGCGCATAACGTAACAAAAAATAAACCCCTCGAACTGCTGTCTTTCTCCGACATTAACCGTATGTTAAGTCATACATACATATACATACATACATCATCATTTTATTTCATTCAAATCAACATACAAAATATATATAAAAGACACAAAATTTGAATGCGGAGATGCTCAAAATGCCCTAAGGCCTGAAGCGAGCACCCCCCTTACACTTAAGTTCAGCCCTCGAATTAAGGATCTGAAGGGGCACGGCAACTTTTTTAGGGCAAGTTGAGAATTGCCGTGGATTTTCACTGAAAAGGCAAGGCAGCATGGCAATTTGTAATATTTCAAAAGGGCATCAAGGCAACTGTTGAAAATTTGAGAAGGACACCAAGGCAATTTTTCAAAAGCGAATAGATGCATTGCCGTCAGCTGAATTCGACACCAAAGTAAAATTCGACTCTCAACTTTACACTAAAACTAACCTGATTGCTTAAAAAACCTGCTTTAAAAATAATACAAAGCAATCAAAATCAACAGTTTAATTTACTTAAATTTTACGATCCCTAGTTCTGAGCTGCAAAACTGACTCGCAACAGCTGTAACTTTGGTAATAATATTGATCAAATTCGCCGGGATAAAAACTATTTCGTGCAAAAAATATCTAGAGATGGGCTTACATGTCAATGTTTGCTAATCGAGAGATTAATTGATTTGCCCAGCGCTCAAATTTTGTTCACGACACGAGGTCGAGGAAGCTTAGCTGCTTAGTTACTAACAGCGTTTCTGATTGGTCGATAGTACGCTGAAGGTGTTTCTCTGACCAATCGAGTAAATGAAGTCATTTCTAGCAACCAGATAATGTATAAAAGCCGATGTGATTGGCTGAATGTAAGATTACGTAGGGGTAATGAATATTAATTCACAACAAACTATTGTGTATAATGTGATTGATAGCTGGGTTACGATGCTCAAAATAGCGATCGTGTTCAATATTTTCGATCTAATTTTCCACAATTTTGCGGGGATTTAACCAGTACTTGTTAATGCCGTCGGTAAAGGACATATTTTGAGGGCATTGCGGCAATGGGGGTGGGCACCCACGGCAATATGCCATCAGTGCCGTGGGTTAATTCGAGGGCTGCTTAAGTTACAACATACAATTACACAAACTTTACAAATAAAAGAAAAAAGAAAGAGGAGAAGAACATGCAAAGAAAGAACCTGGTGCAATATGCACGAATGGAAATACCCATCCGATCGTCTACCAGGGTAACCTTACCCTGGGTATACTCTATATTACTTTGTAAAAATCTGGATATATATTCGTGTGATGTTACTAACCATGCTAACACATATGACGTATGACTTCTTGCCAACGTGTAATGTCTATGAAAATTATACGCCTATGAACATTATACATCTTTTGCAGTGTCAAACCAGGGTGACCGTTGAAGAGATACTGTCAACTTCCGGTAGATAGTTTAGTGTGCTGGTCAACCTGGGGTAGTCACGATGTACACTTTAATACGCATATATTTATGTGAACTTGAAAGATGAACATGGTTGAAATGCTACACTCTAAATTAGAAAGACTTAAAATTTAAATCTTAGTTGAGACTTGAAATGTTTTAAGTCTTTAAGATTTATTTTACGCGGGGTTTGATTTAAATTTTCTTTGGGATCGGCAAAAAGAAAATCTATTTTTAAATCTTTCGAAAGATTTAAACAGTAAACCAATCACAACGTGATGGTGCGTGCACGTGATCAAATCGAAACGTTTTCCTGGACTGCCATCTTTCTTTTGCGATTTTGTGTGGTGGCGAGCGAATGAATGAAGTGATATGGACGATGCTGTAATTGCCAATGTCAGTGATGACTATAACTTCCATGAGAAAGCTTACATTGTTGTGCACGAAGGGCCAAAATGTGAACATTTTCTTCAATCGCCGAGGTAGTAGTCTGTGCTTCTGCTGTATAAGCTTACCTATACACATAATATAATTTATAAATGGGTAAGCTTATTTCCATGAAGGATCACACTCGGCCACTGCAGAGACACTGGAATTATCACTGGCACTGCAGACTATTGCTTGAACTTTATGAAAGAAGTAGTCCTGACTTGGTATTACTGCCGTGAATAGACGTATTGCTCGATAGGAAGTCACACAGACTTGTATTTAATATCGATATTTAAATCCCCATAAAGATTTATATTATTTTGAAATAAATCCCAGATATGCTTAAAAGTAAATCTTAAAGGACTTGAATATTAAATCCAATGAACTTGTATTTTTAAATCCCTGTGGGACTGAAATTTATAAAGGCTTTGTAAAGACTTATTTTAATCCTATATTGATTGGTCCCTAACTACAGTCTCTGAAAGTTTTGAAAGTAAGTATTTTGGATTTGAATTTAAATCCCTGTAATTTAGAGTGTACATGTTGGGAAATTTCGATATGTGCAATTTAGGCGCTCAATATAATATTGTCAAAAATGTTATATAGGTATATTACTCAACTTTCTATTACCCGGTATGGATATATATTTACTTTATTCTTCCTTTATCATGTTTATCTTTTTAGTTTCTTTATCTTTCTAACATTCCAAACACCGGCCAAACCCCATCTCTTCTCTCACTCTTCATTCTGAACTTACACGTGTTTAAAAATGGTTAATATGGATTAATAAAACTGTACATATTAAATCATTGTAAATACCAACTTGGACTACCAGTATATGTAATGTACCACGGCCATGTCCACGCTACGGATGTTCCGTAAACACTTCGCTGGAACGCTGATACTCATGAACTGGTCATGCTAGTCTGGGGTTTCCCACACAAACACCACCATTCATCATGTTAATGCTTTCAAAGTTGCCTGGTGCGGCATTGCAACCAACGGGCGTATCACGCTGCATGCATCAATGATGATATTGTATGTTCTTTTAATACTCAGACCCCAGTCCCATCACTCTGTTATAGTACATGAGTGCCGCATACCGGTATTACTGTGGACGCCAATTGATGTTCTAGTTGACATGTTCGTTATTTATTAATGTGCAAACTTGAATGAAGATGTAGGCCTGCGCACACTGTACACATGTCCTTATTCATGTTATTTAACGGGAATTAAATGTATAAGAAGAACAGCTCTAGGGTAGTACATACCTCGTAACTCTATAGACGAATCTAAATTCACGCATTCCTACACCTGACTAGCAGCCTTTAGTTGGGTAGCCGTCGGCTACAATGCACTCAAAATGTGAAATGATTCGGCCTTGGCGGAAATTTTAAACTGCATTCCATCACCCATTTTACACCTTTCATAATAATCGGAAACAAGCTAAAGATGTCTAATTTTCATAATTCTTTCATTCGGAATGTCTGTTTGTCATTGCCACTCAACCTTACAAGAAGATCGCGGTATTTCTCTGTTGATATCAGCAATAAAACTAAAGAATAAAGCAGTAATATTTAGCTGCTTCCGCCAACATAAGTGAGTTTATGTTTACGCATACGTTCCAGGTATGACGAATTTTACGCGCTCATGCGTAACGCGTACGTGTAACCTTGCATTCGCGTATACGCTTACTGCAAAAGTGTGTGTTCATCACGGTTTAACAACGGTTGGCTCCTGTACAAAGGTATAGGAAGAGTTGTTGAAAATCCGATTTATTACGTAACTATGCCAGCATATACCGACATACAAATGCTTCAATTTATATATAAATTGGTACATTGCTGTCTTATTGGTGAATTGTCCTGAATTCATTGCCTTAAGTCATGCCCATGTTCCAGTTACAACAAAAATGGAAGAAGAATTTGCTAACTATTTTCCAATAACATTTGGACAACATATAAACACATTTTTCTGACACAGACTGTATTTGTTTTAATAACCCAACAATATTTAATCATTGTGTAACTTTTGACATGTCTCAAAAATGATTTAAAAGTTTATTTTAAGTTTGCTGGTAGTAATCTCAATTAGACCATACATTCTACTTTAATATAACTTACAAGTAAACTTTCAGCAAAAATAATATTATGCTTTGGCAGACATTTTTCCTATCACATTAATACACACACTCTCTTCTCACTTAGTTATTTTATAATATCGTATTGGTCCGAGTATAGTCCCATGTTCGAGTATAATCCCACCCCCCATTTTTCGAAAAATTTCAGAAATTGTAAAAAAAAAAAAAAAAAAAAAATTTTAAGTTTTTTTTTGGTTTTGGAGTGTCCCTGGACCTACAACTCTGGCGGAAATTGTTGCCACACCAGCACGTTCTGCTGTTAAAAGCACGCAATCGAAGCTAAATATGTGATAGTTCCGTATTATTTTGTATAATAGTTGCAAATGCACATTCAGATTACACTTGCCCTTCCCCACCCCCCATTTTCCAATGTTGGGAGACTGTAATGTAGAAATGATGACGATTTTGTCCAAATCAACATTGCAATAGGGGAGAAAGAAAGAATGTTGGCCAATTAACGCTCAGGTGTGGCAACCTTTTTCGCCAAGGTTGTAGACCTAGGATCATTCATGGTTGACCTAAAAAAAAAAAAAAAAAAATTTCAAGATATTTTGTATTTTTAATATGAAAATTGATACTTTGTTTTCATGTCATACTCTATTAATGATTTCAAAATGCATTCAAATTCAATGCATTTTGAAATCATTAATAGAGTATGACATGAATACAAATGATCAATTTTCATATTAAAAATACAAAATATCTTGAAATTTTTTTTTATTTTTTTTTTTTTTAGGTTAACCATGAATGATCCTAGCATCTAGGTCTAGGTCCAGGGACACTCCAAAACCGGAAGAAAAAAATAAACTTAAAAAAATAATTCTCACATAAAAAACGGGTGGGACTATCCTCGGACCAATACGGTAATATTCTGCCTACAACGTTAACAGGTGACATACTTGTGAGATGTTAACAGCATTAACCAAACATTGAACACTTGAAAGAGTTTGCTTCAATCCAGTTTGTCTTTATGGAACAAAGTAAATAAATGTAGAAGTTTTCTAAATTAAATGTTTGCAATTTATTCCCCTGAAATATGTATTTATACACATCAACTTATTTAAGTATATCTAGATTAATTTATTTCCAATTGAGTGTTTGCTATTTGGAGAGCAATAGCGGCGTTTAAATTATAACAACTAATATTTATTTTATCAAATTGGAACAATTTACCACAAGATATCATTATAAAAGGTGACATCTGTGACAAATTGGAAGAAATTCTCATGAGGCAAAAAAAAATTGTTTGTTTGTCCACGTCCGACCGACCGTGTACCATGGTCCCGACCGTGTCTTTTTTAAATTTTTTTTTTTTAATTTTTAATTTTTTTTTTTTTTTTTTTTTTTTTTGGATTTTGGATTTTTTTTTTCGCATCGATTGGACACCATATAAAACAGTGGTTAGTATAAATTTAAAGAAAGAAAATGCAAAGAAAATGAACAGTATAACATGCAGAACCATCTCAAGAGTTAAACCAGTAAAGTGCTGTGTGTTTTGACTTATTTACCAGTCTTCAAATTGTCAGTTTCAAGTGCAATATCTGTAAAAAAAAATTTAAAAATCCGACCTACCGACCCAACTGTTTCATAAGCCTCTATGGACAAACAAACAATTTTTTTTTTTTTTTTGAGTGTAATGTGGATTGCGGATGTCTTAACAATGCACTTATACTGTATTTACTGAAGCAAAAAGTGATTATTAAATTCGGATTCCATTTCAGGAAAAGACATCATTTAATGTCAATAACGATCAGCGAGTACTGTACAATCAATTTAAATTTGGAAAAAACATGGTTTTGATTATAACTAATAGATTCTTACAGTCATGGCTAATTGCAATTACATTTAACACTTTTCCTTTACTTATTGCATTATGTGCAACAATAAGTACTGTCACCTGGGTGCGTATTGAACTGTGTAGTTGCATTGAGAAATAAGAGCTGTCACCTGGGTGCGTATTGAACTGTGTAGTTGCATTGAGAAATAAGAGAAAGGGGAAAACAAAGAGTTTGTGTGTTATGACACTATAAATTGGATAAATCAAAGCATTTTTGATAGTGCACATGACATACTTTGAGTTATCATTCCATGTCAGTATGCATTCAATCTATAAAACCAACAGATTTGCCAACTTGATATCCAGCATATCAAGGGGTAAAGTGCAATAGCTGCCCTATAGACATTCGACAATTTCTGCATAATATTGCACACATCTATCTTAACATACAGAGCTATTAATAAATAATACCATGTTAAAGGTGAACCTCATTGAAAATAAAGTTATATATCAATGGAAAGCTTATGATGTCAGGATATTAAAAATTATTTTTTCCGATTTTTTTGATTGCTAATAAAGCTGAAAAATTAAAAAATGATTGAATTTTTGGTCTTTTTAAGGCGCCAAAAAGCACCCAAATCAATCGTCTATGACCTTGGGAATGCTCGTGGCGTAAGCTCAGGGTTCGCAGTCACGTGATCCTACTCGGAAACATGTAAACAAGACTTGCTTCCTGTACTTTGCAAGCTGCCCGGCAAGTCTGATTTTCACAATAAAGCTTGAAATTAGAGGAATCTTCAAATTGCTGGTTCCTTCTATATATATTAGAAATAATAGAATTATTGTCAACACATAAATTTTCCGTACATTTTTGACAAAATCAGTCATAACTGGCTGAGTATAACTGGGTAATTGAGTTTGAATTTCGCGCTGGGATCAATCCCATGCGCAAATGCTGCTACCGTTCATGTCATGGACTGAATAAACATGATCGAATAACAAATTAAATAGTTGTTTGTGACATTCCCTATATATTCTTGATTCATTTTAAAATGTCTGATTTAATAAAATATCGCCTTGCAGTAATTAAAAATTAATAAAAACCGCCGATTTCATCAAATCCAGCCCATAAAAGGTTTTCATATTTAGCGTATTATGGTAATACATTCTTTCCACACAATCGTGATTGAAAGAAACAGATACTCGGGCAGATACTTTATTATAAAATAAATACAATTTAGGCTTAGTATGCCGTTATTTGATGGAATTCTGAAATCTGAATAAAATTAAAATATTGTCACTTGTGTCATGATTCTTTAATGATAGTACAATCAGTGTACGGTACTGAAAAAGTGAAACATTCATGTTTTATGGATTACCGAACACGATGCGTAAATTGCTGCTGAATTGCAGGGACGGATATGCACAAACACAGCGACTCGCTTCGGGCTTCGTCCTCCGTGTTTCATGGGGTGTTTCAGCAGATTTGATCAATCGTTCCCTTATATTTGGAACATTTACAGGAATAAATTTTGCTGATGAAGTAGCAATAAGTTGGAAATATCAGAATGTGAATATCAAATCGGTCATTTTGTCTGCAAGTTCAGTACAGTCGCGGATACTGAACACTCGGCGTAGTGAGACTCAGTCAGTCACTGAGCTCATCCCGTATGCATCTATACGAGTTCGCCTATCATACATGACCGGCCATGACTGGTTGTAAAGCTAAGAAATAATTAAAAAATCCTGTACATGTACCTTATTCTATTCCTTCATTTTCTCATTGTGATAAGTTCATCTCAACTTGGTGTGACGATCTGTACTGGAAGCACTAGCAGTTATTTTTTTGTAATCTGTTTTCATTCCGGTTCTTCGCTAATCTCCGCTCTTCGTGCTTTTACTGTAATATTCCCTATGCATATCGTGGATGGCTTGGCCTATCCCAAATCACCTCGCCAGCACTTTTCCCATTTTAAATCCACACACTTTATTCAGGAACTTCATTCTTAATTTGATCATGATATTTCCTTCATGTTATTCTTATTTTATTGAAGATATTTTTCATGTAAAGTAAGTTGACAATGACTGAATTCGTGCATTGGCCCGATGCATGCCACAGTAATACACGGACATTGTGTTTACAATCAAACCCGGAAGTAACTGTGTGTCCCTGGGCTGACGTCATCAACGAAAGCGCCCACTTTGAACGATTTCGCTTTGTAATTTAGGGGGTGCCAATATCCAATCTTTGCATGGAGATTATGTCTAGCCTGGTACGCTATGCAAATAAAAAATATTATTTTCTGATTCCTGACATCATAAGCTTTCCATTGATATATAACTTTATTTTCAATGAGGTTCACCTTTAAACAAAACCATTTTACATACAGAGCTTTAACTTTAATACCAGCTTAAAACCAATGAATACTCTAAAGATTGAAAAATGTATTAAATTTCGCTAAAATAAAAACTTGTGTCTTCTTTGCTGTCTGTAGATAATATGTGGTGCGACCCACAAAATATGACACCTGGCAGCTATTGCAGATGAGCACTACCTGCAATAGCTGCCCTATTGACATTTGTCAATTTCTGCATTCTTAATTGTAAACATCTAACAATGACATATATGACACCTGGCAGCTATTTCAATAGATATATTTGTAATACTCAATATGTTTCCCAGGCATCCTGTTCATCTGTACTGACACTAGGATCCACAACATGCTCATCTATCAGGGCACAGTTCTTTAACTCCTATACATTTGTACATTCATTCAATGACCTTTGAAAATTTGGGTACAAAAACTCATACTCTGCAACTTAAGGTCAAATTTTACACTGTGATTGTTTTATGGAGGTTATTGAACTATGGCATTGGGGTGAGGCCATTGTGGTTCATAGTGTGATAAACAGAATGTATAGATAATGATCCCATTTTATCACAGAACCTCTTTTGTCCTACAAGTTCACATTACATTTCTCTGCATGTCTCATATCACAAGACAATCAAAAAATGTTCCCTTGGCACTGTCAAACATGTTTAATGTATGCTTCCATAAAACGAAAAACATCGATCAAGAATGACATCTTCAAAATAGGATTTCAAGATGAGATTTTTGCATGATATCAAAAGAACCCTCCAATTTTCCCCCATAGTTTTAATCATCATATACTTGTAATGGTGTTGTAAATCATAGATGTTTTGAAATGACTTTTTCAAATGTAATCTGTGCAGTAATCGGGTAGTTGATAAAATTCTGACATATAACATTCATCAAACCTTTTATATTGGAATCCATCATTAATCTGCAGTAGAAAAAAATGACAATATTTGGGGAAAAAACAAGATTTTATCAAGATATTTCTGATAAAATTGGGATTTAGGGAGTTCCTCAAGGTTAAACAGTAGTGCTCAAAAATTGAAATTTTAAAACTCTTCAGTATTGTCTTATTATTTTCCTTACAATATATGTGACCGTACAGCACGAATGAGCCGTAAATGTCCTCAATTGTATTCTGAGTTACAGTGTAAAATGGGCATGAAGGTCGTATTCATAGGTGCCTCAATTTGGTGCTACGTGTATCTCATTTAATGAGATACACGTAGCACCAAATTGAAATACCTATGAATAGGACCTTCATGCCCATTTTACACTGTAACTCAGAATACAAGTTAGGACATTTACGGCTCATTCGTATGTACGGTCACATATCCTTAATTTACTGTGTGCTAGTGGGATTCAACATAAAAAGTCCAAGTTTTGAGTAATCTTCTCAACATAATTACCAAGAGCTCTCTTAAGAACCACTGAACCAATACTAGGCTTGTTTGTACTCATTTTAATGCATTTTTCATGCTGATTCCAAATATGGTCCAATTCTGAACATTTTTAATTTTTAAAGAAAATTTGAAACTTGTCGTCTGCAGACAACACCTGTGTCGAGGGTTAATAAAAAAAGTTTCAGAATTATGTGTAGCATCAAACTGAAACTTGCAATCAAATTTGTGGCCTGAGGTACATGTCATGATTGTCATCATTAAGATAATCTCTAGGCCTACAATAGATCTTTTTACACTTATATAATATGTATAAATATGCAGCGTTGTCAAGGCAGTTTTATTAAGTTTTATTAAGTCCAGGTTAGATGAAGGCAATTAATTGCAATATGTGATGTGATGAAGCAAAATCAGTTGAAGTCGGAAATATTGATTTTGAGATATTGCCAATCAAAGGAAGTATTTCCTTTTGTTTCCCATTGTTTTAGAAAACAATTTAACTGCTCATTACAATTGAACTGGTTATCCAAATTCAATGGGGTTTTCTGCAAAATGCAAATGCTGTTTACAATCGTATAAGAAACTGAAAATTAAATATGTCCGACTTCAGACTGATTTTGCTTGATCACACCACATAGGTGACCTCTGACAAAACCAGAAACATGATGAAAGATTTTGATATACATGGTGCCCCAAACTTTCCGGAATTCCAGAAATTTTTGGAAGATTTACATCCCTGAAATACGGGTACCAAATCCAAAAAATATACATACATTTAGGGCCTACACACACAAAATGGCAACTTTCCAACTTTTGATAATTTGTAAATGTATCTTTTCTCTAAATCATATGTGTCGATATGATGCATAATGCATGTTTTGTGAGAATGTGTCACATGCTTAATTACACCTTCCAAACTCTACCTCAAACTTCAAATAAATGTAGCATTTACAGCAGGTGCACTGACACATGTTGCAAGCTTTGTGGGAATGTACCGCATTATGCTTTGTGAAGTTTCAAACTATTCCTCAAACTTCATGTAAATGTACCATTAGGCCACTAACAGTCAATTTTGAGTTTCCCGTCACATAATTTCTGAAAACAAGTGAAGTAACTTTTTCATTATTCATTATTTTTCTGCCTTTCATTATATGAGCAACACGCATGTAAAATGTGTTGTTATTTACCGCTCACTCACTTGAAGATGGATGTTTAGCGCAAATGAGATTCAAAAGTATAGGCCTATTAAAAAGAGTCTGCAAGGTTGACAGCAAAACGTATGTTTTGATTTTGATTTTTCTATAAAAAAATAAATGGATATTCATCATTTTTTTTCCAAATATAACCACTTTTTATCGGTATTTTTTGGAAAATCAAAATAATGAATTCAAGTGAGGGTCAGAAAATGAAGTGAGGGCGAGTGACGGAAAACTCAAAATCGACTTTGATTGGCATTAGCTCATGCAATAACTTGTTCCAATAACTTACTTACAAGCAGGGTTTCCAAAAAATTGATGGTCTAATAATCAAAAGTCATCCAAATTTTTCTCTTAACCATTGGTTTCTATGAGATAGAAAAGTACAAAAAGTGGTGGGAGCCAATGGGTCATTCTATTTAAAATCCACCCCCCTGTGGAAGATTTAGATAAAGTCTTCCACAGAGGGAGTATGAGGTTTGAATAGAAATACTTGCTCCAGTTGTGGATGCGGTTTCAAAATGATTAATCCTGACCAATCACATTTGGAAAACACTCACTCCCTATGGAAGATATTTCCAAAATCTTCCACAGGGGGTAGTGTGGATTTTAAATGGAATAGCCCAATGTTGTAAAGTCGCTCAAATTTTACCTTAACCATTCGTTTCTATGGGACAGGAAATTGTCAAAAGTTGCGAGAAAAAGTCACCTAATTGGGCTACCAAATTACGGGTTTGGCAATCCTTACTACAGAATTCCAACTATTCATCAAAATTCATATGACGTAAATGTGCCATTAACTTGTTCCAATAACTCATTCCAATAACTCATTCCAATAACTCATTCCAATAAATAGGCTGAATGAATCATAGCCTACTGCATAATTTAATGCCTTCATTTGAATACTGCTACCTCACTTGATGCCACAAGCATTTTATCTCATTAATTAAAGAGCTTTTTGAACACATTTTGCCCAAGTTAATTAACTCGATTTGAGTTATTCTACAACAAAATCATTCCTACGTTTGCTGTTAAACTAATACAAGTTGTTGTGAAGGCCTAAAATGTGCCTTCCATGTTGTTCAATAAGTACAATATTAATTATAGATAGACAGCTCCAATCTCTCATGTGTTTTAAAGAGTTTTATGAACAATGATATGATTCAATTCATGTAGGCTATAAATATTAGGCAAAATAATAATCATTAATTAAATAATTAATAGAAAAATATACCGTATATGAAGATTATGTTCTAACATAATAAGATGTTCAGCACACATAAAGCCTGGGGGCACTGAACTTAAATTATGGTAGTGGTGTGCCGTGCAGAGCGCCAAAGTTTAGGAACTGAGAACGGATTTTCAGCCAAAATAGGGGCTTAATCCTGAACTGAAATTTCAATATGTTTTTTGGTCTTGTGAACAAAAATTGAGCAAAATTATAGACTGTGGTGGTAAGAATTTTTTTTTCTCCAAATTTGAGGGCATTTCACTCAAGGTGAGGCTAAAGAACTGGAGCATGATCCACAAATATATGGACTGTCAGAGACCGTTGATCACAGGACATACCCGTACCACCATCACCCCCACCCCGGATGTAAAGCGCATACTTAAAGGAGTATTTTGTGATCCTAGCATCCTCTTGTTATGACATTTTTCAGTACATATCCACGAAAAAAGCATATTCTCAAAATTTCAGTTGATTCCGATATTGCGTTTGCGAGTTATGCATGATTATGTGTATTACACTGCTCCATAGACAATACGTTGTAATTTCGTTCTGGTGCACCAGAACGAAATTCAAATTTCATGGTATCTTTGCTAAACGAATTAATCTGCAAGAAATATTTTGTACATAAACATTATGTAGCCAGAGGTTTCAGTGATATAAAAATCTCAACTTTTTTGAGAAAAGTGGGGATGAGGCTGTGGATCACGAAATGCCCTTTTAATACTCAATTTTAGATAAACGACAGTTATAATTAAACAAGACAACAAAGAAACACTAATTCCAACCGGCACACAACCCAACTTGAAAATAAAAAAGCAAAGGAATGTGCCAGTGCATGATTTGAACCCACAATCTAGACAGATAAACGGTGGTTGAAACTAGATAGTAATGTCATGGTATAAAATACACATAAACAAATTACACAAGTACAAGAGATCATCATTACTGATGTTTAATCGTTTCCCCAGCATTTGTTTTGACATATTTTCTTATTATTTGACCAGTTCTAGTTTCCAATTTACATATGAACTCATCACATGCACTTTCTTTAATATCATATTTGCAACTTTGAATATCAATCAATCAATCCCTGAAATTGATATAGCTAGTGCCTAAAACCAAGAAAACTTAATATCAGTAGTGTTTGTTTCATTTGCATATATCACATGCCTGTGACATTATTCCAACGGAGAGGAAAACCGATGGGTTATTCTGTTTGATACCCATACACCCTCTATTGATGACATGATCTTAATCTCCCACACAGGGGGTGTAGATTTCAAATGAAGATCCCCATTTAGGCAGCCACATTTAAAATTCACACTCCTTGTGTGAAGATTAAGGTAAAGTCTTCCACAGGGGGTGTATGGATTTCAACTGCATTAGCCCGGCGATGTACATTTGATTTCACATCAGTATGGAGGAAGGAGGAAGTCATCAACCTACTGTGATTGTGTTTTCTTACCTTTTATCAGTTATAAAAGAAAGTTGAGTATTATTGAAATAAAATTTTAAAATGCCGAAAGCAAAAGGGGTAAAAAGTAGACGAAGAAATAAAATATAAGTTGAATAACTTTCACTAGGGCTAGAAAAATAATATTGTTCTACACAAATGTGACACGATCAAGGGAAATGAGTCGGATGTCGCTAATATTGATTTTGAGATATTGGCAAAGAAAGTGTTAAAATTCTTTTGTTTTATATTGTTTTCAGCGATTGATAAATTGGCGTAACTTCACAAAGAAAAGTCGTATCAACATGGGGTTTTCAGTTTCTGAAAGCTCTAAATGTCCTCTTTAGAAACATGTGTAAAACTCATTTTCGGCCAGGCCCGACATGTGACTCATTCCCCTTGATCATGTCACAAATGTTCTATGTAGGTGGAAAGAAAAATTGAAAAAGAAAAGAAGTACCTTGGGGTGTATATCTTGCACAGCATTAGATTCACAAAATGTAATTTAATATTATATTCAAAAAAAGAAAAGAAAAGGAAATTACAGTCAGGGAAAAAATGTTTTGATATAACCGGTTAGTTGTATATGAAGCTGAATGGAAATGTTATGAGTGGAATGATTATTGCCTATGGAAATGGGTTCACATTGGTATGACCCATTTTGTCAAAGTTGTGCTAATTGCAATTTACAATAAGGTCCTGATATTTGGTGTCTTGATAAACATGTGTGTCAGATTGTAGTGTTTGTAGAAAGTACAAACAAACAAGCAATACACAAACAAGGAAATCTGGGTTGTGTCTCACAACTAATTTAGCCATAAACCTCAAAATGCAACATTCAGCATGTTTATACTAATTGCTGCGCCTCCACCTTCACCCGCATTTTAATCCTCTCACCTTCATCGCGTTGTTTCTACTGTGCTATAAATACAGGGTAACAATTCACTACCCATATATTTAGTGGGAGGGCGGAAGTCCAGAAAATAGTTATCATGACCTTGAAGGTCAGATTTTGAACGCTCACACTGTATTGTAGTAGGCTAACGTCCGGTGTCACATGCAAAATCGTCACCCGAACTGTTTCTACTGCGAACGTTACCACATATTCAACAACTCTTCCTATACCTTTGTACAGGAGCCAACCGTTGTTAAACCGTGATGAACCCACTCTTTTACTGTAGCGTATACGCGAACGCGAGCGAGACTACGCGTTACGCGAGAGCGCATAAAATTTGTGCGTATGCCAGCTTACAAGTTGAATTCAGTATTTTTCAGGTAGCGGCTAAACATTGCCGTTTTATTCTGTAGTTTTATTGCTGATATCAAAAGAGAAATCATCGAAGTTTTTGTAAGGCTGAGTGGCAATGAGTAACTGACATTCCTCGTAAAATAATCGTGAATGATACGATATTTAGCTTCTTTTCGCGTCCGGCGCGTCTGCGTGGCTTACTTCGCTCGGGCAGCTAAAGCTGCCCTCGCGAAGTAAACCACGCAGACGACGCGGCCGCATCGTTGTTAAACGGTGATGAACAACGGCGAAACATGATTGAATCCCTAATTCACCACTATTAACCACCTCAATAGGTGGATGACGGATTCACTTGCATTACCACGCATTACACCTTCACCCGATCTGTTTCTGCTGGGAGCGTTACCGCGTATTCCTTGCATCACCCCAAATTCACCCGCAACCGTTTGCTCAGTAGAAACATGCTGATTATAGCTGCCTCTCCTTCAGTGGGTTGGAGTGGGCATTACATAGGGCATGCATCACTTCCAACTAAACCACCATGAGAGAGTTAGACCCGTTTAGACTAGGGAAAAGTCGGGTACTTCAACAACGACTTTTTGAAGTCGAGTTCAGTCGAATTCAGGTCTAAACAGGTACAGTCGTTGTTCAAGTACGAAGTCGAGTTCAAAAGTCGTTGTTCAACAATGCTCCCGAGGTTCATTAAGTCGAATTCAATTCAACTTTGTCGTGGTTGAAGTGCGACTTTTCCTGGTCTAAACAGTCAAATTGAATTCGACTTTTTCATGCGTATCGCTGACCTGGCGAGGTGAATTTCTGGTAATACTGGTCTTTTCAAAGATACTAATCTTACAGGTGCAAGTAATCAGCATGATATGGTTCAATGAAGAGGTACCGTGTAAACGTATCAGTGTAGCGCGGTATATTCAAAAATTGTTTTCACCTGTTGCTATGGTAGTTAATCCGATTATTACGTAACTTCGCCAGCGTATTGCTGCTGCAGCACCGCTCTGTTACAATGGACTGTTTTCATACATCAGAGCAGCGCCACTCCAGAGTTAACTTGCAATCTGCTGCTTTGAGTAAAGCAGCGGAGTGATCGATTTGGCTTGCCGCTGGACACTGCTAGCATTTCTGGTGCGACTGCACAGTGAAGCAAAATTGTCATCAGATTGCCAAAGCAGCAGGGAAGTATGAAACCAGCATTACTTCTAAAGCAGTGTCCAGCAAAGGCTCTTTACACCTATTGCCTCTCCCTACGGAGGTGTACAATTAGGTGCCAACTTTATTCAATGCTGGGAAGAGGTATATTGACCCCCCCCCTCAAAATGGCACAAATTACACAGTACCCCAACATACGATAGGGCCAAAAAAAAAATTGTTGTGTTGCCCTTAACCGTCCTACCCTAAATCCTGAAAAATCAGGGTCGCAATTTTTTTCTTTTTTGAATGATGATTTTTACAGATTTATTCAAAAACTCAAGTGTTTTTCACTTAAAATTAATATTTTATTGAAAGACTAGTCTTTAATTGATGTCTAACAGGTATCCAGAAGTCAAAATTGACAAATGTCCCTAAATTGAAGAAGCATTATTTAATATTTGAGGGAATTTTTAAAAACTGAAGGTTTAAAAAAAAACATTTAAAAAACCCACATTTCCCATTTTCCCACTTGAGGGCAACACAACAATTTTTTTTTTTTGGTCTAGTTCTCACTTCTTCCTTCAAACCATGTTGAATTTTGGCCTTTCACATACAAAACATGACTATTTGCAAAGACTCAAACACGTCTCCCTGCCATAACATCTCCTACATCTATTTTTACTCAGTGAGTTGGTCTGAAAGCCTCTCAAGTGCAATTTGCAGGCAAAATATTATTCAGAACAACACACTTCTCCACAGACATAGGCAAACATGGCTTAAAATAGTTCAAGAAATCACTTTGTAAATCAAAGGAAGGTAAAGAAGATTCTCAAATCAGTCATGCAATTCTGACCTGTTAAGGGCTCGGTCACCCTCCTTTACACAGTATTTTTTGTGGTACATGAGAGCACAACACACCAAATTGCATTCTCAATATGAGGAATGTCCTTCTGGTATCAAATAATTTTGATTTTTTGAAATTTGCGATACAAGACAAGTTTTTAGGCAAATTATTACAAATTGACATTTTTGATATTTACCAGTCCTTTAAGGGATGGAGTATGAGCGTTTGGACAGTATTTTTTGTGGGAGATGAGAGCACACCAGAGATATCGAATTGCATTCTGAATATGAAGAATGTCCTTCTGATATCAAATAATTTTGATTTTTTTAATTTGCACTGTAATACACATTTTATGGTAAATAATTAAAAATTGATATTTTTGATATTTAACAGTCCTCAAAGTAAATTTTATAAAACTGATGATATGTACTTAAAGTGTATGTAGCTGGGAAGAAAAGCCGACGATCAAAATTTTGACCTTTCAGTATTGAAGATTTGGATTTTTTCCCCAAACACCCAAAAAATTGTGGGGAAAAAAATGTATATCTTCAATATGAAAGGTCAAAATTTTCAATTGATTGTTGGCTTTTCCTCCCAGCTACATACACTTTAAGTACATATCATTAGATTTTTAAAGTTTACTTTGAGGAATGTTATATATCAAAAATTTTAAAAATATCAAATTTTAATAATTTGTCATAAAATTTGTATTATATAGCGAATTTCAAAAAATGAAAATTATTTGATATCAGAAGGACTTTCTTCGTATTCAGAATGCAGTTCCATATGTCTGATGTGCTCTCATGTCCCACAAAAAATACTGTCGAAATGCTCATTCCACATCCCTTAAAAAAATCAAATGATATGTTCTTAAAGTGTATGTAGCTGGGAGGAAAGGTCAACCATAAAATGAAAATTTGACCTTTCGTATTGAAGATATAGATGATATAGATGAAGTTTCCCAAAATTTGTAGGTCTTTTGCCTGATGTGCTCTCAGGTCCCACAAAAAATACTGTACAAAGATGGGTGACCGACCCCTTATAAAGGAAGCTTATCAGCATGTAGAATGTCAAGATATCCCTGTTGCACCACAGCAGCTGAAAGGAGTATCCCATCATGCATTGCAGTCTATCTGCTTGCTCCATAGCAAATGTATACAAAATAAAAACAAGAGCCGCTTAGATATTGACAGCTGTATGGATAGTTTCACAATACTTTAGAGATCATATTTTTTCAAACAAAAGTCTAAGCTCCTCTGATATAAGCGAGTAATTGAACATTAAAGTGAGGGATTTTGTGTACACTTTCTATGGCATGTGTAGTTCTACTATAATGGTACAGCAGAGCATGATGGGATACACCTATCAGCTGCTGTGCTGTTGCACAACTCCAAGAGAAAATGACCTTAATTCTCTCCATGCGGGTGTCGACTGCATACGACAAGTTTCAAATATTTTTATAATCTAAAACTTCAGCAGTGTAAATGTTTATAACCAAATAATATAATGAGCATAAAAATACATTAAAATGAGTACAAAAAAGCGTATTGGTTTAGTTCAGTGGTTCTTAAGATAGCACTTGATATGGTGAGAAAATATCTTGGGACTCTTTCTGTTGAAGCCTATGGCTAGCATGCAGAGCATTAATATTACTCCAGGGTGAAATGAGTTCTAAAGGTTAACAATTGTGGTAGTAGTCACCAAAGACTAAGACACTCATTTTCACTTTATACTTATTCATGTACATCAAACAGAACATGTGAATTAAAAAGGTCACTGCAAACCATTCAGATATTAACATGTTGTTTATAAGTTTAAACATTCCTTGGAATGTGTGAACTGAACAACCAGCTGCTTAAAATATTTAAACAAGTTTAAACAATCTGTTTTTGTTATTTTTAAAGAACTACTGTCTCAGTTCACCCATAAACAATCTTGTTTAAACTTGTAACCATCATTTTAACAGTGTTGCATTTTTTTAAAGTAGGTCCCTGGTATCACTCCACGATCAGCAAATGGAAACCCATAAAAAAGTGAAGTGATTTGTATTGCGTTACACACACACCCACAAGCCTCAGCACACTTTGTAAACAGGACTTTGCTGATCACCGTGACACTATACTTCATTCATAACCTCATTAATATACGCGAAGCCTGTAATCCAATCAAAAGAAATTGATTGCCTGACCGCGCACTAATTGCGAGGTCATTAATAAGTCACAATGTCTCCGGGCGCGCAACAATGACTTCTGCGCGCGTGTGCGTGTATAAGCTACGCGTTATGGCAACGCACACGCCTACGCGATGCCGTCGCGCTTCTGTGATTGGTAGCTCTTGTTGTCGGCGCGAATGTTATATTCGACTGGTTGATATTGTCAGCGCGAATGTTATATTCGCCTAGTTGATTTTTTGTAGGGTAGGTTACAACAATAATTAAAACTGGTTATATTTAACAGTCCGGTCCGACTGCCTGATCAGGAAGTACTGTCAAATCAGGCAGCATGTTGCCGAGTCAGGCAGCATGGTATCCCACAATGCAATGCTCTATTTGAAATAGAGCATCTTTTAATATACCGTTATTTCTTGGTTTAGAGTAAAGAAGTAGGTAAAATATATAAAATCATTAATGAATGTACAATTAGTAGTAATTTTTCGTCAATTTTAGTTAAAATAAAGTTAATTTGCATATTTAAATCAAATTTTTAAAAAACCGTTAGAAATTGTTTTGTTATTTAAATTTTTTTCCTCCCGGTGGAATTTTTTTTCGCCCGGTGAAAAATTGTCAACGTACATGTAGCTCATGTGCGTCAAAGTAAAACTTCCACCGATCTTTTATAAAATCACCATGAACAATTTAGTCCTTAGTCTGTCAAATTCGGAAGGGTTACCAAAGCCTGTGTTGCCTGACTCGGCAACATGCTGCCTGATTCGGCAGTATTTTCTGATCAGGCAGTCGGACCGGACTGTTTAACAGCGTTTTATGGCATAAAATAACATAAAATGCCATTTTGATTTGTTCAAAATATTAGATACGACGGTAATGAATGACAATAATAACTTTGCACCATCTATTTTGAGGTCATTGTGTGAAATTGTCGGGTTTTGTTTTGGGCCTCGGAAAAATACCTCAGTCCAAAACAAAACCCTCCGATTTCACACAATGACCTCAAAATAGATGGTGCGCAGTTATTATTGTCTAATTTAGCAACATTCAGGGACTTGCAGCCAAGAAGCACACACCCTATGCATACCACAATAAACCATCACAGCCAGGATTAGCTCCCTGTATTAACGTACAGGATAACCAAGACAATAAGCAGTTAGTTCCAAGCTCACAGGAATTTCAAGTTAGCTCAATTTCACATCAGAACAAACATGGATTGCTCTGGGCAGGGCTCAAACTTGCATTGTCACAAACCAGAGTCTTAACGCCTTACCATAGTCAAGATCACACAGACGTCTATCTCTGTGTTAGTGTAACACAAAGATAGTGCATGGTCATACTTTAACACAGGTACTTGTTCAAACAGTCCCTTCCCACTGACCTTAACACTAAGTATTCCATGTGAAAACTTTATTGCTAGAGCTAACATAAATGATCGATTAGTGTTACTTTAGCATGTTACCACACAGATTTCTCAATGGTAAGTTCTTAGTATTAAAGTCTTAATGTACGATTTCCATCAAATTTTGATTTTGTTATTCTTTATTCAAAATGTTGAAATAATATTAGTTATAACTGACGGGAAGGGTTGCTGTCCATTTTAGGTTCAAATAACAAGGTAAAGTGAAAAAAACCCCACTGGTTATTTTGGCCATTTAACACATAGTTCTATGGGAGGACAAATTATCATCGAACTTTGCTCTGTTGACCGACAAAGACAACAAATTTGGCCGATTCCATTTAGGTGCTAGTTAAAAAAAAATCAGGTTTGAAAAAAATTAACCAATTTCATATTATAAGATCGTACATTATGGCTTTAAGCTTTGTGTTTGTTAACACAATGCTTGTTCATACGGGTGCTAACACTAAGCTAAACCAGAGTTAGTGTTAGCCTAACATTAAAACTTAACTCAAGTCCATCTGAACAAGCCTCAACTTGTGAATATAGCTACTCCCTTGTCTTCAGCAACTTTGGTTTTATGTTTGTTGTCTGTATAATGATACATCAGCCTATTAATATTAGTGCTAATTGGGAAAAAACATCTGTAGTTCCACATTTGTTTCAAAAACACCTGCTACTTTTGCTTACAGCGACAAGATGTCTTTCAAGTCACTATTTTGGGGCAAACATCATTCATGAGTAACATATTTCATTCGCAGGCAGCTGGTAGCGATGTTTAAAATAGCTCCAAAAAACATGTTCCTCAAATGAAGTGGGACAGAAGAAGTATTTCCAGATTAACAAATGTAGGTGATGTCATCTTACAAAACATACATAAAATGCCATCTAGCTGATTAATATTTGAAATTTGGGCAAAAATCAGGCTTTTTTATGATTTTTTTGAAAATTTTGCATTTTTTGACCATTTTTGGTGCAAATTTCTCAAAGTTGGTCAAAATTCAAAAAAATAAAAAAAACGGTCCCTAGATATTTTTATCTAGTTTTTAAAAATTAATAAAAAAATTTTTTTGGCCAAATAATTTTTTTGTTACGTTAGACTATAAAAAATTTGGGCCAAAAACCTGTTTTTGGGGATTTACTCCAAAAATGAGCATTTTGGCCCAAATTAGACCTCACAGATGAATTTAGCAAGTCATTTCCAGTCTAAAAATGTATACTTTTATATTCTTTAGACTAATAATTTAGCAGTTATAAAGCCCGAAAGTTTCCATAATTCCAGGGTTCAGACCAACCTTAATTGGTTAATTAAAGAGGCCCCTACATGTGACAAAATTGCAGCTAATGTCACATAGGTACAAACATGTCTTTGGACCCACATATTTTACATTAATTTATCTCTCACCGAATACAACTACTGCAAAAGGCTCGGCTTCGTATCTGAATTGATTTTATATTAAAGCGCCCTCCTGGTTTGACTATTTTACTGGTGCTATTTAATAATTCACATTTATTAATAATTTCACATGTTTGAAAGTGTCCTGGAAAGTGTATTAATTAGAATTGGTTTTATTTTCCCCTTAAGAGTCTTTTTGAATGCCATGATGTCAATACTGATTGGTGGAAAACATTCAAATTCAGTGTAATCCATTCGATTAAACATAACAAATCTGCATGGTTGCTCGCTTCAGTTGCATATGCTGGTTTTCGTAAGTGGGGGCCCATGGCTCACAATTCCTTGACTGCATAAAAATAATTGTTGACCCCAATTCTCTTTCGCCAACATGCTCAAGAGTTTTACGTTGTAAATTCTATATTAGGCAAAAAAAATATTGTTGTGTTGCCCTCAAGTGGGAAAATGGGAAATTTGGGACGGACGGTCGGATTTTTTTTTAAACCTTCAGTTTTTAAAATTCCCCTCAATATTAAATAATGCTTCTTCAATTAGGGGCCATTTGTCAATTTTGACTTCTGGATACCTGTTAGACATCAATTAAAGACTAGTCTTTAAATAAAATATTAATTTTAAGTGAAAAACATTGAGTTTTTGAACAAATCTGTAAAAATCATCATTCAAAAAAAAAAAAAAAAATTGCGACCCGATTTTTCAGGATTTAGGGTCGGACGGTTGAGGGCAACACAACAACTTTTTTTTTTGCCTTTTAACCATCCCCACCCCCACCTCCGACTACCTGCATTTTAATTGACTGACTGACTGACAAAAGTGAGGGGGCCATATAAATTTCCCCCAACTAGGTGCATTTCCCCTTACTGAGTGCACTTTCCCCTGACTGAATAACAAAAGTGGGGGGATTGCCCCTTTGCATATGCCACTGGCTAACTTGCATCACACATTTTACAAAATAAAACCAGTGAGTCTACAGTGAGAGATGATGGGACCCACTGCAGCATTTAAGGCAATAATCTGTGTTTGAATGGTTATTGGCAGACACTTGACCCCATTGAGCTCCATTGAGGCTATATTTAACACAAATTGAGTTTTGAGGCTAATTTTGTATCCTCACTACAGTAACGTAGCCTGTCACTATTCTCAGTCCTCTTTAAAAAACTAGTTCACTTTAATATTTTACTTTATTACTTCATTAAAGGCTCATATGATGTAGACCTATGTGTCAAACCAATGTGTACAAAGGGGTGGGTTTTTTAAGAGCGCGGAATGTGTGTTCCGCATTTAGGGCTCTTCACACATTTCGATTTTCAAGAGTAGAGGTGGATTTTTTTTCAAGCAAGGTAAACATGTAAAGGTTTAGGTGCCAAATTGCGCTTTAAATCCGTGTTAAGAGGCTTTATCCGATAGACTCAGATGGTAGGTGGAAGATGGGGGTCAGCAAATTTTGTTCATATTTTGTCAATCAAACATGTGTCCATGAGTATTTACAGTGGAGGTATTAAAAATTTTGAGGACCCCCACTGGGAGATACTGGACCCCCTCAAATTGACCCCCCATGATTGTCTTCTCAGACACAAAAACTTTGAAATGTGCACTAACTTTTGATTAGAGCCACGTAATAACGCGCATCTGCAGACATTTTATTTATACTTCACAGTAATAATACACATTTTGTCTCGACAAAACAATTAAAAATTCTTTGGACAACATTTGGGTTGTTCCATTTTCAGAGAGGGGTGTAATGGCCTTTTCAGCAATTGTATAAATGTGAAAAATCCTAATTTTGAAGCAAAGTTTGCAAGATGATTGTGAGAGTTCCTCATTATTTTTGTCAAAGTTATTTACTTGTTGGATAAAGTAGATATAGGTTGAACAATTGAGCAAATAAAAATCGTGGAGACTTTTTCCGTTTTAAAATGAGCACATCTTACTTTATGCTCTTTTTCAGAAAAGTGCAAAATCCTAATTTTGAAGCAAAGTTTGCAAGATGATTGTGAGAGTTCCTCAATATTTTTGTCAAAGTTATTTACTTGTTGGATAAAGTAGATATAGGTTGAACAATTGAGCAAATAAAAATCGTGGAGACTTTTTCCGTTTTAAATTGAGCACATCTTACTTTATGCTCTTTTTCAGAAAAGTGCAAAAGTGCGATATTTTCATGCTAAACTCAGGTACGGTGATTTACCGTAAGTTTAAAAATGACAATAAAAGCCTAAATTTTCACTTAAGCTCCAAATTTGTCTATCTTTACAGGTAAGGTTCAGTTTTTATTAACAAATGTTAGAAATTGATGCTGCTATTTCAACATCGAAACTGGTACTAAAACTGGCTCTGTTAGCAGTTATTCGGAGAGGGCCTACTTTTCTTGTGAAATCGAATTTGCTTAATGTTACTGGGAAAATTAAGCTTAAATATTAGTATAAATGGCCATTGCCATGACAACTGCCTTCCCTTTGAAATCTCCTAATACATGTAGCTTAAAATTAAAGAATCCATATATCAATAATATACTCATTAAGTGTAATACAAACTTTTTTAATGCAACAAATTGCTCAAAATTTGGGGTAAAACTGCCCAAAATTCAAAGGTCATAGGTGACAGAAAAATGTTGTTGCTGTCATCTGGGATGAGGGAGGCAACAAAAGTTGGTATATTGGGTTTTACCTTAATGATAATGGGGACGAAACGCGGGGGACAAAACCTTCGAGTGGATCACCTGATGCGCGTTGGTACTGATACCGGGGATGAAAGTCTGTTAGCAGCGACCACATGGCACTGGTGATGATATAGGACACTATCATGCAGCAGTTTGAGATTGTGCCTGTGACACTTATCAGTTTCCGTAGCAATATAACAACTAGCCATTTATATTATGTTTTTTTTGTTGTAAATTTTACCTCATATTGTGGAGATGTCCTTAAAAATTTTACTCCCAAATAGCCAGTATCGGGGATAATAAATTTTTTTCCCTCATCTTATTTTAACATACCACTGTCACCGTAGAAGGTCAAGCGTCAATACACATGACTTGGTTGGAGCTCTCCCTACTGACAGTGTAAAAAAGATCAGGAAAAGAAAATTTATTATCCCTGATACTGGCTATTCCGGGTAAAATGTTTAGGTCATGTTCACATGATGAGGGAATTTGTCGAAAAATATCACCGGGGAAATTTGCTTTAAAATTAGTAGAAATGGCCGTTGCCATGGAAACTGCCTTCTTGAATTATCCTAGCTCACAATTAAAGAAGCCTCGTATAATCAGTAATATAAAGTGTAATACAAACTTTTGTAATGCAAGAAATTGCTAAAAATGTAAATACAATAAAATACATTAAACTATCAAAATTGTATAAAAGTGTGCAGTGCAAAAATCTACATTTTTTACTTGATGTAATGTATGTTGTGTGTCTATTTCGTTTTTCCAATTTATATTGTTTTGTAAGTTTTATCCTGTTGTCTAGCTTTTTCTGTAATTTAAATATGAGGTCTAATGGGCCTGGTTCAAAATTTAGGTAAAAAGGTGCATTGGGTCAGAAATGGTCGTAACTCAACACATGAAAATTTGAGACTACTTCTAACTGCATAAATAGATTGATTGACCCAAAAAAATTGACTAGACACCAGAACCTAGTAAAAAGACCCAAAAATGACAAAGTTATGGCTAAAAATGTGATTTTCAGGGAAAAATGCGGCCATTTTGGATTTTTGCTGTGCACATTCTTTTTGAAACCCAGGCTTAACATTTTGTAATTTCATGTTGAGATAGGCCTAGGTCAAATAGAACATACAAAAAACCTTATCCCGAAGCAAAACAAAACAAGTCCCATTTATAGCCCACTCCTAGCATTAAGTTCCACCCCAGGTTATTAGGATTTAGTACTTTGGGGTATGGGGCCCTACTAGGCCTAGTTCCTATACATGTAGCTTAAGTACTGATGCATGTGAAATGATTAAGAATCAGAATAAGAGCTTGTGTTTCATAATACCACTAACATGTATGAATACGACCTTGTGACATGAGGTAGGGGCTCATATTCAAGGAGCATTATCTACTGGCGATTTTACCAATATGCTGTAAAAGAGAAACACCTACCCCTGTAGTTGATTTGCGTTCTTAAATGTGGTTCTTAACTCCTCAATGCAATAACTGACTATTGGCTCAAGAAAAGGGACTGCTACAGTGAAAAGATCTTATATTTGATGTTGGTGTTGTATACAGCATCATTATACCAATGTCGCATATTGAGAAAATCCATGTTTGTGTTCTATGAAAAGTAAAAAAGTCTCCATGATTTTTATTACATTATATAAATGACCTATGTACAGAGGTTCTCTACTGTAATGAACAATGTGAGAAAGATTGAGGAACTCCTACAATGACGTCACAAAGTAGAGGGATATTTCACTTTTTTCAAAAGTTGTAAAATGTGAAATATGGGCCCCACCCTGTTCATAAATGGAACATCCCAATATAAACATTTGTTGTTTTATATTTTTGATAAAGACAAAGGATGAAAGAAGGTGTGTAGAAAATTTACTTTCATAGATGCTTGTCTTAGGTGCCAAAAATTTGTTCAAAAATGGCATAAAACGGCATTTTACAAGTCAGGGAAATACGTGTTAGGTGGGCATATATTAGGGGGGCTCATATTTCCCAGGAGGGGGGCATAGCAGATTTTTTTATACTGATTATTATGAACACTTATCCAAACTTATTAAATTGCCAAAATATGGTTGAAATTTGCTGACCCCCATCTTCCACCTTTTTCCCATGGCATCAGTATTTCTCAGAAAATCTCTCTTAAGGGTCATTTTGGGAAAAAAGACCAAAACCAAAGTTTAACAAGGTGCAACAATGTTAAACTACTTTACCTGTGCTGAGAAACGGATGATTCTGTTTCTGGTAGTTTGGATCAGTATCTCAATCTAAGGGTAATTGTGGGGGGCTACTACGAACACAGTTGGTCATGCATGTATATGTATACAGTATTATGACTGAGTGCCCCCAAGCCATGTGAAATACAAAGAAATGTTGAAGGCTTCCAATTTTACACATGTCCCTGCACAAAGCATGTACGACAGATTATATAACTTAAAAATTCATTCCGATATCTCGTTTTTCTGTCAGGAAAAAGTGAGTACTTTTGGGTAATTTGATTACTATATTTTCTTTCCCTCTGAGATATAGACTTACTATGTTATACTTAGTCTGTAACAGGCGGAGCTTGAATACGAAGGTTAATTTGTCAGGTTTTATATTCACTTCCTCTCCGTTTCCGGATTGGCTTGAATGAATCCCCGGCTCTGGAAGCAAAACCCGTGGGTTCAGTCTTCACTGACGATGGGTACGCATGATGGATCCAATTAGGGTACTTTTCAAGAAATATCCACAGAATTTTCGCTTGCATGTAAGATGACGCTTGGTACTTTTTTCGTTAATGTTGATATAAATGTTGGATAAAGAATTATTGCATAAAGAATTCCAGCTGGCTTAAAAGATTCTCACACACATTAATGTTTTTGGAATATTTCTAAGAAATTGTAATGCAAAGTTTAAATCTTCTAACTTCAATATTATTGTTGCATGGTATCAAAAATCACACGTTAAGCTGTAAGCGCTTGATTATTGTCATTCTTGGCTCAAACGTTCTTTGGAAAGTTAAAATATTATTTGCACAACCTAAAGAATAAGTTGGAAAGCTTCCAATTGCAGGAATCAAAGTTTTATCTTCAGTGAAAGCATGAATAACATAACGCCGTCGGATTATAAAATAGATAATGAGGACTAAATTTAATTAGATACACAAACTTTAGGAAGCGCTGTGTGAAGCGAGTATAAAAAAAAGCGCCTGTTGATCAAACTTGGAATGAACTGCATTGATGCGCACATTATGTAATCGTTAATTTCTTCACAGCCAGTCAACCAAATCAAATAAGATTTTCGTACGTGATGCACAATAAAATAGGCTATGCGCTACATTTCGAAGTTTTTAATTCTGATGTCTATTTCATGACTTACGATCAATTTTATTTTTTCTGGGACACCCTGTACAAGCTGAACCCACCGGGAGGCAAAAATACTAGTGATGAATTTGTAACAATCATACCAGCTTTGTGCACAATTTTAGTTCTCCTGTGTGATACACACCCCAAGTGGTACTAGAAGTATCATTTGCGTCTTGGTCTCTATTGCACCTATATCTCTCTCTTCCAATGGTGTGCACTAGATTGAATAAGTGGGGGGAAGGAAACAGTACGACTCTTGAATCCCCCGACTCACTTCATATTGTCCCAAACTATTTATCGATCCAAAACTTAGTGGGTTTTTTATACAAAATGGTGCCATTGTTTTATTCAAACAGAAAATGTAATGAATTTGTATTCCCAGCACTGCACAACATACTGCAATGCATGATTTGTTTGTGTGGATGACAATTTTGTTAATTTCTTGATCCAAAATTTTAATGCCTTGGCAACTCTCCGGCGTACAGTGCAAAACTTGTAATTCCAAAAGTTTTTCCTTTGTTTTGCTCCCCAAAATGACAAGAAATGCAGCTGCACCTTCGCATCTTGTTAGGCTATCTTAATTAAATCATGTGTCTCAAAGCTTGTGAGAAATTGAAAACCTAATGCGGAATGCGGGTTTTTTTGTATTTGTTTTTTATGTTTATTTTTTTTATGTGTCAGTACAGGATTTCGGACAAGAATTTTGTAAAAAATTTATCCAATGTTGCAAATGTTGGAATAGTAAACAAATAAAGTCTAATAATAACTATTATTCTTCTCTTTTATTGTTTTCGTGTCCAAAATTTGCACAAAAATCTGAAACTTATCATAGAGTATGTGTTTTGAGTTTTATTTTCACCTTTTCATTAAAAAAAAAAAAAAGACATAAAAAAATTAATCAATTAATATGGCCTTACAACAATCTATAATAAATTACTGAGTTTGGCGACTTGGTAAGGCTAAAAACTTCTACGCTTTTACATTATTTCGAAAACGGATTTTTATGCTATGTAGAGTAAAGTTGTCCGCACCCCAATAAAACGTCCAATTTTGTTTTTGTTTACGTTAAGGGTGTCAAATTATGTTAATTAGTTTCAAAGCCACTACCAGAGCACCTGCATCCTAAAACTTTTCACGCCAACACAATACACTAATGGTGACATAGCCTGCGGTGTGAGGATATTATGCCTGTAGTCTCAACTATTACATGACACAGTAAAAGTATGCCTGTAGTCTCAACTATTACATGACACAGTAGAAACTCAATTAACATCTATTGTTTATTCAACTAATTTATCAACATTTAGCATGTATTCTGTGTTTTTATGGAGAACCTAAAGTCAACAGTAGAGTGTTTGTTTATTGAATTAGTTTGTAAGTGAAACTTTTGAAGGACAAATTAATCAGGGTTGCCAAACCTGTTGGTAACCCAAATGGGTGACTTTTGAACAATTTCACTGAGACTTCCCATATATGAACAGATCATGGTTAAGAAAAACACAGCTGCACAGTGGTAAGAGTACGACAAATTTATCCAAAATGGGCTAACAAATATAAAAAAAAAGGTACAACAAATGCATAGAAATCTAAAATATCAGATCACCCAGCAGGCTAGGCCACAGGGGGCCAAGAGGGATGTGAATAAAATTGTGTTCATCTGCTCAGTGATGTAGCCAGGACTTTTGCAGGAGGCGGGGGCAGCAAGGTACATTTCAAGGTGGGGGACAAACTTGGATGAAAATTATAAAAAATGAGCTAAAAGGTACAACAAATTTGTCCAAAATGGGCTCAAAAGTACTGTAGAAACAAATGCATAAAAATCTTAAATATAAGAGCTGCCAGCATCCCACAGGGGCAAGACTTCTCACAGTGGATATGATATGGTGGCAAGAAGACTTGCTTCGATCATGATCTAATTGCAATTTCAAGCCATTGATTTATATGGAAAAGATACTAAATATTATACTTCTAAGTTCTAAATGATAATCTCCTCTCATACCTTATATATGAACAGATCATGGTTAAGAAAAACACAGCTGCACAGTGGTAAGAGTACGACAAATTTATCCAAAATGGGCTAACAAATATAAAAAAAAAGGTACAACAAATGCATAGAAATCTAAAATATCAGATCACCCAGCAGGCTAGGCCACACGGGGCCAAGAGGGACGTGAACAAAATTGTGTTCATCTGCTCAGTGATGTAGCCAGGACTTTTGCAGGAGGCGGGGGCAGCAAGGTACATTTCAAGGTGGGGACAAACTTGGATGAAAATTATAAAAAATGAGCTAAAAGGTACAACAAATTTGTCCAAAATGGGCTCAAAAGTACTGTAGAAACAAATGCATAAAAATCTTAAATATAAGAGCCGCCAGCATCCCACAGGGGCAAGACTTCTCACAGTGGATATGATATGGTGGCAAGAAGACTTGCTTCGATCATGATCTAATTGCAATTTCAAGCCATTGATTTATATGGAAAAGATACTAAATATTATACTTCTAAGTTCTAAATGATAATCTCCTCTCATACCTTTAATCACATTAAATAAAACATTTACATGTACACAAAATTTACCAACCGCGGAAGACTCTGACCGCGAAAGACGGGTGACCGCTAGTTAGGTGAATTTTGGTCTACAGAATGGGCTCCACAAACATTATGGATAAAATTTAAATTTAGAAATTTTTTGTAAAATTTGCACTAACTAAGCCATGCATACTCGAGGTAAATTTTGATCCCAAATTATTGCTGTGGACAAATGTACCCCCCAAAAGTTCCTCTCAAAAAGTCAATTTTGGGGGTAAAATGTCTGAGGTCCAAAATAAATATTAAGGGGGTGTTAAAATCTGTCTTTTGAATGCCCCACCAATTTTTAAAGGGCGAAAGTAAAGCGACCAGGGCCGTAGCAAGGTTGTAAAATGTGGGGCGGCCATGAAATGTGGGGCGGCCACAATACACATATATGACCAAATTGAAATAAAGATATAAAGAAAAACATAACAAATTTCTCAAAAAGTGGAGCAGCCATGGCATCCCCGCTTGCTACGGCCCTGAAAGCGACCGACCCTGGCTTTGGAGCTCTAAGGGCAATGCAATAGTTTTTGTTAGGCCTAATTATAGTGCTGTGAAGGTAAAACAGACTTGTTGTATCAGGAAGAGTAGAAAACCCCAACAACAAATTTCAGGGGAGTCTGGTCCAAAATGCAAAGGAAAAACAGATGGGCACTTTGGCACTTGAGTATTGCTCCCGGCATAAACTTCACATTTTTTTAAGAATCCTTAATTGAACTTCATATCTTGTGGCTAATTAATCTTAACCATGCAAGACTACCAACCAGAACTATTAATAGATACTTGACTCTTTAGGCATCATTTGCTTCTTTCTAAATTGAAACAATCCATATATCTACTTATTTGTTTTCTTCTTTTTATAAACTAATGAATCAATGCACTAAAATAGAAGCAGAAAAGTGTTTTCTTATCTTAGATATACAAAATATATTGCAAAATATATGGAGAGGTTTTCAATCATCCTATAACTGAAGCCACTTAAGCAAAGGTCACTTCCATTTGGGATGTTTGACGGTAAATTAGTCCAGTCTTCAATCTCCTAATAACTCACTTCATGTAACACGGCCATTTAAAACAATCCCCATAGCTCAATTTATTGGTCTGAAATGACCATTTGCTGCATATATCTGAGTCCAACAACAACTCAAGTGGAAGATCTAGATATTTGTGATGAAGTTATTAAGTAAGGCTTTTCATGGCACTTATCGCCCTCCCTACACAAGAATCCGTCACAAATGACTATTTCCAGTTGAAATCCATACACCCCCTATGGAAGACATGACATTAATCTCCCACGCAGGGGGTGTAGCTTTCAAAAGAGTCACCACCCTTTTGGGCAACCCCATTTGAAATTCACACTCCCTGTGTGGATGATTAATATCATGTCTTCCATAGGGGGTGTATGGATTTCAACTGGAATAGTCCGATGCCATGTTAATGGCTAAAAGGATGATATTTATCAAAACATGGCGCTGTCAGCTTTTATGAATGCAAAACACTGCTATGAAGGACTTGAAACTTTGGGTCAAGACTTGAGATCTGAAAGCCATGCACTTACTAGCAAATGTTGTTTACTAGATGATGATGTCACATGTAATTAGGACTCTTGTTGAATACGAACACATCACACACATTTAGTTTGAACGACAAGTGTAAACAACTGAAAGCACAACAAAAATGATATGTCATATATATAGCCATGAATTTAATCACAGGAATTTCCCCCCCCCCCCCGCTGAATATTAATTTAACTCCCTCCCAAAAATACAAGAAGAAAATCAATAAATGTGCTTTTTCTTTAGACCTGATTCAGCCCAAAATTAAAGCCTAAATGTATGATCTTTTTAAATTTTTAGATTTTTCTTTTTTTCTTCCAAAATGATAATATGCAATCATTATGAAAGTTCCCAATACATTTGGACACGAAAAACATTGGGAATTTGCAAAGAAACAACATCATAAACTTCACCTCTATCACTCGAAATATCTCGCACTTTTGGATTAGGATGGAGGAGCGTAACCAAATTGCATTCAGTAGGAGACTACGATTTACGATCGTTCAGACATATTATCACAATCTGAAAAATAATGATAATATGTCGGACCAACAGAAAATCATCCTGTTTTACTACAAATAGGATGAATTTGACAGTTTGCTCATAGATTTAAGTTGAAACATGTGTAAGTATTACAAATGTGCCAAAAAAATCGGTTTTGAATCAAATAAAGGTATATTCTGAAAAATGATCGTACATTAGGCCAATTACAATTGATTCTTAGTTTCCTGTTTCCCGCCCGCATCCAAAGTAGAGAATTGCAAAATATTTAATTATTTTATTTATATTTTGGATTTTCTCTTTAAAAATAACTTTTAATGACTACCATTTGCTACTTTCTGACTTTGATCATATCATCTATGATGATGAATAAACATAGAACATAACTGTACCATTACTTATGTATAAAATCAAACATAGTAGTAAAATAATTAAATGCACGCTCCTTGTCAAAATGGCTTGATGTAGGTTGCGACCACTTATTTTAAAATAAAGAAAATAAAAGATAATTAATAATTAAAAGTCGCTTCATCCCTGGTTTTCAACCATGAAACAGGAAACTAAGAATTAACTGTGAAGGGCCTTAAGGCTTTAACATCAATTTTGCACATTAAATTTACAAATTTCTTTGTACTCTGTGCTTGTGCATGTATCCTAGTAAATTAATTCTGCATGAGCATAAGAGCGGGTCAGATGGATGACTGATCATGCTAGAGTTTCTAGATAGAAAAAAGAGTGCTTAATTTAATATCATTAAAAATTACCCAATCTCTCATGCAAATTTATGCTCATTTTAATATTTAATTTATGTGTACAGCCTTTTTTTTCAGTGAATCGAAACAGAGAGTAATATTCAGTACACTCAGCCATATTTCTATTTGGTGGTGTGAGACAAATTTTGTTAGGCCATAAATCATGTCAGGTGCGACGTCTTTGGACTGCCCCCCCCACGGACTGCAAAAAGGAGCAACTGGTCTCACTGAAGTTGATGCAGAAACAAGGGACTGGCTGTTCAGAAAGTATCCTGAGATCTAAAATCTCCCGGTTATTAGGTTTCACACGCTAGAAAAAGATCTCTGGTGTTATGAGTAAATTGATGTTTCATAATGTTTGTCCAAGAACGGCATCTCCAACCATCGCTGCCCAAATTGAAGTCTGCAGTCCCACAGGCCATAAATCATGCACGATGCAACAATCTTTGGCATTATAAATAAGTGACCATTGCAATTCCAAATCCAAAATTGAAGTTTCATAATGTATTTTTTAAGCACGACATCTCACACCATCTCTGTCCATCTCTCTTTGCCAGCCAGCAGTCCCACAGGTGTTTGTTAAACATTTATGTATTACATTGGGGGACATATTGTGACGTAGGATCCATACAATCAAGTATAATAGAGAGCATTAATTTGGTTTGGTTTGATTTCGTTACAGCATGGTACATTACCATTTCCATCTGTACCAGTACCAGAATAGTCTTGATTCAAGTCCATATATCCACTTCATACACTCTTAGAACCACATAGCCAATCAGAAAAGCCGTTAGAAAAATACGCTTAGTGCATTAATATTGTATAATTGCATCGGGCGCCAAGACTCCGCATACTACGCGCAGTACTTTCGGGCGCGTTCGCATCGCGTAAGATTGATTCATTTTTCTTGCGGGTTGATGCATTTATATTTGCTCGTATTTTTCAACATTTTTAGTGACAATTTTGTTATAAAAATAGCAAATATCACATTTTTTTCTTGTGTATGAAATAGGTTAATAAATGCGTATCACTTATTGCTCGAGAAATTGTACAAAATAATGCACTTGTACTGAGATGTTGATCGTCTAATGCACTCCCCTTCGGGCTCGTGCATTAGACGCATCAACATCTCAGTACGCTGTGAATTATTGTGTACAATTTCACTCTCAAAAAGTGATACTCATGTATTAACCTATAATTGAAGCCCAGTGTGTAGGGTTTTTCCAGATAATTCGCCCTGACGAGTGAATTCTTGGCCAATGTGAGACAGATCGTTCCCTGCTTACAGAATGTACCTGGGATTCATTGACATACACACCAAACACAGTTATCACTTACAAACCAATTGTTTAATACTCGTTGATGATTCACAATACTGCAAAAAACTAACTTAGTCTGTTTTTAGTCATTTTAGTGTGTTCAGTGGTAGAACAAATTGTAAATACCACGGGTTACAATCCACCATTTTGTCTGTCTGAATCTGATTGTTTACACAAATTCTGCACAACTCCAGTGATGAGCTCAATGTAGATCGCTTAAGGTGGCGTCACATGCGCAAATGCTCAAAAGTCTAAATTGGCACCAACACAGAGTACTTCATCAGGTTGCCACTTTCAGCCCAAATCGCGAGTCAAATAATCAAAAAGTCACCCATTTTCTCTTAACCATATATGTTTGTGTGGGACAGTAAACTACCGGATGTCGCAGGAGCCAATGTTGAAACATTTTTCTTAACTATTGGTTTCTATGAGACAGGAAATTGTCAAAAGTCGAGATGAAAATCTTCAAAAGTCGCCCAATTGGGCTACCTAATTGCAGGTTAGGCAACTCAGGTGGTGCGTTTACATATTGTAATAATAGTCTTGTCAGACGACAACTGTGATTCTTTAGCAATGGGATCAGTATTACGTGAAATGTTTTGCCTTCAAAACTACCACATTCCAAATTTTTAAAGAATACCAACTAATGCGATGCCACAGGCCAGTGCTCAAAATACACGGGTGTGACAGGCGATGCGCCCATCATTTTTTCAAAATAGCCCCAAAACAAAGGTGAACCAGGGTGAAAAATTACCCAAAAGCACAAAAATAGCCCCCATCAAAAAACTAACATTGAGAAGAAGTGTAGGCCTACTTGTCTGCTCCTGTCATGAAAATGTACATTTCTGAAATTTTTTGGGGAAAAAAATTGAAACTTGTCGTATGCAGTCGACACAACAGTGAAGAGAGTTCATATTATATGTGCTATAACAAATTCTTATACAGTTGTCTTTTTTTCCTTGAATTTCATTGGCTCTTGCTTGGCCCACATGTTTTATTCTGCATTTGTGTGAGACGGATTCGCCAATTTTCGTGCATGGGAGTGACTTGTAACGAAATTGATAAAAATGGCCAGAAAAAGTGGACATAAATTACATCCAAACTTTATCTTACAGTTGATCTGTTTAAGATTGTGATTAAAAGTTTTGTGATTAAAAGTTTTAATTTTGTTAAGTTCAGTGATTAAAAGTTTTGTTTTGATACCCAGTCGTGTATCTATCACTTGAGAAACCTTTAGTTTCAGTGGAACAATAAAGGCGGAATAAGGCCTAAAAAATATTGTTTGATTGGCGTAACATAAAAAAATTAGGGTAGGTAGGTAGCTATTTTATATAATAGGGATTTTTTGTTACTTTTAAAGCTGTAAATTGTGTTTTATCAAGGCCTTTTTTAATTCTTTTTTAGGCCTAAGTGAAATGAAATTTGACACAAAGGTTTAGAAATATGAAGCTCAACAAGAACACTAAGTACAGAATTTATCTAATTCATCTAATTAATTACATTATACTAATGGCAAAACAGAATAATATTTTTTAATCCAAAAAAATGCTGCATTTTCCTGAAATTGCGGAGTAGGTAGCTCCTTCAATGTGAACAGCTGTCAGGAAATAGGGGCAAATCCAAACAAAATCTTGCCAGCTTCATTCCAATACAAACAACTTTCTTAACATCTTTTTAGACAGAGCACTCTCAGAGATTAAATCTGTTCATTAGGTAATTGGCAATCGATGAAATCAATAATCATACATACGCAAATCAAATTTTTAATTACACCCTATTGTTTTGATTTTTTCTTCTAAAAACAGCAAGTATTGTGATTGGGAGCACTTTACTTCCAACCTTCAAAATCTTTATTCATAAATATAATTCATATTCTTTAATGGAGACTTATAAAAGCAACATCCATGAAAAAACAACCTCTCTGTGACATTAACGATGACTAAAGTACACATGTGAGGATTTTTGTTATCATTTAATTATAAATGGAATCACTTAATGTTCTAAAAGTAATTTAACCAAGAAAGAGAAACTTCAAAACGTGAGTTGAATGAACTATGGAATATTGCATGCAGCTTTTGCAAAACTTAGAATTGGCCAAGTCTACAATTTTCCTGAACTACCAATACCAAGTCCTCGCTATCAAAACACAAGACTAGCTATATTTCTGCTCATTTGAAACCACTTTTCCCCTAGATTCCAGAGACATTCATGAAACTCTGATATTTCAAAAATTGGTCAAGTTCATTTCAGCTAATATCCAAGCCCGGTATCCAAGCACAAGCCAATGTGCATTTGATGACAGCTTCTATGTTTTCTTTTCACCATCAATTCCTTGTCTAATAAGCTCCTGAGATCTCTCATATGAATTGGGTAATTCCACTACCCTTGTGGAAAATTTTGGAAATATCTTCCACAGGGGGAGTATGTTTTTCAGATGTAATTGGTCAGAGTTAATCATTTTGAAACCCATACTCCCCTGTATATAATGGCTTTACCTATATCTTCCACAACTGGAGTGAGTATTTCAAATGGAAGCTTATGTGAACTACCAAATCACAACAGTTTGAAATAGTTGCCAGCCTGAACTAAAGAAAACCATACATGTACTAAGTACATATAGGATATTGCCAGAGGACTTCCCAGCAAGTCTTGCGGTTAGCACAGCTGTGTGAGTGAACATGACACCACTGCCCGCCCACTGCATACACACGTGCATGGTTAAATTTGAATTTGGACAGATATATTTACAATAAAAACACCTTCAAAAAGTTGGTCGATTTCACATTTTATGTTATCTACAGAAGGTGTGAATTATCCTTCATGCATACATCACTTTAGATCTGAAATCGACCAAGTAATAATGACACACTGGCAATTCTAAAACAACATCTTTTGCACAGAGTTCAATGGGATTTGAAAAGTAAAGTGGCAGTTGAAACTCTAGTGATAACACTTTTACAGTGCATGATGGGGCTTCCTTAAATCATCCTCTGGGATATTGCACACAGTATAGGATATTGCACACAGTTTTTTACAAAACTACCAGAATTGCCCAAGTCTACAATATTCCTATCAAGTCCTTGCTATCAAAAAATCAAGAATAGGTTGAAACCACTTTTCCTGTTGATTCCAAATGTTCATGATCAAGTTCATTTCAGCTTGATCCAAGCACAAGCCGATTGTGAATTTGATCACAGGTTCTAATGTTATAGCTTTCTTTTCAGCCCCGACTTCAACTTCCAGTCCCCCTTACAAATCCAAAATAAAACCTAACACTTTCATTCCCTTTTCAAATAATCGCACTCTAAAGTTTACACTTACACACATCAAAGTGTTATAAACACTAACGATATAAACGATTTCTTAAACGCCATGTTTAAATTTTAAACATTGTCAGTGTTTAGAGTTAAAAAGTCCTCAAACGTTCGAAATTTGTAGTTACTACAATTAACTGGGTTGGCCCTACATGTATTACAAACCATTTTACCTTTATGTCCCTGTATACTACGAGGGCAAAAACCCACCACCAACAACAACAACCCCCCAAAAAAAGAAGAAAACTTCACCGCCTTCGACGCTTGAAATAAAAGCTCCGACCTCAACTTCCAGACCCATGGAGTATCCGTAACATTATAAAATTAATTATCGGATAGGCCTACTGATCATGCTGATCGATATTCAAGCATGCCAAAATACCGTCAGATGAAACAAAATACAGCTTGTATAACGAAAGCCAAATAAATATTATACAGAAAATAGACCTACTGTGCTTTTTAAACATGCCCAAAGCAAACAATTAAAAAATAAACAAATTCATAGGCCTAAATGCATTGATACAGAATGTAGCAATATGTTGCCCAAATAACAAATTATACGTAGGACCTACTCCCCATTCTAGAAAATACAGAACTACTTTTTTTTGGATTAAAAATTTATTATCCAGTTTTGCCAAATGAAACATAGCTTAATATCCTAGGTTAGAGTCCTATCTGGCAATGAAAGTCAAATTTGAATTTTTGGTCAATTTTTGGAAATAAGGGCCAAAAACATGCGTTTTTAGGGTGTTTTCGACCTTTTTCGTATTCTGTGACAGTCAGGCCCAAAGACTTGAACAAAGACTAATTTCAAGTTCATGCATTCTAATTTGGAAAACACATTTTCCAATCTTTTTAATATCCAATTAGCAAAAATGACATGTGATATTAAAAATGAGCTAACTCTTAGCCTATACTCAAGATTTTGAATGCTTAGACTAGTGTCAAGTCTTACAATTTTGTCACTACAATTGTAAGAAAACATGCAAAATTGCATGTTTTGGGACCATTTTACCTCAAATTGACCAAATATTTGGCAAAACATGACAATATTTTTTTATTAAAAAAATAGTTCTGTATTTTTCTGAATAGGAGTAGGGCCTAAGCCACTGAAAACGTAGTATAAAAATATAAAGAAGAAAAAATGTTATAAAAGCAGTAACATGTTTAACTTCCCTTTTTACCTAAATTGAGCGTGGAAAGAAAGGTCCAAATAATTACAAGGCAGTTCTCGAACCACGAGTCTCGCCTGCTTTCGAGATCGCCTGCTTTTACTATTACTTTTGGTAGAAGTAAATGAACCTGCAACAACCCATGGCGATTTGCCTGTTCAATTTGAGCTTGATTGGACCAATATTGGAATTTTACCTTTGATCCCTAAATTTTGGTGGGTCTCGGCTGGGCACAATTACCTGGCTGATGGTGACTGTACCCACCAAGTCTTATGCCCATCCGACAATTTTTACTAATTTGACCTCAGATGACCCCTACTGACCCCAAAATGACCTTCCAAAAATTGGACTCTAAATGTTGACTGTACATGTCATGCCCATACAACAGTTTTTAGTCATTTGACTTCAGATGACCTCTGAGTGACCTCAGATGACCTTGCAATGACTGTCCAAAAATTTGGCTCTAAATGATGACTGTACCCACCAAGTTTCATGCCCCTGTGAAATTTGACCACAGATGACCCATGGGTGACCTCAGATGTCCCTGAAATAACCATCCAAAAATTTGACTTTAAATGTTGACTGTAACCACCAGGTGTCATGCCCATGGATGACCTTCGATGATCCCAAAATGACCTTCCAAAAATTGGCTCTAAATGTTGACTGTACCCACCAAGTTTCATGCCCATACAACAGTTTTTAGTAATTTGACTTCAGATGACCCCTGGGTGACCCCGAAATGCCCTTCCAAAAATTTGACTCTTAATGTTGACAGTGACCACTTAGTGTCATGCCCATACAACAGTTTTTAGTAATGTGACCTCAGATGACCCCTGAGTGACCTTGGATGACCCCGAAATTACCTTCCGAAACTTTGACTCTAAATGTTGACTGTACCCACCAAGTTTCATGCCCATATGACAGTTTTAGTAATGTGACCTCAGATGACCCCTGTGTGACCTTGGATGACCCCAAATTACCTTCCAAACTTTGACTCTAAATGTTGACTGTACCCACCAAGTTTCATGCCCATATGACAGTTTTTTAGTAATTTGACCTCAGATGACCCTTGGGTGACCTCGGATGAACTCGAAATAACCTTCCGAAAATTTTACTCCAAATGTTGACTGTACCCACCAAGTTTCATGCCCATACGACAGTTTTTAGTAATTTGACCTCAGATGACCCCTGGGTGACCTCGGATGACCCCGAAATAATCTTCCAAACATTTTACTCTAAATGTTGACTGTACCCACCAAGTTTCATGCCCATATGACAGTTTTTAGTAATTTGACCTCAGATGACCCCTGGGTGACCTCGGATGACCCCGAAATAATCTCCGGAACATGTGACTCTAAATGTTGACGGTACCCACCAAGTTTCATGCCCCTACGACAGATTTTAGTAGTTTGACCTTAGATGACCCCTGGGTGACCTCGGATGACCCCGAAATAATCTTCCGAACATTTGACTCTAAATGTTGATTGTACCCACCAAGTTTCATGCCCATATGACAGTTTGTAATAATTTAACCTCAGATGACCCCTGGGTGACCTCAGATGACCCCGAAATAATCTTCCGAACATTTGACTCGATGTAGCACCCCAACAGAGACATTTTTGACATAAAAACCTGTTTTAGACATTTTTTTGAAAAAATGCTTCCTTCACCCTAAAAAGGTGGTTTTAAATGTTCAGTTTCCTATCCTTTTGTACATGAGAGACATTCTTCAAAGTCTTTTTTTGGCCTAATAACTTGGCCTACATGACCGAAATTGATATATTTAATGCGAAATATAATAACAATATTTCATTAAATTTTTGACCCCCCCCTCAACTTTGAGTGTGTGGGAGGGGGCCACATGGGGGGGGGGGTGCTAGTGTGCATGAAGACTACATTGTATGATAGACCATTTTTGACATAAAAACCTCTTTTAGACATTTTTTGAAAAAATGCTTCCTTCACCCTAAAAAGGTGGTTTTAAATGTTCAGTTTCCTATCCTTTTGTACATGAGAGACATTTTTCAAAGTCTTTTTTTGGCCTAATGACTTGGCCTACATGACCGAAATTGATATACGTAATGCGCAATATAAAAACAATATTTCATTAAATTTTCGACCCCCCCCTCAACTTTGAGTGTGTGGGAGGGGCCACATGGGGGGGGGGTACTAGTGTGCATCCTCTGGTCATACTACCCCCTACCACCTTATGTTGACCGTACCCACCAAGTTTCGTGCCCATACAACAGTTTTTAGTCATTTGACCTCAGATGACCCCTGGATGACCTTGGGTGACCTTGACGCACTAACCAATACAAACTTGTTCTGTATGGGGTGAAGATGCACCCACCCACCAAGTTTGAAGAACGTATGACCCCTAGTCTCCGAGAAAATAGGTTTTGCATTTTATGCATAAATTATGCAAATTAGGTACTTAATTACCATATTTTGCGCTGAAAATCGAATCGGGTTGAGATCCTCTGGTCATACTACCCCCTACCACGTTTCATCATCATAGGGCTTACGAATCCCCAGATACAGCTCTACAAGGCGGATTTCTTCCGATTTCCAACCATATTTGTAGAATCGTTCCGCATAAATTATGCAAATTAACAACTAAATGCGCATACTTTTCGCCGAAAAACTAATCAGGTGATCAGCAGATGTGTATCATAGCTGCCACCAGGTTTCGTTACCATGCGCCCGACGGATCTTGAGATAGTCTGTCCACAAACTCTGCTATCAATTTGCGCTGATTTGTGCATAAATTATGCAAATTAGCTATGTTAATTTGCATATTTTCCCCCGAAAACATACGGTTACGGAGCAAACTTGGATACTCTTCCTCCCACCAAGTAGCGTCGCCGTAAGTCTTACGGTTCCCCAGATACAGCTCCGGACGGACACACATACATACACACCCCACACACACGCCCCCACACACCCACCCCCACACGCACGGACAGACAGAAATAGTGATTACTAAGTCACATCCTGAACAAAGTTCAGGCGAGACAAAAAGTATACGGGTCTAATAAATGAAGCCTAAAGTAAGCATTTTCCAAAGTGAGGGTAAAAACATATCTTGCATAATAAGTACAACTTAGCCAACGATTTAACCTACCCGTTATGATCTTGCCTTGCTTTTCACAGATTGCATTGTAAATTTATGTTTAAGGGCTCGGATAGCGACGTTTTCACGTATTTTTTGTGGGACCTGAGAGCACATCAGACACATCGAATTGCAATTTGAATAGATTCAGATTCAGATTCAGATTTTATTGACATTCATCTTACAACAAGATATGGTCAAAACATATATAATAATACGATACGATATATATAATACAAATAAAGTACAAGAACAATAATTACAGTTTACAACTATAAAGAATATAATATAAATTAACTAGGCATAGGCCTATTATTTAAATCCCGTTTTTCAAATGCAGTATAAATGAAATTAGCAACTGCATTGGTGGTGTCAAAATCATTGGCACCCATGAATATGAGGAATGTCCTTAATTTTGATTTTTTTTTAATTCGCGATATAATACACATTTTATGGCAAATTATTAAAAAAAATTTGAAAATTTTTGAAATTTAAAAGTCCTCAAAGTAATTGTATAAATCTAACGATATGCACTTAAAGAGTATGAAGTTTGGGTGAACAGCATACGTCCATCATATGAAAATTTTGACCTTCATTATTGAAGATAATACCTCAAAACACTAAACAAAATGTAGGTCTTTTTGGAAAAATGTTTATGTTCAATATGAAAGTTCAAAATTTTCAATTGATGGTGGGCTTTTCATCCCAGCTACATGTCATTAGATTTATAAAGTTTACTTCGAGGACTAATAATTTGCTATAAAATGTGTATTACCAGTATCGCGAATTTCACAAAATCAAAATTATTTGATATCAGAAGGACATTCCTTATATACAGCATGCAATTCGATATGTCTGATGTGCTTTCAGGTCCCATAACAATACTATGCAAATGTTGCTATCCGCTTCCTTAATTGATTGTATTAATGAAAATCATTGTCTTGTTGTTTTTCGTATCATTGTTTTGCATGAATGAAGTGATGATAACAATACTGCACTTTTTTTTTTAAAGTGCAATTGTTATTAACACTACATTCGTAATGCCAGTACTTTTCCCTGAAAAGTATTTGCTTTTAGAGAAAAAGAGAAAGGCATTTACTTAATGGCGTGTTATTAGTGATCATCGCTCCATTCGTGGAAAATAATGGAGCGGTAAAAACAATAGCGCTGACGTCATAGGTGTGTATTAAATTTAACTAACAGAATACTTCAGATTTCACATCACCAAATAATGTCTCTAATCCATCTCAATCTGCAGTGTTTTTATATTGTGAACAGTGTGACATGATGGTGTCAAAACTCTGATATTTCAACAAAATCAGTCAAGTTCATTTAAGCTATATCCAGGAAACAAGACAACCCTGAATTTGAAACAGGTTCTAATGTTTTAATTTTCTTTTCACGATCAATTCTGTGTCTATATAGACATCTCTTTCTCACATGAATAGTGTTGCTTGCATGATGCTGCATCAAGGTCATGCTTTGTTCCGTACTCAAAAACGTTGCCACATAATTTCGCACTCCAAAGTTCCTGGTATATTTTGATACATTTGAGAGTGATAGGCATTGTATTATGTTTCAATAGAACTTTGTTTTTATACAGGTGGATTTGAAGAATACCTAGATTGACAAACTACTACCACTTACACCCACAGCGAATCTGTAGTGTTTTCTACACAACATCACTCCAAGCATACATGTTGTATAGATGACATTTACCTTGTATAGGCAATGTGGTTAAAACCTGGAAATCATAGCCATTAATACCGTCAATGTCCTATAATTGTCTTTCCAATCAGTAGGCTGTTCAGACAGTCATTTCATTCTCTAGGATCGGTGCAATTCTTAAGTGAATCCCCGAGTGAATCCCTGAACTGTGTGTCCCTTCGATCCTCTAGTTTTGCAATGCCTGTTGACATCTGCCATGGAATTACAACCAAAAGCTTACCTATCTATTTACATGCCGAATTGAATCATATTAAAGCCATATTATAACATTTGCTGAGGAGGACGCTGCCATGGAATTACAACCAAAAGCTTACCTATCTATTTACATGCCGAATTGAATCATATTAAAGCCATATTATAACATTTGCTGAGGAGGACGCCCTCAATATTTTTCAAAATTCTGTTTTTTACACGATTGTAATATACTAACATGCCCTGCAAAAATCAAGACTTTAGGTGCTGTAGTTTTGTCAAAATTTGCAATTTTGAATAAAACGCAGGAATCGTTGTTTTATCATTAATACAATTGCAATATTAGTTGAAAAATCCCCTAAATTTTTTGAGGATAAATTTGGAAAAAAACTACGGATTGGAATCTAGAAGACAGTTCACATGGTGAATTTCCATAAAGTTTTTGCTCAAGACCTGCGTTACTTAAGCAAAAAACCCTTCGTGTGGACGGGCCTAGTGTAACATGAGATAAGTAGCTGCACGCTACATGAAACACATTAATGTCATCCGTAAGCCAGACAATAAGCTCTATCATGAACAATTACACAAGTCACATAGCAATGAAACATACACCTCTCACAGATAGAGGCCTTTTGTATTTCCAATCAGCAATATAGAAGGTTAAAGCAGGTGCAAATTTCCCTCATTCATTGCATATTGATAGTGCAACTATACTATGCACAAAAAGTATCAGTACACTAAAATAAAAGAAATTATCTTAAGGGAGGGTATGAGCGTTTGGACAGTATTTATTGTGGGACATTAGAGCACATCAGACATATATCGAATTGCATTCTGAATACAAAGAATGTCCTTCTGATATTAAATAATTTTGATTTTTTGAAATTCGCAATGTAATACACATTTTATGATTAAAATGATTAAAAATTGATATTTTTGATATTTAACAGTACTCGAAGTAAACTTCATAAATCTGATGATTTATACTTACAAGTATATGTAGGTGGGATGAAAAGCGGACAATCAATTGAAAATTTTGACCTTTCGTATAGAAGATATGGATTTTTCCCCCAAAACACCAACAAAAATTAGGTCTTTTTGGGAAAAAAATCCATATCTTCAATAGGAAAGGTCAAAATTTTCAATTGATCATCGGCTTTTCCTCCCAGCTATTGAGTTTGTAAATGTATCCAAAGGGGTTTTCACTAAAACATGTCATAACTCTTGGTTTTCCCCTTTCTCTTATCTCTCATAATATACTTTTAGCTCATTTGCAAACAAAGTTAAATTAAATTACTCAGGGCACATCAAAACAGTGAGTGTGTAAGTTGATCTGTCACACTGTAGTGAGCCCATTACAAAAACTATTGGGAATCACCCTGAAGAAAGATATATCCCAAATGAGTCGCTTTTGAAATGCGCCCTTTTTAAAAATTAAAATTGGTATTAACTTGAGTTGCATTGTACCAAATGAGGTGTCAAAATATGCAGAACAACATTCTCCATCTATTAGGCGGCATATCATTATTTATTTGGTAATTAGGCTTAGTGTCTTAAAGGTATTGCCTTTGTTTTAAGTGTACAGATACTTTTTGTGTGCATTATATGCAAAACATGCACCAAATTTCTTGCATATTGAGGCAACACCTATTTATTTTGGAAACATTGGAATCTGTGCATAAGACACCTGCACTATTGGTAGACTATTGATTAATTAGTTAAAGCCATATTATAACATTTTCATACAAAATAGATTAACATTTCTTTGCCATAAAATGTTAGCTTTTACTGTCAGATATATCCCCTTTTATTTTTGAGCCGAACAACTACGGCAGAGCAAAGAAAATTGGAATTTACTACCAGCGCATATGTCGCCAATACGCACCACTCCTTCGGTCATGTTATGGTACGGCCCTTTGT